>NC_134579.1:210854054-211166054 GCF_037038515.1 Microtus pennsylvanicus
ATAAAACCGGACTCTCTGAACATAGTGGACAATGAGGACTACTGAGAACTCAAGAACAATGGCAATGGGTTTCTGATCCTACTGCACGCACTGGCTTTGTGGGAGCCTAGGCAGGTTGGATGCTCAACTTACTAGACCTGGATGGAGGTGGGGGTTCCTTGGACTTCCCACAGGACAGGGAACCCTGATTGCTTTTCGGGCTGGAGGGAGACTTAATTGGGGGAGGGGGAGGGAAATGGGAGGCGGTGGCGGGGAAGAGACAGAAATCTTTAATAAATAAATAAATTGGAAAAAAAAATAATTATAACTGGGTTTGGAAATCAACACAACTGTTAAACACCAATATTGGTTGGGTCTCAATGATATCTGACACAAAATAAATTTCTTCTCTAAAAATATTGCATGATGGAGGGAGAAAACGACCCATAAGAGGCACAGAAATGATCTTAGCAGCTCTATATGCCTTTGGAATATTGAGAGGGAACTGAAAGGCATTTTACATACAGTCTCTTGTCATTACAGTATCCGTAAAGCTTAAGTATGATTATTACAGACAAGTGGGAAGGGAATTGGTTTATGATTTTTCACAAAATAGTCTTCCATAGCACACATCAAACCAATTACATAGTTATTTGTGTGAATATCTAATTTTATCTCTCACAGCAGACACTTAATTTCCAGAGGGATAGACATGCTGTTGATTTTTGTACCCTTTCTACCTTTAACAGTAGAGTGCCTGAAACATAAAAGATCCCAAACACACGTTTGCTGAAGTGATGAAGTAATGAATGAATCAGCCATGTGGATGGGAGGGGAAAAGAGAAAACATAACAAGCAACTACAAATAAATATCAGAGCATTTCCCACCAACCAGGGAAAGTAAGTGCATGACCTCACACAGCAAATGTACACTCTGGCTCAGAGGATGAGGATCTTCTGTCTCAAGAGGGTTATAGCTATTCATCCAATGCTTTGTGAGCATCTGTGTGCCAGGAACTTTATAGGGACTGAGGGTGAGCAACGCTTGACCCTTGCTTTAAAAAAAAAAAGACAAAATTTTCATTCATTTTAAAGAATACTAACATTTCAAAATGTATGAAATAGGCTTATTTCTTGCAGCTAGCATCAACAGCTTAAGTGACAGGGTCTCTTGCTATCAATAATAAATTATCAGGTCATGCTGTGAGTTGGAAAGGCAATGGATGTGTTTCCAAAGTTTGTTCTGTTAATTTTAAGAAAGCACACGAAAAACGTCAAGACTGACAACTAGTATACTTTTAAATCCATAAGGTTTTGTGGGTGTGTTTTTAAAAACAATGCGAAGGGTTCACTATTTTTTACTATGCAAAATAGTCGTCCTTTGTTAAAAATAGCAATGCTGCGAATAGATTTTGGAGTCACAAACCTTATTGAACCACTCAGGGCTTTTCTTTTTGGCTAATGATAATGTTGTAACAAATCCGGCCAGCATTCCCGCTGCTGCTGCAGAACCAAGGAATATTCCACCTGCCAATAATTAGGAGAAGGTATTAAAAATAAGTTTAAAATAAAAAGATTTGTCTAAAGGAAGTCTCAGATTGCATTCAAAATGTGAAACATCAAGGCTAAGAGGCTCTTGAGAAAACCTGTGACCTCACGACATCTGGTTCCCGCGGACACTCTTAAGTACCGCTCTTCAGAGCTCAGATTGGGTGTTTTTCCTCTCCCCTGTCCTCTACGACAGCAGCGCGAAGTTGCTCCACAGGAAGAAGAGATGGTGGCAATCAGAAAAGATTACCAAGAAAATCTACAGAGAGGGTGGGTAAATCCAGCATGGGCCGGAAACTAGATCTGCCCGCCCCTGCCCAAGGAGACTTCACCGGTGACGTATGGGCCCCACAGGCTGAGTTCGGGGTAAAGCTCAAGACAAGGGCTCTCAGAGCGGAATGACTTCGAGAACATCCCATTCCAGCGCAGGGCAAGCATACCTTTAATCAGGAAGAGCCGATCGTCCGGGGACCCTGCAGCCTCTAGTGGAGAAGGCTCGCCAGGTTCTGAACCTTCGGTCTCCATTTTTAAAGTGTCCTCTACCGTGTCCGTTTCCTAAGAGGACCGAGTGGAAGCGCAGGGGAAAGAGAAGAAAGGTTCCGCAGCAGCGTTCCCTGTGCACGCTGAAGACGGGTCCGGATCACCGCGGTGTCCCCTAACACTCGTGAGAGAAACAAGAAGACTGCTCTCTGTGTCCCCAGCCCAGAACAGAGGGCGGCGTCCAACAAGGAGGCCTCCCGGGGAGCATCACTCGCTTTCTGCAAAGTGATGACTTTTTGAACTTTAGAATTTTTGTCTACTTGAAAGAATACTCAGCTCCGACTCTAGGAGGCAGTGAGGGGTCGCAGATGGAGCCAGGAGCCCAATTTCCTCCTGGCTTGGACCCTGGAGCTCAGTTTACCACTAAGCCTTTCACTATATTAAAGGGTTTGGCCCACGCTAGCATGCCACGATTGTAACAGGCAAGCCTCAGTATTTCCCCCGTTTCTTTCTGAAAAACTTCGGAATGGTTGTTACTTCAGATTTAAGTGGCGTGCCCAGTCCTGGAAGAGAACCAGCCTACCGACTCCGATGGACACGCCTTCCCGACGGTCTGATTTGCCCGCCGGCAGTGGGCGAGCTGGGTTAGCTAAATGACTGAAAGAATGGTACCAGCCCAGACAGCAGAGCACAGAGGTGTGCTCTCAGGGCTTGTTATTACTGGCTCCAAGGCTACCCTGGGGTTGCTGGGAGCCATAGCAGCCTGCAACCCGATCATTACAGTCTGGGAGGACGGTGTGCCAAACGGCGATGGATTGAGTAAATGACCATTGAGGGAAAGAGGCTAGTGGGAAGTAGCAAGCGTTTTCAGCCTCTCAAAGGTAGACAGGAGACTCATGACATCATCTTTTTAAACGAAGCCAGCCCATTTGCCTCGATCTTTTTCTGGTCACTCTAGGGCATAGGCTTCTTGAGGGTGGAGGTGGGGAATCTATACTCATTTTGTATTCCCCTGCTCTCAGCGTATTATCTGGTCATGTATAATAAATGAGCGTCCGGAGAATGAGAAAAATGAATGCACTGGGTTTTGCAGCAGCTAAATGCATCAATTTAGCTTAAACCTGCGTTCAAAACCCAAAGCACTTCCCATCTGTGTGAACTTGGTGTTATACAGCTTCTCATTTCCTCATTTCCCGCATTTGTTAAATATGGGAACAGTACCTCATAGGATTTCTGTGAAAATTGAATGAAGGTAGATGTGTGTGTGTATTGTACATTCCTCTCAACAAGTGGATCGTAAGTTCAAATCTAGCCTATATAACAAAACAAAACCCAGTTCCTTCCTTCCTTTTTCTTTTTTCTTTTTTTTGAGGTGGGGATGTGTGTGATGAGTTAGCATAGCATCTGTCATAGATAGTAAATGTTCTATTTGCTGTTGCCATTGATTACAGTAGTCACTTTTAACTTTTGCCCAGTTTCTCCTACTGGAGATTATATCTCTGAAAGTCTGGGACAGCATGAGATTCTGATGCTTGAATCAGAATGGGTTGAGGCACATTGCTCTGGTTCTGTGTGGATGGGATCACATAGAGTGTGTTTGACCTTTGGGTTCCTTGCAAGCCATGTTTCAAAGTCTGGGGTGGCCTGTTAAGAGCAGGAAAATGCTGTGCTGACTTGTTCAAACACGTGAGGACTTATGCTTTTTCTTTCCTGTCATATGACAGCCACCATAGCTGATGCATATCGGGTGCTTCCCATATGACCTTGCTTTATCTTTATGAATCTCTGTTCAGAGGCGGTAGAGCCTTTGAACTGGGAGGCCTTCTGGGGAGTCCTCATGTCACTGAGAGGCATGCCCAATAGATCCAGCTTTGGCTAATCAGGAGGGACTGTGGGACACAGCCTTTCCTTCCTTCTGTCCTTATTCCCTTTAAGACAGCATGCAGGTGAGTTCCAGAGCAGCCTGGTCTACATAGCAGGTTCTGGGCTAGCTAGGGCTACACAGAAAGACCCTGTCTCAAAAAAAAAAACAAAACAAAAAAACGAGTGGTTTTGTTCTGTTACCAAGTGGATCGTAAGTTCAAATATAGCCTATATAACAAAACAAAACTCAGTTCCTTCCTTCCACCATGATGTGGCAGAGAAAGGACGCTTGCCCACAGCTGTGTTTCTTGTTCATTTGCACAGGTGGGATGGAATCCTTCTTATCTGTGCCAACTGATCATGACTGGTGCCCCAACACTGAGCAATGTGAATGACATTAGGTGATTTGTTGTGGCAATAGGAAACTGTCTAACAAAGTACCACACTACATGTAGTACTTCAAATGCATTTAATCCTCTCTATAAACCCCGAAAGAATAACACACTCAAGTGCACACAGATGTTGAGGGGGCAGAGCCTGGTTTTAAGGCAGATTCTTACCGATGAGCAGGTGCTCTTCACCTGAGCTTGATCATGGGCGTTCCCTGGAAGGGCTTGGTGATCACAGACTACTGGCCCCATCCCAGAGTTCCTGAGCTGGGTAAGGCCTAAAAACTTGCATGTCTACAAATAATTTTCTTTTTCTTTTTTTTCTGTGTCCCACCAAAAGCACAAATGAATTTTATTTTAAGGATTATGTTATTGTTTACCATAAGGACTTGAATGTTGTTGTGGAATATTACTTTAACTATGTAGAGAAGTGTTACATTTGTTTATGCTGCATTTGTTTAATGATGTAAAGATGTGTTGCCTTGCCTGTCTAAGGCACCTGATTGGTCTAATAAAAAGATGAACAGCCAATAGCTAGGCAGGAGAGAAATAGGTGGAGTGGGTAGGCAGAGAGAATAAGAAGAGAAGGAATCTAGCCTCTGCAGGAGAGGGTGGGAGAAAGAGAGGGAGACACCCAGGACTAGCCAGGCAGGCAGCTGCCCATCAGCCAAAGCTGGAGTAGGACAAACAGAATGAAAATAAAAAAAAAGATGTAAAAAATCCTGAAGCAAAACGTAGGTAGAGAGAAACAGGTTAAATTAAGTTATAAGAGTTAGTAGGACAAACATAAGTAAAATAAGGCTGAGCTTTCATAATTGATAATAAGTCTTAGTGTCTTGATCTGAGAGCTGGTTGGTGGTCCAAGAAAGCCAGCTACAGGAGACTATATTTAAATCTAGGGAACTTGCAGCCTCCTGTGCCCAGAGCCTGTCTCATTGTGTGAGTGCCTTCAAACCCTGTGTGACCCCAGTCTGGGTTTATAATGGTGCTGGCACTGGGGCTGGCTCTGTGACAGCTTTCCAGAACCTCAGAAGCCCTTGAAGATCAAGGACAGGAATTCCTGGCTCTGTGGCTGGGACCACATTCCAAGCATCCCAGTGAGGACACTGAAGGGAAACATTTCTTGAAGATAGTGTTGTTCAAGGTCTTCGGTGTCCATGGTGCACACCATCAGGAACTTCGTGTGCAAGCTGATGGGCTGGCTTTATGAATTTTTAAAATTTATTTTTGTTTTCATTTGATGTTTGTACCTGTGCAAGTATATGCTCTGTGTATGTGTGTACGTATGTCTGTATGTGTAGGAGGTGTTCAAGGAAGCCTGAAGAGGGTGTGGGTCCCTTGGAGCTGGAGTCACAGGTGGTTGTGGGGCACCTTACATGGGTGCTGGGACCAAATGGGTGCTCTGAAAAGCAGCCCATGCTCTTAGCCCCTGAGGCACTCTAGCCTCCGCTTTAAGGGATGTCATCATCCCACTTTGACTCGCCTCTGTGGGAAGACAGGAGAAAGGCTTCATATAGGTGATTCGCAAGCCTCCAGCAGTCTCTTGTCAGGTGGCAGACTTTCTCTGTACACAGCAAGACAGCATTTCCTCGAGGAGGATAGAGAGGTGAGTCAAAGGGCCTTGGTGCACCCTGAAAGGCAGTGTAACTGTTAGCTCAACGAGTGCATGATTCCCTCATGAATGAGATGGCCTGCTGGAGAAAGTGCTGGAAAAGGGAATTTATCCCATGGAAACATTCTTGTTATCCTGGTGTTTGGTTGAGTCAACTAAAAGTCCACACCAACAGTAACTCATTTCAACGGCTAAAAAACCTATTGGCATCACTGTTCCCGGAATTTTGGAAGCCTTAGCTGTACCTAGTCTCACACACCAACGAACTTCTTTTCTTTCTAATCATCAGTTTTTAAGATATTTATTTGGAGTTTCAGATATTCCATGTATAGAGTCTGAGGCAGTATTATTTTTAAATAATTCTGTTGTGGTCATGTATTGGCCACAACAGTTTTAATACTGCTTGATGTGAAATTGTTGTCACAACTCTGGGGCAGAGGTCTCTAAAAGTTATTGCCTAATTAAGGGCACACATAGAGAAAGTCCTGCTGGATTTGAGTTCCTGTGTTTCCTGTGAAGGAAAGGAGAAGTGAATTTTCTGTCTGTAACACTCTGCTTTCTACAATGGTAAAACACTGACCAAAGCAACATGTTCGAGTGTTTACTCAGTGTTGGGAAACATTGTATCAAGGGACATGTGGGAACAATAAAGAAGACATGTGCTTTAAAAAATGTACTACCTTGTAGAAAAGGCCAATTTCCTGGTTTAAATACAGTCGTCCAGGCTAGCTCATCAAACTGATCCTAGTGACAAGGTTCCTGGAAAGCAAGGAACTGGAAGCAGGGTGTCATGAGGAGGAAGCCTGGCCTGGCCGCTGAGCCCATGTGGTCCTCGCCTCCCCCCATTCAGGGTTCTGGATTCCCAGTATCTGCACCAGCTCCCTGGGGCTGTACCTACCTTGCAGTGCACTACAGCAATCAATACACTGCAACAGCAAAGGTAAGTACAACCCTAATCCCCCTGGAGTGAGCCGAAGCCAGGGCTCATTATTCACTTCCGGTATCTCGGTGCTTAGCTTTCAGAATCCCATTCTGTAACTCTCCCAGGTCTAGTAATCTGTCTGCTTCATCACGGGCAATGGAGGTTGCCATATCAGAGCCTGGCTTTTCACTTTTCTTTACTGCAGAGTGTGTCTTTCCTGCCTCTTCCTGTGAGATGATTTAACTATGACTCTTAATGATCATCCAGGAATCCTCTTGACAACTGTCATATTTCATAATTCACCAGACATTTTCTTACAAAAGAGTGGTGCATGCCATTTTCTCTAGCTGCTTGCCTTTCTCTTCTGAGGATCTGTTGTGTAGGACTATCTTCCAAGCCACACTGCCACCATCTTCAGTTCTACTGAACCCAATTTCAAAAGATAATCACAGCTGGGCCTCATAGCAGGGGATAATCACAGGCTATTTTTATCCCCTCATAGCAGGGAGGAAGCAGAGGCCAATGAATCCTCCCTGAGTATCCAGGCATCCCTCCCAACCAGTTGTATGTAATTTTTCCCTAGTTACGTGTGGTCTTAGGGGAGGAGATGGAGGATGTAGGTGGGGAAGGATGAGGGGACAAGTTTCCATCTATGCAGCCCTGGGGAAGCTACCAGCCTTGCTGTGTGGCTATTTTAAGGTCATCTGTGCTCCTGCCTATAACCACTTACCCTTTACTTTGTAATAAGCCTGCCCAGTAAACTCACTGGTACCCAGGGTGAACTCTGGTACAGTCAGACATACTTGCTGTTAAAACCTATGATATCAACCACTGTGTCACTAAGTGGTTATTATGTGTATTTTATTTATATTAATGATATGTCCTAATATGATATAATTGAGATTATAAACTACACAAGATACCTGGAATCCCAACACTTGGGATGTAGAGGCAGGAGGATCAGGAGTTCAAGGTTATCTTTGGCTTTGTAGTGAGTTCAAAGTCAGCTTGGACTATATAAAACCTTAAAATAAAGCAAGCTTCAGTCTCATGTGTGATGATGACTACACTGTTGACATTGGCGTTGCTTTTCCTGTTCACAGCATGTGTTTTCAAAGCACCCTTTATGGTTCTAGGTTCTGGGTTTGCTCTAAAGTGCAGAAACTCAGAACTTTCCTTGCTGAACGTCACAAAGCCAAGCTTTAGCTTTCTAAGTAGTAGGACTTCCCTAGGACTGCCTTTGTTGTTGATATTGATTTTAATTGAAAGTCTTGTACTTTGTACTTCCATAACTAAAGGTGGTTTGCTCCTGGCTTATAAGATCTGCTTCAGCTCTGAACTTCAACCACCAGCCGTGCGTCTACGGAAGGCCAGGAGATGGGTGTGCATAGGTACTGAACCTGGGCTGTGTGTGCTCGGAATGCAGAGGGCACAGCAGGAGAAGAGGCTGGCTCCTGGAAGTAGGTGCGGCAACTTGGATCTGCGTCAAATACCTAGAAGCAAGTAGGGCTTCTCCTGCGGGGTAAAGCTCATGCTAAAGGGTCAAAGCAAGAGAAACTGTCAGTCAAAGTACTCTTTTTGTGAGGTGAAATAAGATTTCTATATAAATAATGTGGTGATTTGGAAAAAAAAATGGCCCCCAAAGGGAGTGGCATTATTAAGAGGTGTGGCTTTGTTGGAGTAGGTGTGGTCTTGTTGGAGGAAGTGTGTCACTGTGGAGGCGGGCTTTAAGGGTTCATATATGCTCAAGCCATGCCCAGTGAGACAGTGCACTTCCTGTTGCCTTCTGCTCAAGATGTATCCAGCACCATGTCTGCCTAAATACATGTCTGCCATGGTCCCCACCACAATGACAATAATGGACTGAACTTCTGAACTCTAAGCAGCCACCTCAATTAAATGTTTTCCTTTATAAGTGTTGTCATGGTCATAGTGTCTCTTCACAGCAATAGACATCTTAACTACGACAGATAATGTGGTGTCATGGATCCGAGGCAGGACCACTGGTGTCACATTGGTTCATAGGCAGCAGGTCCCAACCCCTAGGCAGAACTGATGACCTAGAGATGGTAACTCTAGGTATTTGCAAGAGTTAAGATGATTGAATGACAAATATAGTTACAATAGCAAACCAACCACAAAGAGCTCGGTTCCAAAACCCAGTTATCAGACTTAGAGAGTGGGGACAGAGTCAGCAGACGCTGACACTGGGTTCAAGGCTCATGGGAAACCACATGGGAAGCACATGCTGATGAGGACCAGGATGAACTGGATCATCTTGACAAGAGCGGAGGTCACAGGAGACAGAAGGGACAGGCAGGGCCTTTACCTGCACAACCAGCCACTTGTTTATCTGCATGACAGGGAGGGGATATATGTGGGCCTGAAATCCAGCTTGCATTCTGTTCGCCAAGCCCTGTGCTTCGGAGCTGGGGTGCTCGCGGTGAAGGGACACCTTTACCGGTTCACAAGACAGTAACTCTTTGGCTAGTATTGGCTTTGGGAAGTGGTACATGTCCATTCTCAGGCTAGAAGCTTATTATAAAGTCAACTGTTGGAGTTCGCCATTGCATCCTGTACCTCAAATGTATTATCTCTCTATCTCTGCCTCTCTCTGTGTGCGTGTCTCTGTATCTCTCTCTCTCTTTCCCTCCCTCCCCTCTCTAGATTCTGCAGTGTCTGTGCTAGAGGCTCAGAAGCAAATGTTGAGTTAAAGAACCTTGTCATTAGGTCTTAACGGTTTGTATACAATATCTCTTCTCAGACTACTTGAACTTTTATTATTGGGGCGGAGGACATAGGGTAGCCTTTGGAAAGTGTTTCTAAATAACGTTGGGTCACCCAGCCGTCCTCTCTGCATCCCCAGAGAAGTGTCTACAAGCTGCCTTCACTGGGGCTGCCTGCTCCCAGTCCAACAGCATTTTGTTGCATCTGGGCTCTTTTGATTTACTCTCTCTCATGGAGTGATACCCCCTGAGACTATGATGATACAGCCTCCCAGAATATTTCAGTCCACAGTAAATTACGTGCCAGCTAGACACTGGTGTTTTATGTAGGTCAACTGTGCAGGGCCCAATGCCCTTAAAAAAAAAGTTTAAAGCGTTTGATGGATTCATTGCTGAGTGCACTATAAATAAATGCAACCTCAAATTCCAGACAGTGAAAATGGTGTGTGAGGGGGCTACACCAGAGCTAGCTCTGTGAACAATGACCCTTTCAAGGTGACAGAAGAAAAAAAAAACAAAAACCCTGGATCGGTTGTTGGGAACCCAAGGTCAAATCCCCAGCCCTGCTGGAGATCAGGATCAGCCTGCCTCCATATCTCTCAGCGTACACTCTATTTTTCTCCTCTGTCATTTGGGGGAAATCACACAGCTGACAACTCTCTCCAAGTATCCTTTGGGGTCATGCCAATTCCTGAAGCTGCCATGTGTTACCTGGAGACACACACACTCACCTACTTCTCTCTACACCTTACAATGTTTCATAATCAAATACGTTTGACAAACAAAATCTAACAGATTTCTTACCCAGGGCTTCTCAGAACCTTTAGGAGGAGGGTATAGGAAACACGATGATCTCATTAGACCACAGAACCTTTGTCGAGGGGCATCTTATAGCCTTATGTATCCTTGTGTGTAGTCCTGGAAAATATAAAACTAGTTGGTAGAGCTCTATGACACACACACACACACACACAGAGAGAGAGAGAGAGAGAGAGAGAGACAGAGAGAGACAGAGAGAGAGAGACAGAGAGAGACAGAGAGACAGAGAGACAGAGAGACAGAGAGAGAGAGAGAGAGAGAGAGAGAGAGAGAGAGACTACTTCTCTTCATCTTGTAGCTCCTGTCACATCTAACATTCAGAGATGTCACCATTCTGCATTCTTTTCTGGTCTAAAAAGGTGGTGGGAATATCAAAGGCCAGATTTCATGACGGGGTGAGAAACTGTCCTTCTAACTTAAAACAAAAATACTGTCTCTCTTTCCCATATCCAGTCAGTGAGATTCTAGTTTAGAGCCATTCAGAGTCTAAGAAAAGATGAAGTTTTATAGGGGGATGGGCAGGCAAAATAATCTACTTCATTCCGATCAATTAGGAACAAAAATGCAGTCCCCAAGGCACATTCTAAATAGTGGCATTGGGAAACCAAAATAGACTAACACACGGTAGAATTAGACGGCCTATTTCAAGCCTGGCTGTATGTTTATCCTTATTTGGCTGCTCCTTCCAGAGTTGCAGGACTATGGTAATGAGAATGACCTTGGATCCTGCAGCTGATCATCTCGAATCCAGGAAAGACTGAGCTTCAGTTCCTTTCATCACAAATGTAGCCACAGAGCCAGCATGCTTTGGGAATGCCTTCTACCTTGTACTTCTCCTGAATTCACCATGTGTTCTGCTGAGATGTGAGCAATGCACCATGGGAAATCCAAGCACACCCTCAGCCTCGGAAGAAAACAACCAGAGACAGCCTCAGTTACAGAGGTCCATTACAGAGAGCCGCGGGTCTCATCACACATGACCCACTTGCTCTGGACAAAGCAAATACATCAGAGTCACCTCCAGACCAGAAGGCAGTCACCTGTAACATAGCAACTCCATCCGGTGGCAACTGCCTGCTTTGGTGATCCATTAGCTCTCTAATGCAGTGTCGTGGCTGTGCCTTCTGTCCTGCAGGTCTATCTGTTCATCTCCCCCTGAATACTTTGGTAATTGTCCTCTGTGGGCTTCTGCCCAGATCTGCTTGCTCCTCTCCATTGGGGTGGTCTGAATAAGTGTGGCCCCTATAGGCTCCTGTATTTGAGAGCTTGGCACTATGAGGAGGCATAGCCTTGTGGGAGGAAGTGTGCCACTGTGAGGGCAGGCTTTGAGGTATCATATGTGTTAGCTACACCCAGGGTGGCTCACAGTCTCCTTTTGTTGCCTGCGAATCAAGATGTGCAACTCTCAGCTCCTTCTCCAGCGCCGTGTCTGCCTGCACGCTGCCTTGCTTCCCGCCATGGACTGAACCTTTGAAACTGTAAGCCAGCCCTTATGAAATTGTTTTCATTTTTAAGAGCTGCCATGGTCATGGTGTCTCTTCTTCACAGCAATAAAACCATAACTAAGACATTTGGCTTCCAAACTTGCTATCTGTCTTCTCCAGAAATCTCACTGGCCCTCAGGCAATCTTTATTAGAATGGGGAGACAAACCCTTCCTCGTATAAATTGCTTGCATACCCACACCGAGTAGGCCCAGGGAAGCAGGCCATGCCACCTGCTTCCCCCATCACACGTCCTGTGGAAGCCAAGGTCCTCACAAGGCCAGTAATGGCTGGCTCTCATTTCTCATATTACTGTGGTTGGTTTGGATGCCACTGCTGCATCCCCTACACTCAGTCCTTTGGGAATTCCATTCCCAGAGTCAGATCTAGGTCTTTATTTGGCCCTGTGTGCCCTACTCCCGAGACAGCACCCAGGATGGACCATGTGATAGGTGGGTCTGGCAACACCAATGTGCAATGGAGTCTGCTCTTCAGGTCCTAAGCCTTCTTTGCTAACTTTCTTAGCACTATTAATCAGGCTACTTTTGAAGCTAGAAAGCACCTGAGTTCAAAGGATTAACTACAAGTCATGGAAGGGGACACTTGAGACCATGCCACAGTCTCTCTCCCCAGTCATGGCCATTTCAACATCTTATAAGCAGCTGGCACCTAGCGAGCTGACTCTGTATCAGAACAATATGTAACTAAATGAATTCAAGTGTATCTGATAGCCAGGCACACAGGGTATTTCAAACCAGTGGAGGACATTTTAACAATGTAACAATCAACAACTGTCTAATTATCTAGGGAAAATTTTGATTGTATTTTATGGAACAAGGAAACCATAAAATAAAGGGGAGAAACCAAGGTGGAATACACCCTTGAACTGGGGGACTTTCCAAGCGTTAACGCAAATAAATAAACAATCTAATTTGGTGATATACAAATTTGGAAAGATCTCGCTGGCAGATAGAATTTGAGATCTTCTCCTATCGTTCTCCCCCTTTGTGTTTGGAGTGGTAAGTTCTGGCCACGGGACACAGCCGGGATCAGCTGGTGTTGTCTCTTCTCTCTGCCTGGATCACAGACATGATAGCTAACGCTATAGCAGTCATTTGCTGCCTCTAAGCTGACAATCAGAAGATGCCAAGAGCGGGGAGGGATGTGAGCCTCCCGTTGTCAGCTCTGTGACTCAGCCTGGCAGCAGCCTCTCCATTGGATATTCGTTGTGTGAGAAAACAAGTCCCTCATTTCAGACAGTAGAGTTGGGCTTTCTGTTGGGCATCAGATTCCTTCCCCTCCGCCCCCAACGATTCCAAACTTGAAGGAAAACACAAAGAGCAGAAAAAATGCTTGCAATGTTAAACACAAAAATTAATTTCCTGCAAATAAGAAAGCTTCTATAAATAACAGGATAGAGACAGTCTAACCTTAAAGGAGCAAAGGGTATGAAATGGAATGTAAAAAAAAAAAAGTAACTCAAACAGTAAGTTCAGTAAACCTCAGCTTTACTAGTTACTAGAAAAATTACAAGTTAGAGCAACACTTTAATGGCTTTGCCACCAACTAACACTGCAAACCCGGGAGAACTATACCATCTTCCAGGAAGAAGCCTGACAAAAATGCATCGAAAGTTTGGTAATGGCCATCCCCTTTTGTTGGAACATGGTCCAAGAATTGAGTCGCATGAGGAAAATCCTGGGTGCTTGTGAGAAAACGCCAAGAAATCTAGACGTGTTCTGTGACCTCAGTTTCTTCAGAGCACAGAATTGCTCTTGGAATGTGTGTCTGTGCTCCTCCTCCCCAGGTGCAGCAGGTAGGAAGGAATTTACTTCAGATCTGGCTATTGTGGGAAAACATGTTTTTGTCACCTGGGTTTTGTCCTTGTGACTGTGTACAGCTTGAACCCACTAGAACTTTGCTCATGAAAAGGTGGCTTTCCTTAACCCTCAGAGTACAAGTTGTCTGAATAAAGTTGGCTATGGCGTGAGGCCTCAATTTAGGCTCCATTCTCCCAGATTCCGCTGCCTTTAGAGGAATGATTACCCTTTGGGAATCTGTATGGAGGAATAGGTGATGAACTGCAAAGGTTTGCTATGAGGATACCCGCAGAAGTGCTGTGGGAATATGGGCAAAGAGAGCTTTGCTTAAATGGGTTACAGAACTGCCCCAAGTGCCCTAAACACGAAGCTTTTAGTCTGCAGCCAGGGTACATTTGTCAATACCCAACAATGCTCATTATTCATTATTAAGTGATCGGCAGATTGACAGACATAAGTAGGATATTTTCATTATTGAGTTCACATATTTATGTGTGTCATAAATAGCACAGAAGAAAATATGTTAATACCTTCTACGTTGTTCCTGGGCTTGGCCCATATATCCTGTTTATTACCTATATATAAACATGGGTTGCTTATGACTCTTTGGGCAAAAGTACTTACTCACTTTAAATCCTTTAGTTTGACACGGTGGAAGGAGAAAACTCTCACAAGTTTTCGCTGATGGCCACGCGTGCACTGTAGCACACATGCATGCACACACACACGCACAACACACACAAATGAATGTGATAACAAAACATGTAATTTTTAAAGCTGGGGAATCACAGCACACCCCCATACTAACAGAACTTGAAAAGGAGAAGCAGGAGGAATGTGGGTTTGAGGCCAGTCTCGTCTACAGAGCGAGATCCAGGCCAGTTAGTTCCACACACAGAGAGACTCTCATTAACAATAGCAGAACATGGATTACTTTTAAATCAGGGAAAACACTCTAAAAGTAGCTCTTGGTGACCACAGGGAGGTAGGTGAATTGATGGTTTTAGTGCGTCTGGTTGAGATAAAGTGAGGGGTTTGGCCTACAGTAAGGATACAAGAATATCCCAGGAGGCTCCTGCAGGTTCCTCCCAGGTGTGGTTAATACAGCATGCACAGTCTGCTTCCCTGTCAGCTTCTGCTGAAGCGTTCTGTTCGCTGTGCGCTGTCTATCTGAGGCCCAGCCCTGCTTTCAAGGTGCTCTGCATTTCTCTGTCATGATCTAGAGAAAGTAATTTAAGATTGAACTCTCCAGGAGTAATTTTATTTCTCTTATTTCCAAGCTTGGGCTAGGGGCCATGAGCCTATGTATCTCTCCATAGCCCCGTAACTCTGACAGCGGACTAAGTATTGGGCTCTTCTGCACAGGTGATGAGTACTTTGTCTTAAGAGCAGAATAGGCAGATGATTTTTTTTTCCACAGCTGGCTTCTGCCAACCCCTGTGCTGACTTACTGTTTTCCAAATTACCATTTTTCCTAATGCATCAAGCCAGGAGCAGAGATAGCATCTTGGTCACTGGATGCCTCACTCTCCCTTCCACACAATACTCAAAATGACGGTTTCCCTGAAGGCAATCATCAGGAGGACCTTTCAGAAACAACACGCGCCAGCTGGAAGTTCTCCAGGGTTCCTTTTTTTCTTTTTAGTGAAGGAGAATATTTTATTAAACTAAGAACAGGACTGGCTGGGGGGAAGTAGTGAAATTTATCATAATTACATCTCTCACCCAGGAGCCCAGCAGAAAATGGAAAACCCCTCAGCTGAGTTAGCAAGGTCCCTCTCATGAAGGGACCCTTTGCAGTGTCTTTGACAGGGTTCAAGGAACCCAGAAGAGGGGTGAGGGCATCCAGAAACTCTCAACTGTAGGGGGGTGTAAGTGAGTGGGACCTGAAGGAAACCAGCCAGGGGTGAATAGTGACCCCATGTTGTGTCCCTGCTGGAGCTGAAGCCACAAAGGATGGCATCACCCCCAGAGTAGGAGCAAGAACTTACAAGGAGCAAGGGGAAATGCTCTACCTCAAGTCCTCTGACCGCCTCCGCTGCTCTTCCATTGGCAAATCCTAGCAGGAAGGAGCAGAGAGGGACCTCACGAGGCTTTGTAGGGGGAAAGAAAGAAAAGCAGAGAAGGGAAGGGACAGACAGGATTCAAGGGGATTTTCCTTCCCAATCAAGGTGACATTTCAAATTGTTCCCTTGTTTGCCATTGTTCCCCCATGTTTCCTCCAGGTTCAGCCATGTAGGCTGTAAGAATTCAGAATTTCCAAGGGCTACAGAAAAGGCCCAGGAGAATCCCAGAGAAACACACTGTTATACTGAACATTTGTGCCTCTCCAAATGTAGGCATTAAAGTCTTTACCTCCGACATGATGGTATGGGGGTGAGAGCTTTGGAAGGTGATCAGTTTATCTGAGATGGCGAGAGTGGAGCCCTCGGAATGGGAATAGACACCAGACAACTGTCACCTCCTTCACCATGAGGAGACAGACATGCACTAGAAGCTGGCCATTTGCAACCCAGGAATTGAGCTCTCACGAGAACCAAACCATGTTGGTATCCTGATGTCAGGCCTCTACCCTCTTGAATCGTGAGAAATAAATTTCTTTAAGCCAGTCCATGGTATTTCATTATGACAGCCCAAGTTGATGAACACATAAGCAGATATGTATTAAAGATGGTAGCAGTTACTATTGATTGAGCATGTGTCTGGGGCCGGTCATAGTGCCCAGTGATCACCTGCAGGGCTCCTTCAACCCCAGCACCTGCCACAGAGATACTGCTACCCCCCCCCTTTGATGTAAGCGGGCACTGTTGTCTAAGGAATCATTTATCCATCCCCCCAAGTCTTGAAGCCATCCAGGTAAAGGTACAATCTTTAGAGGAAATGGTCTGGAAACGACAGTTACAAGTAGACGAGGTGGATGGTATTCTGGAGTTAACTTCAGATCTCCCAAGGAACAAACAACGAGATGAGCTGAGGTCCTGGGAACGGGGAGCTGACTGTAACTGGCAGTTACAAATCCAGAGCATGTAGCTCTTGCTTTCCTCCGATGTTGGTCTTCCTGGAGCTGGCATCCTTCCTCAGCATCACCTTGTTTTAACTGACAAACAAAAATTCTATGTATGTATGGTGAGCAATGGGATGTTTTGAAGTATTAGTGTGCACATACTGTGACAAGGCTGAATCGAGCTATTAATAAACAATTCATATTCATACCTTGTTATGGTGAGGACTATTAAAATTTACTCTCCGAGAGTTTTCAGGTGTACAGCACCTTGGTCTCAGCGGTCGTCACGCAGACTAGCTCTCTTGCTCTCTTGTTCTTCTTGGGTAAATACGATTTTCTTGCCTTTGACCAGCACCTCCCCCAGTCTTCTCTGCCTCTGCTCCAAGTCACTGGAAACCGTTCTTCTGTCTGACGTCAACTTTTCAGCTTCCACAGAGGAGTTCATTTGCTGTTTGTCCTTTGGTCTTTTATTTTTGAGGCAGGGTCTCTAACCATAACCTTAGCTGTGCCTGAAACTCACTATGTAGACTGGAATTAAGGTGTGTGCCTGGCCACATTTGTCTTTCTGTGTCTGACTTGTTTTATATAATGTCACCCAAGGATACCCAAGTGCCATGAAGAACCAAATTTCTGCCATTTTCAAGGCCAAATAGTATGCTATTGTGCATACATACACTACAGGAAAGCATTTGTCTTTTGATGGACACTTGGGTTCATTTTGTGTGTTAGCTATTACAACTAGGGCCACAATGAACACAAGAGTGCAGATGTCTTTTTAACATCTATTTCCTTCCTTTACATAATTCTTAGCAGCAGGCTTTCTGGATCATGTGCTAGTTCGGTGTTTAATTTTTTCTGAGAAACCTCCATGATGTTTTCCAATGACTGTGTTAGGAAGACCTGGGACAAATGCAAGCTCAGAACGTGAGTGTCATTAAAAATCAGCTGTGTGGACAATATTTTGACTTCTTGGGGAAGACAACCCAGGCTGTTGGAGGGTGGTAAAGTAGTTCCCAACAGGGATGGACAGTATTTCTGGCTCTGTAAGAGTTTAGAATTAGAGGTGAGGCCGAGGAAGTCCTAAATGTTCATACTTTTATGTAAAGTTCAAAAAGACACTCGTGGGTCTGGAGAGATGGATCAGTGGTTAAAAGCATTGACTACCCTTCTGGAGGACCTGGGTTCAATTCCCAGCATGCACATGGCAGCTCAGAACTGTCTGTAACTCTAGCCCCAGGGGAATCCAACACTCATGGCAAAACACCAAGGTACACAATATAAAAAATAAGTAAATTTAAAAAGAATAAACTTGCAATTACTGAAACAATCTGTGTTTTTAATAAAGGATTGGAGACATTAGAACAAAGACAGGGCTGGGGAGGTGGCTCAGCCAATAAAGTGTTTGCCACACAAGGGTGGGGATATGAGTCGCACCCTCAGCAAAGCTGGACTCTGGAGCATGTGCCTGTCATCCCGGTGCTGGGAAGGATGGGCTGAAGAGTATGGTGACACTGGCAAGACAAAGATGTGTGTGATGACTTGATGGCTAGACAACCGAGATGAGTCAGTGAGCGCTGGGTTCAGTGAGAGACCCCAACTCAAAAAATAAGGTGGAGAGACTGAGGGAGGCACCCAACATTGACCTCTGGCATCCAGAGCCCTGTATACACACCACGCATGTGCACACACACACACACACACACACACACACATACACACACACACACATACACACACACACAGAGAGAGAGAGAGAGAGAGAGAGAGAGAACAAAGACAGTCTACCTTGTGATTTCACTTAAAAGATGTAATTAAGTAATTGACTTTAGATAGGATTTTAAATCAAATTTAAAATTTGGTTGAATTTATAAACAGTATTAGACCGTTTAAGTGAAGTGAGAATCAGTATTGTTTATTGGGTTTATTGCTGATGCTTGAGGGCTGGGAATGATTCTGCTTCTTAGGACAGGCATTTGCCATAGTTCAAAGTAAAATGGAATGTACTAAATTTATAACTGTAGCTTAACGTTGACAAGAGGGTTTTAATTAACTGCAGCATAAATGGGAATTTAGTTCAAGGGAGTTTAGTCTGTTCAACTTGACATCACCAGTCATCGAAGAAAGAAACTAAAGTTAGCTATTCTTGCTTTACTGCACCTTTAAGTTAAGAGTTATGATTCAGATGCACTAAAGGAGTCACTTCAGGCTTTAAATATTCCATGCTCTGGACCGTGGCTGTGGCTTGGTGGTAGAATACTTGCCTAACATGTATAAAGTCTTCTGTTGGGTCCACAACACTGCAAAAATATCAGTAAAAAATAAAATTTGGTAGAGTGCTTGCCTAGCACACATAAAGCCCCAGGCTTCATCCCCAGCACTGCACAGACAGGGCATGATGGAACATATCTGTAATCCCAGCTCTGGGGGAGTTAAGACAGGAAAATCTGAAGTTCAAGGCCATCCTGGGCTTTTCATAAAACAATGAACCTTTAGGACTTCCTCAGTCCCACCTTTAATTCTGAACTCTTACAGAGCTGGAAATACTGCACAACACTGGAGGGAAACGGCTCTATCACCCTCCAACAACCTGGGTTGTCTTCTCCAAGAAGTCAAAGGGGTCCAAGGCCAGTCCAATCTACATGAGTCTCTGTCTCAGACAACCAGTCAATCAAATCTGACATGCACTTCCTCCTCCACACTTGCCTTCAGCCTGTCCCCAAGAGGGTACCCTTCTTTCTGAGGTTAGCTGTGGGGAGCTGCTCAGAAAGGCTGAAGACACTGAAGAAAGGAAAGTCACTGCCTCATCCTAGAAGGCATGCTGCTGTTTACAAGGTTAGAAGGAATGTTGGCTTTGCATCTGTGTAGTATTCACCACAAGAAATCTACACACACACACACACACACACACAAACACAGTGGGGAGTAATTCCTCAGCAACAGGGGTCAGCAGAATGCTGACCATCATTGGTAAGGCCTGAAATGCATCTCCAACCCCTTCTCCATATTTTTGTTCATATCAACACCTGGTCTTAGAGGAGAATAGCTATTGCTGCTTGCCCAGTGCTACCACACACTGTTACCATTTCTTAACAATATTATTCAAAAGCCTGAAGGATCTATGACTATTATTTAAAGGGCTGAATATCACTCATCTTCCAATAATACATAAGTCTGGAGCCTGATGGAATGCCAGGGTAGACCAGTTATCTAGCTGGAGTAATTAGAAATGGCGAGACATATTTAAGCCAAGGAGTTAAACATCCCCTGAAGGGAAGAGTCGGGGTAGTAAGAATGGTATGGATATCACTTAGTCATCCACCAGACTTCTCAGCTACACATGTCCTGTGCACAAAAATCGCACACAGCATATCTGAAGAGATTCACCAGGCATAGGAGACAAGCAGTGCCCGCCTGTGACAGTGACTCAGTGTCTTGGTTAGGGTTTCTGTTGCTGTGAAGAGACACCATGACCACAGCAACTCTTACAAATGAAAACATTTAATTGGGGTGGCTTGCTTACAGTTCAGAGTTTCAGTCCATTATCATTACAGTGGGACATGGTGGCATGCAGGCAGGTGTGGTGCCGAAGAGGTAGCTGAGAGTCCTACATCTTGTAGGTAACAGGAAGTGATCTGAGTCTGTGGGCGAAGCTTGAGCATGTATGACAGCCCATCTACCATTACAGTGTGCACTAGTTGGAGACAGTGGGTGTCTGGAGCAAGCCAGCTGGCTGGACTAGCAGAACCAGGGAACCCTGGGTTCACATGCGAGACCCTGCCTCAGGTGTAAGGTGAAGAGTGATTAAGGAACACACCAGATGTCAACTTATGGTCAACTTATGACCTCCACATGGATGTGCGTGCCTGGGCTTCCACAATGCAATCATGTGTACACAAATGCATGCACACCACACAATAACCAATGTTTAGATAAACAAGTAGATAAATAAAAAATATTCCCAGGAGAACCAGAGGGAAATGACAGTAGAGATAATGACGGGGTAACACTTAGAGGCGTTATCCTACACACGTGTGTGGCTGTGTTCCCCAAAGATGATCCGGTGGAGAGACATGACCTGAGAACCATTTCCTTTTTCTCCCCTCCTTCTGGTTTTTTTTTTTTTTTAGACAGGTTTCTCTGTTTAGCCTTGCCTGTCCTGGAACTCACTCTGTAGACCAGGCTGGCCTCGAACTCACAGAGACCCACTTACCTCTGCCGCCTGAGCGTTGGAATTAAAGGTGTGCACCACCATTGCCTAGCCTGAGAACTATTTCTCACATGTCGTCTTAAGGTAAAAATATGAGAAGGGGCACTTGATTCAGTGAACGTTTACAGAGTAAAAGTTACAAACCGAGTAACTCCACTCCTAGGTCCAGCATTCAGAGACAGCCTTCATGCCTCCATCCCAATCCACACCTCCCAGTTGCAAGTGTCTCCGTCTCTTTTCTTCTGCTGTTACAGGATTCTAGGAAAGGGGTGAGTGGTAAACAATAGCTTTTGTTCTTGTGGTTGTTTCGCTCATGAGTTTTAGATGAGGCATAGCAGCGTCAATTCCTACTCCTATTGTTGTTGTAGGTTGTTCCTTGTTTGTGAACATCATGTGGATGTAACTGGGTCCATATCTGAAATTTTTAATGCACTATAATATTTTATGAAATTTACATGTGTTATGTAACTACTAATAGTTTGTTCATTTTATTTCTAAGCCTTGTCCCATTGCGGGACTGTCGTTTATTTATTATATTCTTGATGGGTATTTTTGTTTTAGGACTATAATGGATAGTCCTACTGTGAACACTCTTGCTCATGGTGTTGATGATTTCCAGGAGTGAAATGTCCGGGTGATGGGGTATGGGTGTAGTAAATTCTGAAAGACAGTTTTCTCAAGTGATTTTGCCAATTAGCTTCCACTCCATAACAAAGCACCCAAAAACATAGTGGCTTAAACAGTGACTCATGGTACTCTGGGTCATGACAGGGGATTGGATTAATCTAGAATGCAATTCCATGTGTGTCAGCCAATTTGACCCTGCCTTTCGGGTCCTTGGGTAGCTGATGCTCTAGCAAGTCATGGGTTGCCATTAGTTGCAGTGGCAGCATAGGTCACTCATCGCTGTCTAGGTGCACTCATCAAACGTACTGGGAGCCATGGCTTCTTCACCGCAGTCATATGGAACATAGGCTTTCTCGCTAAGGTCATGGCTCACTCATTGCCTGGCAGTGCAGTCTGGGTCCACTCACGTGGTGTTAGTGACAGACCTCTCACGACAACAAAAGGGTGAACTCCAACCTAGCAGCTTCCCCTGCCTTATCGTGTGTCACATCTGCACACTTCTCTTGTGTGTTAGTGGCAAAAGCATGTCTCATGACTAAGTCCAGACTCCAACAGTGGAGAAATAAACCTTATCTAGCTATAAATTAGATATGCTAATTGCAGCTGCATATATATTGTGTGGACACTTAGTGGCCATTTAAAAAATTTCGACAGCATTTTGCATCAACCGATGTTCCCACTAGCCATGATGTGAGATCTGGTCTCCTCACTGAACTGTGGCATGGTCACGCCTCTCTCATTTGAGCTATTCCATGGACTGACAGGATCTTTTGATCTTAATTTTCATTTTTCTCTTGACTAAGGCTATCAGCCACCCTGTTTGCTTGTGTCCCTCTGCATGTACTTTCTTCAAGAGTCTAATCAAGCTCCACTTCTTTATCCTCAATGACATATTTTCCTTCTCAGTTATTTGTAGGGAACACAGACATCATGTGATGGTTGATCTTGGTTGCCAACTTGACTGGATCTGGAATCAAACAAAAGGTGGATAACTGGGCTCTCCTGTGACAAATTCTCTTGATTACATTATCTGAAGTGGGTGGTACTGCGCCAAACATGGGTGGCACCGTCCAGGGCAGCCCAGAAGAAGGAGATGGAAGAAGGACATGTTGTGCCTTTTGCCTGCTTGTCTTCACTCTGGCTGACAGGCTCACTTTTTTCATGGCTGCCACTACTGCATTCCTTCACTGATATTAGGACCTGGGTTGGGCTTCCAATTTGGCTAGAAAACCAAGGACGTTTTAGGAGCCCTCCAGGCCTTCTGTGCCAAATTGGGACTGTTGAGACAACTGACCACATGGACTGATGGGCCACTGGGTTCCCAGTGTCACTGATGTGAGTCAACTGTTGTTGGACTACCCAGACCCTCTTAGGTCAGCCAATCTAGTAAACCCCTTTTAATATATATTCATTATACTGATTCTGTTCCTCTAGGGAACCATGAGGAATACACACATTCTTCTCGTAGGAGAACAGTCTCATAGAGCTTGTCATGTACCATTTCGTTATTCTAATGCTAATCTTTTGAGGAACAGAAGTAGCTTTTAAAATAAGATTTATCTGTGTGTGTGTGTGTGTGTGTGTGTGTGTGTGTGCGCACATGTGTGTATGTGTCTGCCTGTGCACACATGGGGGCTAGAAGAAGACATCAGTTCCTCCCCTATCACTCTTCACCTCTTCCTTTGAGGCAGAATCTCTCCTTGGACTTGAGCTTGATGCTTTCTTAGCTGTTCTGGAAGCTGGCAAGCTTCAGCAATCTCCCCTTCAGTCTACCTCCCTTGGAGCTGATGTGTGCAGCAGGATGCCTGGCTTGTTCAGTGGGTGCTGGATCCAAGCAAATGATCTTCGTGATTGCACAGCAGGCAATCATTCCTAATGTTGGGAGCTGTCTTAGTCACCATTGTGTCACTGTGAAGAGACACCATGATCAAGGTGATTGATTATTAGAAAAGAAAGCATTGGCCTGGGTCTTCCTTACAGTTTCAGAGGTTTGGTCCATTATCACCAGGCCAGGAAGCATGGCTACGTGATGGCAGGCGCTGGGACAGTAGCCTGATCTGTAGGGAGGGAGGGAGAGGGGATGGAGGGAGGGAGAGAGAGAGGTGTGGGGAGAGAGGGAGGGAGACTCCTGTATCTGGCACGGGGTTTTATAGCCTCAATGTACACTCCCAGTGACACTCTTCCTCCAACAAGGCCACCACACCTGTCAATCCTTCTAATCCTTCCACGTAGTGCTACTTCCTGGTGACTAAGCATTCAAATACATAGGCCTAGGGGGCCATTCTCCTTCAAGCCACCACAGTAGCTCTCCATTTTTCCATCTCTTCTTTACATTTAGTGCCTTTGAGTCCCATTTAAATGCTCTGTGTTCACACAAAGGTGGCGAGGTTCTCACCCTCTGTTATTGTCTGGGCACTCCTTGCCCATGTAAGGGTATGACCCATCTGGAATTGTGCTTTTCCACTCATATAGGTCTGCCATCACTTATTGAAAGGATCACTTCTTTTATTATCTTCATTTGATAGAACCAAGGTCTACTTTATGTTCTGTTCATTCATCAACACCGTAGTTAGTTATACGCAACATCTGGAAGTTTTATGTTATATTGGAATTTTATGTGTATGCCTGTTTTGCCTGTATGTATGTCTGTGCACTGTATGTCTGGTGCCTGCAGAGGCCAGAAAAGGGCACTGAACCCCCAGGACTGGAGTACAAATGATTGTGAGCTGAACATGTGGGTGCTGGGAATCTAATCTGTGGCTTCTGGAGGAGCAGACAGTGTTCTTAACCACTGAGCCATCTTCGCAACCCTTTAGACTTTTTAAAATGTACTTATCTTCTAACTTCATTATCTCATGGGCAAGTTACTAAATCCAAGTTCAATTCTCTATTCCATTTTAAAAATTAAATAGGTTCCGGTTCTTGGTGAAAACCTCTATAGTTTCATGACCATTTCAATCATATTTTTATCTAAAGTTCTAAGCCTCATAAACCTAATGTCTGGATCAAATGTGTTCTCTTTCCATTGTTTTGACTTTTTCCTGTTACTTTTTGGTCACTTGTCATATTTTTTTTTGTTGTGCCTGGTAATAATTTAATTAAAAGCAAGACATTTTGTATAAAAAAATTACACACTGTGTTGATCCCCCTTTTCACGTTAGGAAGTGAACTGATTAAAATTTGAGCTTCAAAGTTTGGTCTGGTTTTAAGAGAAGATCTTGCTATGTAGCCCTGACAGAACTCACCATGTAAATCAGGCTGGCCTAGAACTCACTATGTAGAGCAGGCTGGCCTGGAACTCGCTATGTAGACCAGGCTGGCCTGGAACTTGCTATGTAGATCAGGCTGGCCTGGAACTCGCTATGTAGACCAGGCTGGCCTGGAACTCGCTAACATCCCTCTGCCTCTGTCTCATGAGTGCTGAGATGTGTCACCTAGATGTGACACTGGCATGAGTCACTAACCTTGCTAAGGGCTTCAGGTTAAGCAAGGGCTACTTATCTCTTATTTACCTTCATTCCAAGCACCAAATCTCTGACAAATGAGATGATGGTTGTTTATTTTCTTGCCTTGCCGACCACATGTGCTTAACTGAAGAACAGGGAATGACTTGGAGGGAAATTACACAGGGAATGTGGTGCTTGATTTTCTGAGTCCTCAAATCCTTGCCACCAGCTGGCCATAAATTCTGGGCTTTCCCTACCCATCCTAATAAGAATCTCACCTGCTATACCATCTTATAATTCATTTGGCTTCCAAGCTCCAGAATATGCATAGAGGATATAGTGGTGGCATCCGTCTGCTTCACCTCCATGTATTTTCTTTCTCTCCAGGATTTTGGCCCTACTGATGACTCTTTGGTTACTAATTTTATTTCTTCATTCAGTGTGTGTGTGTGTGTGTGTGTGTGTGTGTGTGTGTTCATCTTCTGCCTTTATGGTTATATTTGTTGTGGGACTCTGTCTTCCATGTATAGCATGATGGTTGCCATGTTGAAATGAGAACACCTGTGGTTTCCACAAAAGCCCTTCCCAAGATTGGTCTACTATGGAGGGGAGGAGGGCAAGGAAGTTCATGGAGTCTGCCATTCCCTAGGGGTTTATAAGGGGTTAAAAAGTGCTTTGGAGTGGGGAACACTTCTTTGGTGTAGCTTCAAGTAAACTGTTCTGGATCTGGTAAGTAACTCCCACCCCCACCCCCCCTTAAGCAAGCCTGACTAAACATGAACCAGACCTGGGAAGAATAATATCTTTTGTCATATTTTTTTGCCCATTTTATCTAGGGTGAATAAAAACAGAAAACTCCACAGTGTGTTTTGGGGAGAGGTAATGTGTGTGATAAATATTTTTGTGTGGTAAATATTGTCAAGTTGACAGGACCCACAGTCATCTAGGAGACGAGTTGCTGAGCGTGCCTGGGAGGGGCTATCTACATTAGTTTGACTGGGGGGGGGAGGATACCCACTCTCCATGTAGTTGGCATCATTCCATTTGGGCTCCCGCTGCCATGGCTCCCCATCATGATGGACTGGTTTTCAAAACCACCTCTGCCTTCCATCTATTGCTTTCTCAGGTCCGCTGTCACTAGCAGGAAGCGAGTGACTAACACGGTGTGATACACGCTCCTCACAGGTGGAAGCAAGAGCTCCCATTTGTCATCCTGAAAGACAAATAGTCATTGTCAGCAGCCAGCATCATGGGAAGGGGATGTTCTCTATCTGCTTCCTGTAACAAGGGCTTCCTGCCGCGCCTGTCTTCTCAAGCCCTGCAGCTCTATTGGACATGGAGACTTTGACAACTTGCTCACACTTTCTGTAGTTTCCCATCAGCCTCTGAATGCATTCCTGGCCCTGGTCTCTAGGGGAACAGAACAGTTGTTTTTGGCTGCTGACAGCTGGGAGCGTGGCTGTGGCAGCACTAGAGGGTTCTGTAGAGAGGTCAGGGGTTAGCCTTGACAAACCCACTGGGATAAAATGTAGGTCATGTCACTGAAAGCCCAACGAGAGGAAGAGCTCACATAAATAGCCCCCTCTTGAGATCTGGCTGTTGCTGTGTCTAAGGAAATGGTTTCCATAGGAAACGATAATAAAAATAGCATTATTTTTAAGCTGGAAGGAATGACACTTTGGTGTCCTCCAGATTTCAAAATAATTTAAACTATCAGAGGAAATGTTTGGCTATTCGGCTATTCATGGTGTCCTTTGTGGTGTCCCTCCTCCTGTGACCAAATGCAGAAAAGATGGCCCTGTGGCATGTGTTTGAAAGATGCAGAGACACTTCCAGCCTCTCTGGGCCACCGCTGTGAATTCTGACTCGGTAACCAGTTGTCTCCATCCCTTCTCGGTTGAGTGTTTCCAGCCTTACACTGTGGAGGCTTCTTTGAGCAGATTGCATTAACAAACTAACACTTGGGTTTTTATTCTCATACGAAATGATTTGCCTTTAATAAGAACAGTTTGTGCTTTGTGGTACACCTTACACCTTCCTCTCTCTGTATGTTTATGTATATGTATATATGTGTGTATATATATGTATATATGCATCCATACATATCTATCTACCTACCTAGCTATTTAGTATCTGTCTATGTATACACATACACGCTCACACAGAGAGAGGGGGAGTTGTATGTGCAGAGTCTGACAGTGTATCCCTGGCAAGCTTGAAACTGTGTTGCTCAGGCTGCCCTCCAACTGATGGCAATCCTACTTCCTCAGACTCAGGAGCACTGGGATTACAGCCATCAGCCTTTTTTTTCTTCTTCTTTCCAATTGCTTTGTTTCAGTTAGAGCTCAGATGCCACAAGGGAAACACTTGGAGAAAGCAGGTCATCTTGGGGTACCAGGCAGTAGGAAAATGTCTGGGTAAATGGGCTTTCCCATCAGTGTTCCGAGAAGGTGAGAAGCTGAGCCATTGCTCACAGATAAGGACTTGACAGCTTAGGCCCTCTCTTCTCCTTCTTCAGGGAGATGTTGTTCTAGCCTGTGTTCTGTTGCTGTGATGAAACACTCCAAAAAGCAACCCGGAAATGAAAGGGTTTATTTGCCTTATGCTTCCAGGTCACAATCCATCCTGAAGGGGAATCAGGGCAGAAACTTCGGAGCAGAAGCCATGGAGGAATGCTGTTCACTGGTTCACGCGCTGGCTCACACTCGGCTGCTGCTTTATTCTGCCCAGGCGTACCTACCTAGGGACGGTGTGGCCCACAGTGGGTTTGGCCCTCCCACACTGATCAAGCAAGGCAATCCTTTGCAGACATGATCACAGGTCAGTCTTGTCTGGAAAAACTCTCAAGTAAGGCCCCCTCTTCCAGGGTGACTCTAGGTTGTGCCAAAAATGACAATAAAACTAATCAGGACAAGAGATAAAGAATTTTCAAATTTGATGTAGTTGAGAGTAGGTGGGGGTGAATTCTAGTACCATCTGCAGCACGAGAAGTGTCTTCAGGGTGACTTCTGCTGGCCTAAGACAGAACTTGACCCCCAGCTGTTTGTCGACATCGAGTGCAAAAATACATACCCAAGGGAAAGCTACTCCTGGAGCCAGGTTATCCTTGCCAGAGCCGCTAGTACTTAGAGCTGCTTTATCATCTGAGGCTGCCAGTGCTGGCTATTATTAAGGAATTTCAGTGTCCTGAAGGAAATAAAAGAGAAGATTATAGGAACAAAAGGGTGGGGTGTAAGTGATGCTTTACTATTCAAGGAAAGTCTGAAGTCATCTGGGAAGGACTAACAAAGATCTGATAAAAATCTGCAGGTGTTTTGCTCTTATGATAAAAGGCATCCTCCCACTCTTTAATGTGGAATTTTGAATCTATCTCCTTTGAGAAATTTTCTGGTTGCCTCAGACCAAAGTGAACACTGGCCTGGCTTCTTCAGCACCCCGAAATTGCTCTCAAGTGGCGTGTGTAATCTCGAGTGAATGGCAGAACTGCCTAAGCCTCAGCTTCTATAGCATTGAAAAGGTTTGATTCTCAGTTACTTGACTAAGATCAAGAGTAAAAGGAGAGGGGTGGGAGAGACAGGTCAGCAGTAAGAGCATGAACTGCTCTTGCAAAGGAGCCAAGTTTGGTTCCCAAAACTCACAGAAGGGCTTACAAGTGCCTGTAACTCTAGCTCTAGGTAATCTGATGCCTCTGGGGTCCTCAGGTACTGCACTCATTAACACACACACACACACACACACACACACACACACACAATAAATGTTTTTTTTTTAAAGAGTGAAAAGAGGAGAGTGATGATGTCTGCTTTGAATGGTGTAAAGATTTAACAAAACGAGTTGAGAGAACGCTGGTATGTTGCGAAAGTACGCTGTGCTTTTTCAGAACTACCCAGAGAACAGGAAGGAAAACAGAAGCAGTGTCTGGCACACATCCCAAGCCTCCTCCCCCACACAACCATTCTGATTAGTTTTTACCATGTCCTTATCCTAAGGTTGCCCAGCTAGAGGATAGAGAACAAGACAGGAAAGCAAGTTCTACAGTGGTCAAGGGAGTTCCTCTCTTGTCGCATCAGAGAAGCTTCCCAAAGCGAGCTGTGTTAGTAGCTGCCATCACCTTATGGTGAAGGAACTGCTCACTGCCAAGGCTGCAGATTATAGAAACATCTCTCCCATTAATTGACAGATGAAACTAGGATGGGGCCAAGAGCATCTTCAGCACAGCGCATCGGCACACGTTGCTACGGCGCTCCTTCTAGGGTTTCTAGGGCAACTGTCATCTCTCCACCCTATAAGGCTATTCCTAGCCCGATGATGACAATCAGTTTCCGTACCTGAAGGTCTCCAATTCTATTCGCTATCTGTGGCTTCCCTGCCTGCCTTCTCCACTGCACTTTCATCCCATAAACCCTGCCTGCCCCTCACCCACCCGCTGTCCTTCTAATGTTCACTGAGGATGGCGTGACTTTCTGGTGGCCACATGCAGCACTCTCCTGCCAGCTTCCACATGGCTCTTCTCTGCAGTGTTGAGCAGGGTTTACCACCCCGTTCCCTTTAAAGCTTTGCCCTTTCCTGCTTCTTTGCAACTCTGCTCAGGCTTTTTCTCTCTCTGACTAATGTGTCTCAGTTGGGTTTGCTGGCTTCTGTCCCTTCAATATCACCATTCCCCGAGGTTCTGCCCTGAGCTCATTCTGTCATTGCTCTACATATTCATCCTACTGAGTCTATTCATTTGCATATATGTTGAAATAATAATAGGCCAAGCTGGGTGTGGTGATGCATGCCTCAAAGGCAGATGGGTCTCTGGAAATTCAGGGCCAGCCTGGTCTCTTAAAATGAAATAAAACAACAACAAAAGTAATAGGCCAATCACAGGAAAGCTGAGCTTTACAAGGTTGAAACAATACAGACACAAAATTCTAGGCCTGAATATCAATTGTCTATCTATATATGTACAGTTATACAATTTGATAGAGATTGTATCATTCTGAACACATGTAGTAGCTTGCTTTTTATTTTTAGTTATTTATTTATTTATTTGAGACAGGGTCTCACTATTAGCCCTGGCTGTTCTGGAACTCGCTAGATAGACCAGGCTGGCTTATAATACCAATTTGCCTGTGCCTCCTGAGTACTAGAATTAAAGTGTGTGTAGCCCGGCTGCAGCCTGCTTTTAAAAAATCCAATAGTGTAGTTTGAATATTGCTTACATTTTCTTTTCATTGCTGTGGCAAAACCCCTGGCCTACCAGCTCAGCAGGAGGAGAGGTCCATCTGGGCTCATGGTTTCAGCCCATGCTAGGCTGGCTCCATGGCCATGGCCTGAAAGAGGCTGGACCATTCTTTCAGGAGGCTGTGGTGGAGCAGAACTGCTTTACCTCACGGCAACAGAGAAGTGGAGAGGGGCCTGGGCAGGGACACATCCTCAGTAATTACTTCTGATCATTCCCATCACCTCCCAATCTGTGGGTTTACAATTATGGCTACTAATCTATGGATTAGCCTATTGATTTTGAACGAGTATTTATGACCCAATCATCTTTCAATGATCCAATCCCCTGGCTGAGGACCAAGTTTTCATCCTACTATTTTGAGGGACCTCATAGTCAAACCACAACTAATTCACTAAGAGACCAGTTTATCATTGTTGCCACCACTTTGTATTCATTTGCTGGAGCTGCCTTAATCGAACCAAATTTCAGTGGCTGGATGACTTAAACAAGTATTTGCTCATAGATGTAAAGGCTAGAAGTCTGAGATCAAAGTGTGAAGAAACTTAATTTTCAAAGGTCTCTCTTTGGTTTGGCTATCTTCTCCCTGTCTCCATATGGGCTTTGCTTTGTGTATGTCTGAGATGATGAATTAGCGCCCATTATCCTTAAGGGTTCATATCCAAATACAGCCACACTCTGAGTCCTGAGGGCAGAATTCCAATATACAAATTTAATGGTGCCGAAGCCAAAAATCCATCCCATAATACATGCTTTTGTTTAAAGTGAATCTTCATTCATGGTCATTAAAGTCATTTCCCCCCCTAAATATTTAAACAGTATCTTGCTAGATGTCTATCACCCACAGGGGTAGAATCTTCTTGACTGACAAGTAGAGGTTGCGTAAAGATCTGGGTCAAATGCCAGCCTCCCCTGGGAAACTGCCCACTAGTGCACCATCCCTGTGGTGACTTTCATTTGTATTTTAATACATAAAGCTTGCCTGAAGATCAGAGAGTAAAACAGCCCCACTGGTCAGCTTTACAGACCAGGCAGTGCTGACACACACCTTTAATCCCAGTGGCCACACTAGTTGCCATAGAAACCAGACATGCATGCCTTTAATCCCAGCCCTAGAGAGGATTATAAAACGGGAGGAAACAGCTCTTAGACATAGTCTCATTCTGAGATTCCTGGAGGCAGGATCGCCATTTTCAGACTGAGGTCGAGGTAAGAGCCAGTGGCTGGCTGCTTTGCTTTTCAAATCTTCAGGTTGATCCCCAATTTCTGTCTCTGAGTTTTTATTAATCGGGCTTCAGTGCCCATTTGTGTATTATCCCTGTGCAAGAACCTAACGGTGTGCTTTGGTTCCCATACAGGGACAGACACTGGGTGTCACCCATTTGTGTATTATCCCTGTGCAAGAACCTAACGGTGTGTTTTGGTTCCCATACAGTGACAGACACTGGGTCTCACCCATTTGCGCTCCTATAGTCTACAACATACGCTCACACTCTATGGAGATGGGTGAAATCCAACACCAGTCTGCTGTACCCTGGATCTCAGTGCTTCGAAGGCTTAGCTCTTCTGTCTGTGACATTCAGGCTTCTTTGTTTCTTTTACCTCAGGGCTCTCCTCTTCCATGCTCTTCTGTTAAAGCCTCAAAAGACTTTTTTTTTAAAGCTTTACCCCCAAATTTCTGAACATCTGTGTCAATCTAGACGATTGGATCTCTGTCACCTTTAAGACACAAGAACTAAAAAGTGGAATTACCCGCTTTCCTTTTTGCCAGGAGGATCACACATGTTTAGTGGATGGATGTTGGCTGAGATCAAGGAAGATGGAAAGATTTTCTTGTGATGCCCTGACCCGTGGACAGGCCGGAGCATCTCAGAAGACTCACAATATTTGTGTATAACCACTGTGTGTTTGCTCAAATCCTGTGACTCACCCTGTTTATAATAAAGCAACTGTTCTGTGTCTCAGTAGGAGTACAGGCGTCCTCCAGTCGCACAGGACAAGACCCGAAAGGACGTCACAGATTTCAAGACAAGAAGCGTCGAAAGGGAATTTCCCTTGCATTTGGTGGTTTCCAGAGGGTGAAATCTTTAGTCTGAGTTAACACCGTGTTTGAAAACATTTTCACTCATTTCAAAACAAATTGAGGTATGAAAGTAAAGGCATAAATTTTTTAAAAATAAGAAATGTGGCTGGGATTTGACAACCTTAGATAATATGATAAAAATACAATGATCTCCTCTGTACCAACTATGCATAGTAGAAAAAACAAAACATTATGTTTGATTTAAATTTCTAATCGTCTCTTTCATCTTCTTCCCCTCCAGCCTTGCAGAAACAGCAAATATCCAGAGTTTTATATTTAGCCTCCCTTGAACTTTTTCAGATTTCAGCATGTGTGTATTTAACCATAAGCAATATATCCTGTTATGATTAATATAAAACATCATCATATATAACTCTAGAAAAATCCTTCATTTCATTGAATGTTATTGAAAAGTTCTTACACTAAAAGTTATTTGCTTCCCTCATACACTGTTCTACCATGTAAACAAGCCATCATTTTCTTGATCTATAATCTCCTATGAATGGATATGCACGCTGTTTCTAGATTTTTTTTTTTAACCATTGGAAATGACGGTCCAGGTAGCTTTGGGCCTGTCTTCCTACACAGAGTGTTCCAGAAGGAGGCCATGTGCAAGAGTGCTTCTGCTTCCCTCACCAGGCTTTGGCGTTGTTTAGTGGCTTTTCCCTCCTCATCAAGTGTTCTGTGAGGTGGTGGGGAGGAGGTTTGAGGAAACCATTCTCTTAGTCAGTCCAAGCTGCTGTCACAAAATATCACCACTGATGAAAGTACACTGATTTCTCACAGTTCTGGGACCTGGATGCCCGGAACCAAGGCTCCAAACTGTTGGGTTCCTAGCAAGGGCCCTCTTCCTGGATGCCTGGGACCAAGGCACCAAATCATTGAGTTCCTAGCAAGGGCCCTCTTCCTGGATGCCTGGGACCAAGGTACCAAACTGTTGGGTTCCTAGCAAGGGCCCTTTTCCTGGTTTCCAAGCAGTTGTCTTCTCATTGCATCTCGCATGGATGGGAGTTTATAGAGGACTTTAGATATAGATATGGTTATAGATAACCTATGCGTCCTTATATTTCTTGTTATGCTGCTAATCCATTCATGAGGTTCCACCTCATGACCTAATCCCCAAATAACTATTCATTATATATGATACATAACAATTATAGATATAATTATATTATATATGATTATATTATATTCATTCATTATATATTATATTATACTCACCAAAATATCATTCATTATATTAGGATGAGACCTTCAACATATGAGTTTGGAAGGGAGGGACAGAGATGTGTAATTTGTAGCCCTTATCCAAAGCCTAAACTGCGCAATACCTCCCTGAAACAGACATTAAAAAGCCACGTATTAAATTATAAGTTCACACACAACAAAGACTCTTGCCCAGGGATTGTATTTGGAGGCACATTGAATAAAGATGATAAAAAATTTATTTCCTGTGCTAAATTACTCTCAGCAAACACTTATGTGAGTATAAGGATCATACATGTTCAAGTTGACTTTAGTAGAAAAATTGCAGCTTGGGTAGAGGTCTGCCCTGTTCCCTTCCAATCCCAATTTAACTGCCACCTTCTACTCCTGACCTGATGTTACAGCTGAGCTTCAAGGGCCAGAGCTATCTTCAGCTCCCCTACGTGTCAAGACCAGAAGCTGGTATAAGGCCCCTTCCTTCTGGACAATCAAGAAGGGTCTCCTGGAAGAGGAAAGTCAAGTGGTTGTTCCTTGGAATGGCCTGTTGGATCCATAGAACACTTATAAAGTCTGTTATGTGATTCCAGGCCACGAAAGTAACTATGTGCACGCCCCCTCCCCCCATAGAAACGGTTAGAAAACAGAATACAATATAAGAATCAGCTGCTTTTGGATGTTGTATAGCAGCAGAAAGTGAAATTAATTTTCTTTGTCTGGGGGTGGGGTGGGGAGAGCTTTTGAACCATGGTGCAAGGAGAAAGAACCCTGGCATTCCGTGGACATTCAGCGTGCTCCAAAGGACGCCCTCTAGGACTAAATTACTCTAGCGTCAGAGTGAAGCAAACCTTCCATGCTCCGGCTACTGTATCCAATTCACTGTGCCACAGAGCAAAGCCAAGGTGAGACGGCCATGTTAGAGGCTCTAACAGAACAACCAAGACAATTAACTCAACTGAGGAAAGGCTGGTTTTGACTGTGGTCCAGGGCTGGCTGCCTTGTTGTTCTTGGTCCTGGAGCTAGGCAGTATATCAAACTGGGAATGGCTAAGAGAGGAAGCTGCTCACTTGTGGCAGCCTGGAGGCAAAGAGAAAGGAGGGGCCCCAAGTTCCCAGGAGTTCCTGTAATCCTTTCAAGGACACACTCACCTGTCATGACTAGCATTTTTTTCTACTAGACTCCATCTCTCAAAGATCTCTGCCCCACACTGCCTTTAGCCAGTGATCAGTTCCTCAGTATATGGACCTTTGGGAATACTTAACAGAAGAACTTGAGCAATAACAAAGTCTTGACTCTCAACAATTATGGTGTCTATGGTAATAAAAAGTTACTAGACATGTAAAGAAGCAAGAAAATGTAACCTTATACACCAGAAAAAATTTCCAGGGTGGGAACTAGCTGGGAGGTGACTCAGGTGCTGGGATTAGAGACAAGGACTATTAAATATGCTTATAAATAGGCATGGTGGCACTCACCTGTGGTCCTAGCACTGGGAGCTGGACAGAGGTGGGTCAGGAACTCTAGGTCACACTCCTATCTGGTGTGTTTAATGCCACCCTGAACCACACAAGACATCAGCTCAACACCTCCCCCTTTGCGATTTAAGAAAGGAAAACAACAACAAAAAGGAAGTATATATGAATAAGTTCAAGGGCTTACAGATAGGGTTATAATAACCACATGAGTAGACAAAGCTCAACAGGAAAACCTAGTACTGTGAGACAATGGTCTTGTACTCTGCAAAGATTTGTCACTTGTAGTGATTTAATAAAATGCTGATTGGCCAGTAGCCAGGCAGGAAGTATAGACAGGGTGATCAGAACAGGAGAATTCTGGGAAGAGGAAAGGCTCCGTCTGCAGTTATCACCCAGACACAGAGGAAGCAAGATGACAATGCCTCACTGATAAAAGGTATGAAGCCTCATGGCTAGCACAAACAAGAATTATGGATTTATTTAAGATGTAAGAGTTAGTTAATAAGAAACCTAAGCTAATAGGTCAAGTAGTTTAATATAAACCTCTGTGTGTTTCTTTGGGACTGAACAGCTGCAGGGCCAGGCGGAACAGAAACCTCTGTCAACATCCTAGAGAAAAGCAAAATGAAAAGTTAAGAAATGAACACTAAGCTAGGTGCAGTGGTAGATGCCTATAACCTCTGCACTGGGAAGGCAGAGGTAGGGGGATCATTACAGTAGGTCAAGCTGGTCCAAATATGGAGTTCTAGTCCAACCAGTGTGACTCTGCTACAGGAAAAAACTAAAAATATCTGTCTTAGGTAGGGTTTCATTGCTGTGAAGAGACACTATGACCACATCAACTCTTATAAAGGAAAACATTTAATTGGGGCTGGCTTACAGTTCATATGTTCAATCCATTAACGTCATGGTGGGACATGGTGACATGCAGACAAACATGGTGTGGAGAAGGAGCTGAGAGTTCTACATCTTGACATCTGAGACACACTAAGCCTAGATTGAGCTTTGAGACCTCAAAGTCCACCTCCCAGTGACACATTTTATCCAAAATGCCACATCTACTCCTACAAAGACCATAGGGACAGTCTAAAGGACCATTTCCATTCAAACTACCACAATATATGAAATGGAAAATGCATTAGATTTTAATATTATTAGTTACTATTGTTTGTGTATTGCCTCTCTCTCTCTCTCTCTCTCTCTCTCTCTCTCTCTCTCTCTCTCTCTCTGTTCCATAGTGTACATAAGGAGGACAGAGGAGAGCTTTTGGGAGTCTGTTCTATCTTTTCTTCATGGTTCTGGGCTCAAGCTTGGGTTGTCAGCTTTGCAGAGCCAGTGTCCTTTACTCACTATCCGTGTTGCCAGCCCTCACTATTTTTCTTCTATTAATGTCATGAAATAGCACAGACATTTAAAGCAAAATTAGTCCATCACATATCACATTTTAAAGTCTTGTATAAATGCAGTTATATGATATCCGTTGTTTTAACAAGGATGAAAGAATTATATTGTTTTGGGATTCTAACATTTATTTTTTAAACTGTAAGAACTGTGGTCATATTTGAATTCCCAGTGTAACAACTTAAAAACAAGGCAGAGACAGGCGAAAAGCCAGTAGAGGAATTGAGTAGACCTGTGAAAAAGCAAGAGAAATCAAGAAAGGAGTAACAGTAAGTCCAAACATTAGGTAAGACAAAAACAAATCACAATATCTCTCTCATTAAAAGGAAATGTATGAACATCCCATTAAAAATAGACTATCTAATTAAGCTAAAAATAATAACAAGACCTGTTCACATGCAGTTTTAATGAGTTACCATCTCAGAGAAAATGAAAGACAAATACTGGAAAAACAGATATACTATGTAGGCAAATAATACACATAAGAACATTAGAGTGGCTGGCATGTTTTGGTTCTAATTGTCAACTTGATGTGTCCACTAGGAAGACCGTTCTAATGAGGATTTATCTCACTCAGGTTTGCCTGCAAGCATGTCTGGGCAATCCTCTTGACTGTAATGGGATGGAAAGATCCAGTCCACAGCTGATAGGATCTTTTCCCAGATGGGGTCCCAAGGGTGAAGAGATCGAAAAGGAAGCACAGAATGGTGGGGGCGCTATTCTCTTCGTGTTCTAGAGTACACGTGATTGAAGGTTCCCATCTGAAGTTCTCACTCTCGCAGTTCTGGAGCTGTAAGACCAACAAACCCTTTCCGCCCCCATCCTTGCTTTTCATCAGGATATTTGTCCTGGTGACAGAAATGAGGCTCCAACAGGTGGCTAAATTCATACTGGGTGAGACAGACTTCAAGACAGCTTCCCATAAGTTTAGAAGGGTTGACGCTCACAGGTTCTTTCTCTGACCACCAATGGTCAAAGTAAAAATGCAGAGCGGGGAACATGACTCAGAGTTCACCTAGCAAACATATTGCTCTGGGTTTGATCCTCAGACACACACACACACACACAATTAAATATATGTAGAAATAACTCATTTAAATGGATAAGAGGAATCACATACAATTAGAACATACTTTGGATTCTATAACCAATACACAATAAGAAAATTGTGAGAGGCATCTGATGTGATATTTGAGGGAAATCTATTGTTTTGAATGTTTCAAACAAGAGAAAGGAAAAGCAAAGAGATAAAAAGAATATATTACAAATAAAAGAGCAAATATAGATGGGATGAAAAACAAACCATAGATTCAACTAACCAGGCCAAAAGTTAGATTTTCTCTTTTGTCCCCCACTCCCCTCTCGTTCAAGCTCAAGAACGATTTCATTAGAGTTAGAGAGAGAAACACCAGGGCAGGTGAGCAGCAAGTCTCAGCGGTTACCCGATGGCGGGAGATGGAGAAAAGGAAGCGAGAAAGCAGCCATGCGCTTTGAGTTGGGGGTCTAACATGATCAGCAATAGAGCTGGATGAAGAATGCCGGCAAAGCAGCCTCGTGCCAGGAGGCGCGGGAGGGGGAGCCTCAGAACACAAGGAGACAGCATGCTTAGGCTGTTAGCTAGAATCTGAAAGAGAAGAGGTAGAAACGAGGAAAGGGAAAAGTCACCGTTTTCCAGGGACTCAGAAAAGCTGACAGGTTCTGTTATGCTGCCACCGGGCTGCTGCAAGCCCCTGTCCCAGAGTTAGGCTTCTAAGAAAATGAATGCAACAGCCAAACTCTAGCAAGACAGAGTAAAACTGTTAAAATTTGCAAGCAATGATCTTACAGACAGTAAATGGAAAGTAGCAGAAAATTATGGACAACTGTGTAAACATACCCCAAACCTAAACAGAACAAATATTGAAAACTGCAACTTGCCAGAAGAAACACAGGACAAAATCGAATTCCAGAATAGTCTTTTTTTTTAAATCAAATTTTTGATATTAAACCTTAACTTGAAATAGAATGCTAGGATTAAATGAATTGATTAATAATTCTGTCAAATATTTAAGAATGAAAGAACTATCATACCATAGCTTTTTCAATAAAGTAGATGAGGGATAATTCTTATACCGATTTATAAGACCAAACAAATCACGAAACTAGTATCTGAGAAAATCAAAAGCGAGGATATAACTATATAATTATCCTTATGAAAATAGATACAAAATTTCTCCTAAAAAGCTAATAATTAAATTCTAACAATATCTGAAAAACACAGTGCAATTTGATTAAGGAAGGAATATCTCACTGTTGTGATCAAATAACAAGAATCAACTTAAAAAAATAAGAGAACTTTGGCTGATAGTTTGATGGCTACAATACCTCCTGATGGGAGGGCCCGGAGGCAGGGGACTACAGGGCAGCAGCAGAGGAGTTTGCTAAGCATTCCTGAATCAGGAAGCAGAGAATGAATAGGAAGTGCTGTTTGGCTATCAGACCTCAAGGACTGACTCCACCCCTACATCCCAAAGATCCCCGGCACCCTCTGGGGGCAAAATGTTCAAGCACATGAGCCTATGGGAAACATTTCACGCTCAAACCCAAACATTCAGTAATGTAAAATTGTCTTTCAGTACTCAACTCTCAATCAATTCATCATATTTAGAGAACAAAGGAAAAAATTAATCATGTCAATAGGTATGGAAGGAACATCTGGGAACAGTCAAACACCCAAACATAAACTCCCAGTAAACCAGAAATAGAAGACAATTTCCCCAGCTTCGTAAAGGGCATCTGTAAATACTAAAAATAGCATTGCATTAATGATGGAGAATTCGATGTTTTCCGTCTAACACTGGGAACAACGCCAGGACGTTGGCCTGTCTGTTTAATGTAGTTGCTACTCTGGCTTCCATGTGTAAGCCCAACAGGGGTTGTTACATCCTAGTCATTCCCACTGTCTTTGGCTCAGTTAAAACTTCCCCTCCTGTGTGGTTGTTTCTGATACAGTTGCTTGCTTCTCACTTCCCTAACACAAACCCCAAAATACCACAGCTTCTAAATGAGCCATACCCGCAATCATGTAAACTGTTTCCCCTCTGCAGGTGTTTTCTGTAAACTAACCTGTCCATAACCCTGAATGATACTCAGAGAAAGATGTAGTCTCTTTGCTCTCTCTCTCTCTCTCTCTCTCTCTCTCTCTCTCTCTCTCTCTCTCTCTCTCTCTCTCTCTCTCCGCCCCCGTCTCCCTCTCTCTGTCTATCTCTGTTCTTGTCTCTCTCTCCCTATCTCCCTCTCTTCCTCTCCAGTTGCTTAAACTCCCTGCCTCCTCCAGACCCCCCAGTAGCCTCCTCTAGTGGCCTTTAGTCTCTCTGGGACCCTTGCATAGTAAATGTTTTCTGTTTGATGAATATCAGTTTCACTTCCTTATTGTATCTCACTTGCTTGGAGAAGAGCTCAGATGGTGAGGTGTGTGTTTATAACCCTGATGCTGAAGAGGCAGAGACAGGCAAAACACAGGGGTCACTGGCCAGCCAGCCTGGCCTTCTTGTGGAGGGTCCGGCCAGTGAGACTGTCTCAGAACGATGGATGATACCTAAGGTTATCCCCTTACTGCCACATGCTGATACACACATGTGCATTTGCCCCTGCAAACACATGAACATATATGAACACACACACAGAGAGAGAGAGAGAGAGAGAGAGAAACTATAAGATCAGAAACCACAACAGCTGTCTACTATTTTATTTTTTTTGTTTGAAATAAAAAAGAACTTATTTAATTATTTAACTTTTTTCTGTTTTTTTTTTTTTTGTGGTGGTATGGGTTAGCAATTCTGAAACCCTTAAAGATATATTTTATTAATGAAGTTTGTTCTCTGATAATTTCATGCATGTATATAATGCAGTCTGGTGACTCCCACTTCTATTCTTAGGTCCCTTCCACCCCTGCCATCCCCCTTCTTCCTTACAAATCTATCTTCTGTATTCATTAATAAAAAATCTGCTTTGGGCCTATGGCAGTGCAAAATAGAACAAGGCAGGAATTCCAAACAGAGATAGAAGAGAAAAGTAGGTGGAGTTGAAGAGACGCCATGTAGCTGCTGACGGAGACAGATGTTGCACAGGCCCAGAACCTTACCAGTAGGCCACAGCCACATGGCAATATACAGATTAATAGAAATAGATTCATTTAAGAATTTAAAATGTAAGAGTTAATTAATAAGAAGCCTGAGCTAATAGGCCAAGCAGTGTTGTAATTAATATTGTTTCTGTGTGATTATTTCAGGTCTGGGCAGCCAGGAAATAAACAAGCAGCCTCCAGCTACGTGTGTGTGTGTGTGTGTGTGTGTGTGTGTGCATGTGTGTGTCCCGCAGAGTTTAACCAGGACAGTCTGTATAACACTGGGTTTGGAACTATCCATTAAGGCCTGATGAGTTTGCCAGTTGGTATACAACTGGGTACTATGTCTTCTTCCCAAGAATTTGCTAGATGCCAGTAAATGTCAGGGTCTTGTGAGCCCCTTCTTCATCTAGATCATACTGGTAGGCAGCCCTAACTTGTGTGGCTCAGCAGGTACAACTGCTGTCATTCATGACTACCAATGGCTTCGGTGTGCTTGGAAGATGGCATTTTCTGTCCCTCTCTATCTTCTACAGCCTTAAGGGAGTGGTATAAAAGTCTTGTTTAGGGCTGAGCCTTCAACTGTCTTTTATTCTCAGTATCTTGTACAGTCGTGGGTCCCTGCATTCACCCCCATTAATGGCAATGAGAGGCTTCTCTAAGCCTCTGAGGCTGAGAGTAGTCTCTGTTTGTGAGTATCCACATAAATATTTGAAAGGTGGTTTGGTGTTGTGTCGATTTAGCAAAGCAGCAGTAGCAGATCCTCCACCTCAGGGCCCAAGATTTCCTTATTCTCAAGTCTTCACTAGTCACAGTACCAGACATGCACTAATGTGAATCAGGCTTTAATTTAAGCACAGAATGGTTGCTCAGCCCCACGGCAGCTCTGCCACTATTGCCCCGACAAACACATCTTGCCTGGCAGGCTGGTGTTGTAGTTCATAGAATTCATTTTGTATTCCAGGCTTAAGGAAATATATTAAGAATTCTGAGAGGAAAAAAAATCTACAAACATAGAAAACAAAAGGCATAGAATACAGATTGCGGTTTTGAATTGTAATTGTACATGTAAGTTTAAAAAATGGCTTTTCATATTAAAATATCTACGTGTGCGTGTGCTCATCTTTGTAGGAAAATGGAAACAGAGAGAAGACATGCATGTATTTCCTACTAAAATAAAGTAGGGTCCCTTTTAGAAATATTAGATGCCAAAGTAAAGACAGGGAAAGTCTAACATAAGCCTGGAAGATGGGGTTGAGTCAGAGAGTGGGAACAAGGGCCACATTACAGGGGAGTTAGCTGAGGGGCTACTGTTGGTCAAATCTGGAACAACTTAAATAGCAAAATAACTATGCATGTTGATAAATTATAGCCCATTGAATAAAATCACTATCTCAGGTCAGTGCTGGCACGAACACACTATAATATACTGACTATTGATAATGAGACAGTGAACAAATTTCTTTAGGGCAGAATGCCAAGAAAGAGAAGCAAGAGTGCGAGGTGAGGAAGAGGGGGAGGGGTAGAAGAAGGGACAAAGGGTGGAGGGAAGGGAGAGATGATGAGAGGAAGGGAACAGGAAGGAAGCAAGCAAGAAAGGAACGAGGCAGGGTAGGAAATCCCAGCGGGTATGAGATTAGTTATGTTCTCGCTGTTGCGGCCCTCAATTACAAAGGAGAACTAGCAACTTCAAATTGGAGAAACCTTCTTATCCCAGTGTTCAACATGAGTATCATGAAATGCTGGACAAACTGACATATTTTGGCATGATACTGAGAAAGACAGGCCATCTCCTCATCAGATCTCTACCAGAAGGCATCACCTGACCCCACACCCCTGCCAAGTAAGTGTTTAGATGACTTAAACAGGGAGGCTGGACGAAACACAGCTTATTGGGGAAAAAAAGTACATCTATTTCATTAAAAAATTGTCAGATCTTTAAAGTCTAAATGACTATGTTGCACTCAGAAATAAACCCAGAAATTAATCTATGTTAGAACAAATTAAAATGCATTCTTATTAAGGGGAAACATTATATTTACAATAGAAAGCTAAAAAATAAAAAAATATAAAAGATACAATTTCTTTTTCTTACCAAATTATCTATAATTACATGCACCCTCGTATTTTTTAATACCTCAGGTAGGAATTATCTTTAGATTTTACTTGCATAGACTCATCAGATGTTTTCAGGGGAGCAACCCATGTAGATTGCCCCTTCTGGATTTTAGTGATCCCGTTATTGCTAATAACCGTGCATGAATAAGTCGGCATTCTGATAAGCACATTAATATTTTCTTTTAATAATAAACATAATGAAAGCTAGTAAATTGAACACAACAAAAATACAACCAACACCTGCAGGTGAATTTACTACATACCAGGCAGTTCACATGCTAAAGACAGAACAAAATGTCACAGCAGGTTTAGTGATGTATAGCTTGAATCCCAGCATTAGGAAGGAGAACCCAGGTGGATTATTGTGAGTTCAAGGTCAGCCAGGGCTTCGTAGTGAGACTCTGTCTCCAAAATGATAATAATGATGATGATGACAAATCTACATTCAGCCTTCGAGGTATTCAGTATCAGCTATCTAGTCCAATACAATTTCATTCTTGCTAAGTGACAACGGGATGCCAGTCATTTCCCAGTCTCCAGAAGACAAAAGAAAAGTGACATGGGTTGCTTTTCTGACTAACTTGAATCCTGATGTCGCAATAGGCATTTCTCAAAATTGGTTTTCTCTTTGGGATAGTCTTTTCATGCAGTCCAGGCTGGCAAAGAATTAGCAATTCTCTTGCCGCTTCCTCCCACATACTGAGACTCCACCATGACCAGCTTCCCAAATCCATTCTTTACAGATGAGAGCCGAAGCTTCTAAGATCCACTTTGGGTTCTTCAAGGATTCTCTGGCTAAGCCCAGTTTCTCGAAGGGAAAAGGGTTTCTTTATTTTGCTTGGGTTCTCTGGCCAGCAAATGGGTGTGGACTGCGCAGAGCAGGGTGTGGAAGCCCAGCACCAAGTTCCGGTTGGAACCTCAGAGCCTTGCTGTGTGCGGCTGCCATCTTCCCTGGGCTCAGAACACGTGATGCTGCTGCACACGTGTGGATTGCCTTGGCGGGCCACTTAGTCTAGGGTTAGTAGCCCGCCTGGCAGTTCAGTTATTCCAGGGTCACGGAGAGGCACTACCTGGAAGATAATGGGCTAAGAAAGAGGAAGAAGGCTATGCAAAGTTTGTCAGAGCCTCCGTTTATTAGGGACGAGATACAACCTTTTATAGGGTAAGGAGTTGGGGGGATGGGGCACAGGGTTCTGGGCTCTTGCCGCGTGGTTCACGTTGGTCACATGGTCCTCGTTGGTCACGTAGGCAGGAGGTTATCTTCGGTCAAGTCACAGTAGGCCTGGAAGTTGCAACTAGGAGATGACACACCTAGTTCTCGAGATAGTTTGGAATGCGGGGTGGGTTCCGCTAACAGATAGCTCTCATTAACAACCAATTTGGGTGTGGGGTAGGCTCTGTCAATAGAACCATTCTTAACACAATTAGGGGTGTGGGGTTCTCTGCAGACTCCCCAGGGTGATGGTTCCTGTAATGATTTTAGGAGGAAATTGGCTCCTGACAGATCCCCCTTTCTTTTATAAAGACAGGCAGCTATTAAGTGAAGGGCGTCAGGTCAGAGTCCAACCAAGGTGTCAGATCTAAAGGAGAAGGGACTGGGACAAAGAAAGACCCTCCTCTCGAATGGTGAAGCAATTTACCTCTCCTGGGAACAGAGGGGTGCCTTATGATTCTTAGGTCTAGTGGGGACCAGGTCTTTATCCCCCTTACCCGTCTTAGGATTCCCAGTATCCTGTCTTAGGTTGGGGGATTTCCTGCCACAAGTCACCCGTCCTTGGAGCTCCTCAAATGAAAGGTATCTAGCGAGATTTAAAATAAACAGATCACAGGTCACCCTGTCTTAGGCCATGTGGAGGGCACTCCTCGTGCCTGGCACCATGCCATGTTGAGCCGGCCAGTACAGCCTCTGTATGGTGTGCTGTTCAGGCGAGGATCCACACTAACTCCCGTCATTGGGCCCCTGTGTCTATCATTAATGAAAAGACTGTGAGGATGAGGAGCTCCTCAAACAAAATATAATGATATAATTTTGGGCACCAATAACTCCATCTTCCAGACAAGAAGAGAGGGCGTTTTCCAAACCCAGTATTCACCTTTTTATCTGGCCTTAGGTATCCTCCTTCCTAAATGCCTACTCCACAATAAGATTATGAGTGCTGCCTGCCAATAATTAGGGCAGTGTAAAAGGGATCAAAATCTAAAATTTTTAGCATATGCATTAAACCCAAACATTTTACAGCGTGTGTCAATCCTTTCCCAACATCTATAAGCAGTTATAAATATCAGGTCAATTGTAGTAAGGGCACAATGACATACATTGTTGTCATCAAATACCACCAGTTCCAGTCTCTGAGCAACAGTGACAGGAACCCTAATCTTCCCCCTTCTTAAGTGAAGAGAGGTTAATATTTTAATTAAAATGAGTTTTGTGCCAAAGATTAAAACTGTCTGATGTTTAGTCCGCATCAGAGGATTCCTGAGTGAGGTGAGCTGGAGTCAGCTATCTGAAGCAGCACATCCTGGCACTTATCTCAGCCTGGTCTCCCTGGACTCTCTAGGGGCAGAATTGACACCCTGCAGAGTGGGGTAGCAGCTTGTGTTATCAGGCACTCCTCTCCTTGGGGGCAGGAAAGGCCGGACCAAGGACCTCTCCCCAGTCTCCTCTGGAACTCCTCTCTGGGATGTCTGCAGCCTCGACAGCATCAGATCCAGCTTTTATTTTCTTTCTGTGAAAAAAGCATAAACATATCCTCGACCCCAAATATAAATAGGTCGGGTTTTTTCATAATGCATTGCAAGGGCTTTTCCACCTTGCCTTAGCAAAGGTTAGCTTGGTGTTATCACACCAGATCCGTTTGTCTTAGGATCTGCTTGCAACTTTTTATGAGTTGCTTTCAAGGAGCCTTGTTATGCTCCATAAATTTTTTTTTATTAGCCATATACGCAGTTCTTCCATTGGAAGAAGAGCCATTTGTAAAATTTAGCATAAAATCCTTTAAGGGATTTTTTTGCTATAACATTAGCAAAATACAGATGTGTGAATTGTAGCAATGATCTTGGAAAAGATTATTGTTTTTGCCTTTGAATTGAGCAAAGACAATTGTCCAGGAATCAATCTTAAAATTATCAATGAATCTATTGTTTAGTATAAGAAACATTGATCATAGTCAATATTTTGTAAAGCCATTTTTCAGCTTTTATCCTGCCCTTTTGTATTAGACAGGTTACTGTTCTAAATTAAGAGTTTAATATCTTAACTGGCAAAACTGAGAAGGTTTAGCCATAAACAGCATTTTTTATAAAACTGTTGTAGAATAAGTTTTACATTTAATATACACATTTGCCATAGGTGAATTATAATTAATATACTGCATTTGTTGATTATTGTATACTTTACCTGTTGATTTATATTTTTTACCTGCTTGAGTACCTGTTAAGCAGCTCTGATAAGCTCTCTCTTGGAAACTGTTTTTTGTAAGAATTTTACCTAGCGGCTCAAGGTCCCTTATAAGAATATTATAACTAGGGCTTTAACCATTGTATATCTAATTAAAAGTTTGTAAGCTATCCTCCTCTTAAGTTTTAAGTCTGCCTTGCAGATAGGAAAATGGAAAAATGAAGCATTTTTTGACTAATAATGCTGGCCTCATTAGACACCAACATGTAGAAGAATGAAAATAAATCTATATCCATCTCCATGTACAAAACTTAAGTTTAAATGAGCCAAAGGCCTCAGCATATAAAAATTATGTTAAACCTCACAGAGAAAAATTTTTGAAGCACACTTTGCCACATCTCAAACACAGCCTCAGTGGCATAAACATTTGGAGAAACCATAAATTATATCTCCTGAATTGAGAACCTTTTGTATAACAAGGCTAAATAGTGGGAAAAGATCTTTACTTATCATAAATCCATTCCAAAAATATATGAAGAACTCAGGAAATTAGTTATTAAAAATTTTAATCCCAAAAAAATATTTGTTATAGACCTAAACTGAAAACTCTCAGACGAACTTAAAAATGACTGAGACACTTAAAAAATGCTCAAACATAACAACCTTTAGTCCTCAGAGAAATGCAAACTAAAACTCTGAGATTTTATCTTATCCTTGTAGAAATGACCAAGATTAAAAATTATTGTTAACAGTTTATGCTTAAGAAAATGTGGGTAAAGAAAAAACTTTATTGCTGGAAGTGCAAACCGACAGTCACCTTTGGATCACACAAGTATTGAAAAACCTGGATGAATCCAGACTCTCCCAGCAGGAAGAGAAAAACCAAAAATCCAGGGCTAGCCGCTTCAGCTGACACTGCCCTAGGAACCAGCTGAAGACAAAGCCTCTGCAATTATCACAGTACTGTTTTAGGAACTAGGGGATTACAACCTTGGGAGTGGTCCCGAGGCAGGAGAGCTGTCCTCCTGCTACCACCACAGGATTTTTGGAATTTATGACCCTCCCGGACCACTGCGGTGTGGCCCCTTTCCTCAAAAAATTCTTTCTCCTGGTCATTGGGGGTCGAACTCCTCCCCCACCAACCAAGGCCACGTGTGTGACCTCAGCAAGGATGGTCTCCGGGCCCTTGCCATCCAGAGACCCAAGTGAGAGTCTCCGCAGCATTGAGGGACCCTCATTTTGCCTATTTTTTAAAATTAGGCAAATATCTACCTCAAAACTTAGCAATACCCCTTTTGGGCCTAAATACAAAGATGTTTGACCAAACCACAAGGACACGTGCTCAGCCATGCCCATAGAAGAACCATTTTATCATAGCCTAGAATCTGAAAATAACCCAGATGTACCTCTTTTACACCTAGGATAAATGAGACAGCATCCTTTTAAATATCCATGAATACCATAAAATATCTTGGAGTAATTCCAAGCAAGCAGGACAGACGTTTTGGGTCCCATCATCTCTGCCTGTGAAGGCGGAAATGTTTTTTATTTTTAACCATTATCATTTGTTAGAGTATAACTCTGGCCCTTGATAAAGTTAATTAAGAGGCCTGAGTCTCAGCATTCCACCTTGAAGCCACACCTAGCAGCAGGAAAGGACCTCAAGCTGAAACAATACGACTCCCACCCAAGAGCGGGCCGTACAAATGGAAAAACTTGTATAATAACTTTAAATCTTGAAAGATCCCCTACTTTCTTGCGAAAGCAGAAGAAACACAGCAAAAATGACAATTTCACTGAAAGCAGTTTACAGATTCAGTGTAAATGTCCATTAAAAATTATAGCAACATTCCTCACAGAACTCACAGATTTAATGTAAATGTTCATTAAAATTATAGCAAAACTTTTCACAGAACTCGAAAGAACAATATAGAACTCAAAAGAACAATCTCCAACCTTATACAAAAGAAATAAAAACTCAGGATAGCCTAAACAATTCTAAAAATCCTCTGAATGTATCACAATCTTTGATTTTAAAACTTTTCTACAGAAACAAAGTACTGAAATTAATCTACCTTAGATATAAACTTATACACCTACAAACTAAAGATTTTTGACCAAGAAGCAAGATTTTTAAAATGGAAAAGAAGCATATTTACTGTCCTAAATGAAGCTGCAGCTTTTTGAATCTAGATTCCTGTATAGCAAACCTGCCTGTCAGCTTTTGCTCCATATGGCAGGGGGTTAAAGACATAGGCTCTCTAGCCCTAGCAGCCAGCCTGCTTGGCAGGCATAGCTGTGTGGATTGTACCCTAACTTCTCGCATCTTGAGGGACTCCCTTTTGAGTCCACAAGCAAACACATAAAGCAAACACATGAATGAAGCAATCACATAAATCTCTGTTTTTGACTCTTACTCCTCTCTCCCTGAGTGATTGATTAAATTCCTATATGAATTTCTCTTCCCTTGAAAGTCCCATATCTTTTTGGACGACGGTGAGCCTGCGCCTACCTTGTCCTGCAGATCTGTCCGAGTTCTACAGCCGCAGAACCTTCTGTTTTCTTCTTGTTGTCCCGGGACTGCGCGTTGTCGTCCGATAGTTGACCGTGCTCCGAGTCGCTGGTTCGGGCGCCACTGGAGATTGCCTTGGCGGGCCACTTAGTCTAGGGTTAGTAGCCCGCCTGGCAGTTCAGTTATTCCAGGGTCACGGAGAGGCACTACCTGGAAGATAATGGGCTAAGAAAGAGGAAGAAGGCTATGCAAAGTTTGTCAGAGCCTCCGTTTATTAGGGACGAGATACAACCTTTTATAGGGTAAGGAGTTGGGGGGATGGGGCACAGGGTTCTGGGCTCTTGCCGCGTGGTTCACGTTGGTCACATGGTCCTCGTTGGTCACGTAGGCAGGAGGTTATCTTCGGTCAAGTCACAGTAGGCCTGGAAGTTGCAACTAGGAGATGACACACCTAGTTCTCGAGATAGTTTGGAATGGGGGGTGGGTTCCGCTAACAGATAGCTCTCATTAACAACCAATTTGGGTGTGGGGTAGGCTCTGTCAATAGAACCATTCTTAACACAATTAGGGGTGTGGGGTTCTCTGCAGACTCCCCAGGGTGATGGTTCCTGTAATGATTTTAGGAGGAAATTGGCTCCTGACACACACGTTACAATCTATCAACATCACCTAAGGCCTTTGCATCTCTGCCTGCTGTGAAAACAGGTGCATGCCTGGGTCTTCCCGGGGAAGAGCATCTGCATTTGGGATGCCAGGCTCAGTCAGCTATGCTTGCGCCACACTCCAGTTTTACCCAGCTCAGGCAGACAGAGGGTAACATACCACACCTTTACACAGGCTTATTCTGAGAACAGGAGGCCCAGAAGCAGCAATCCAACTGGTACAGCACTGTGTACAGTCTCAGCAGACCGGGGATGGTTCTTTGCCTGCCACCTGACACCACTTCCCCTGTTAACACAGCTGGATCCTTGTGAGAGCCTGCCCCTGCATGCGATCCTGGAGAAACTGTAGGTGAACCCAAATGAATCCTGTTTACAAAAGTGTGGCCGACCTCTTCCTGACTCCAAGCTGAATGAACTCAGAGAGAGGAGGCTGAATGTTCTGTATTAAAGGAGACTGAGTCTGAAAACAAGGTGCAAAGTGAGATTCTTGAGCTGGGAGAAAGAACCGAAAGGATATTATCTAGGTAACTGATGAATGAGTAATACAAACTGCTCTCTCTCTCTCTCTCTCTCTCTCTCTCTCTCTCTCTCTCTCTCTCTCTCCTTCTCCCTCTCCCTCTCTCCTCTTTCTTTCCCTCTCACTCTTTGGCTTCCATCTACATGTATGTAGTGATATTTCATTTGTATTTTAATAAATAAAGCTTGCCTGAAGGTCAGAGAGTAAAACAGCTTCACTGATCAGTCTTACAGACCAGGCAGTGGTGACACACACCTTTAATCCCAGCAGCCACACCAGTTTGTCATAGAAACCAGGTGGTAGTGGTGCATGCCTTGAATCCCAGCCCTAGAGAGATTATAGAACGGGAGGAGACAGATCTCACACAGTCTTATTCTGAGATTTCTGGAGGCAGAATCGCCATTTCAGACTGAGGTAGATAGAAGAGCCAGTGGCTGGCTGTTTTACAATTTTGAGCTTCAGATTGAACCCTAATATCTGTCTCTAGGTTTGTATTAATCATACTACACATGTATACACACATGCAGTCACCCAAACACAAACACACTCCAAAAGAAACATGCAAGATAAAAACAACAGGCGTGCAATGATTCCATTTTTCTTGCTAAATGGCCTGTGTACATATGTGTGTATGTAAAATGAATTATATGGAATGATCTTCATGACTCTTACTTCATGGTGGTGAAATTTGAGTCACCTAATATTCTTTTTTTTTCCCTAGACGGGGTTTTGCTGTAGTTTTAGAGCCTGTCTTGGAACTAGCTCTTGTAGACCAGGCTGGCCTCGAACTCACAGAGATCCGCCTGCCTCTGCCTCCCGATTGCTGGGATTAAAGGCATGTGCACCACCACCACCCAGTTTATAGTCTTTCCATTTATGTGTCATACCAGCTTTCACAGTGCAGCATTATTTCATAAACATACTAAAGCAGCTTTTTTGGGTGAAAGGACAAAAAAAATCACTTGATCTAACTTGGTTTTTTATTTACTTTTATTTTGTGCATGAGTCCTCTGCATACACACTTGCATGCTAGGAAAGGGCATCAGATTCTATGACAGTTGTTTGTGAGCCACCATGTGGTTGCTGGAAATTGACCTCACAGCTTCTGGAAGAACAGCCAGTGCTCTTAAACCTCTCAGCCATCTCTCCAGTCCCTGAAAAGATTATAAGAAATTTTCACTTAAAAAAGTTCCTGCCTTACCTTGTTTTGTTTCTGTGACATGCTGAGTGTATCAACTTTAAACGTTTTGCCTTTTGATACTAAACGTCTCTAGATAGACTGAGCATGCTCACAATTGTGAGCAGAGTCTCTGGGCTGGAAAGAATTAGGAGTCTAATTTTTTCAGAATTCTATTCAGAATGAAAGGTCTTGTGTTTAGATCAAAATTTTCCAGCGTTCTCCTAGGCCTCTCCCTTTGTCTTAGGTACCTGACCACACTGAGTGCACATCCATGCCAGCCTGGAGAGATGTACACAGGAAATTGCCAGGTCTCCTGGAACCCGAACATGCTGCTTTGCACAGTGAACAGGGTCTTCTCCCATGTTGGCTACTTCAAGGTATCCTGAGAACCCATGAGGAGGGTTGTGAAATGCTTTGAGCCACTCAGATGAAAGAAACCTCTGATTTTGTTGATAAAACAACCCTTGTTGCTAGAGAGTCCACCAAGTCAGCTGAGAACAGAGAAAGACCACTGGCATCCAAGACACCACCAACAGTGCAAGGAAAGAAGTGCCAAGATGGTGACAGCTTGGTGGCTTTACTTGAGGTGAATGATAAAACTATACAGTTAACAGACGGGCAGCAAGGGCTCTCAACTGCTGAGTCATCTTTCCACCCCCTTCCCCAGATATAATTTTAAGACAAATGATTCCTTCCTTTTATATGGAAATGCCAAATATAAAGATAAGCACACATGATGAATAAGAGTGGATCGATCCTCTTACATACTCTGGTGGACAGACTTACCCTAGTGTCCACCCTCCTGAGTGCTCCCTTCCCCTTGCAACCTGTGATTTGCTTTCTGGCTAAGGGAACATGTACATTTGACTCTTATATAGAGCCTGCTTGCTGACAGACTTTCCTTGTTGGCTTAAAGAATTCTGGGAAGCGCCAAGTTGATAATGAGCCTCTAGAAGCTGCAGATGCCCTCTGAGAGCTGGGGGCAGTTTCCATGGTCCAATCAGCAAGAAGTTGGAGACATCCTACACAAGCATGAAAATGAATTCTGCTAGGAACCCGAATGAGCTTGGAAGTGAATTCTTCTCCAGGTCACGAGAACACAACCTGGGCTCTACCTTGATGGTGTGGGCAGAAGACTATCGACTCGGATACCTGAACCACAGAGACTGTGGGGTACACTTGTGGTAAAGGCCTCTGGTTTGTGACAGTCAGCAATGGCTAATGAAACACAGTTACATCGCATGTCGCCACTTTCCCAGAGTTCCCAGAGTTGTTCCTTCTGGCTCCTTGTGTGTGGGAGGTGGAGGCGCTGGAGTGTCTAAAAAGCACATTCTAATCTTTCTGTCATCTCGCTCACAAATACTTTTAGCACACATCCCTAGAAGGTGAACTTTTCAACAGTGCCATATGCCAAAAGAAAGAAAGAAAGAATAATAAAAAAAACCGGTTTAGTTGAGAATAAGAGTGAGCAAGTATTCTACCACCAAGTTACACTCCTAACCCCTAGAGAGGGCGTTTTCTATTACCAAGACAATAGATACAACAATCAGTTAAAGGATAGGAAAGAACACAAGCTTTTACTTCAAATGCCAGTTTTTTTTTAAATAGCATAGCTAGCAAGCACTTAGTTGCCTCTGTAGTGTGTTTATTTTCTGTCATAAATATCTCAAACAATTCAAGGCTAATCCCAAATGTCCATTTAAGATTCTTTGCTGGATTTGGTGGAACATGTCTCTAATCTCAGTATGCAAAAGGCTGAAGCAGAGAATCGGGACTCGGAGACCAGCCTATGCTACAGGAGTGAGAACTTGTTTCAGAAAGCACACCCATCCTCACTAAACAAAGAAAAAGCCCTATCCAGCCCCTACGAATCGCACTTGCTTTTTAACTTCTTGTGACACCAAGACCTATCTTAGTACAACTCCTATTCCCACCACTTCCCATCCGGTCGCGTTCTTTTCCGCTTCGGGGTAGCCAAGCTTATCTCCCTTTGACACTGCGCACTGAGGCGCGCTTTGTGAGGGAAAAACTGAGCTCTGGGTCCAATGCCATCTCTGTCACTGGACAGCTTTGTAGTGTTTGGCAAGCAGTTTCTTTGAGCTGGGTACAATAGTGCATCGCAGGGTTGTGGTGAGGATTGCCCAGCGAAGGCGGGCAGTGAGCAGGTGCCCACCCCCACAGAGAAAGCACCTTTCCCAAAGCTGTCTTTGTTGCTCTCCAAACGCTGAGCACCAGAACGTCCAGTACCTTGCCTCCCCCGCCTTCGTCGCAGGGGATGCAGGGACTTGTAGTTTCAGGTCCCCAAGTCACGTTTCCTCTCAGAGCTGGACAGCGAGAGAAGGAACTACATATCCCAGCGGGCTCCGAAAAGAAAGTAGGGCTCGGAAAATCGAGCGCAGCTGCCTGGTACCTTTTTGCTCTTGGTTACCCTAGTGCACAACCCCAGTAAGCGCTCCCACACGGCCTCGAAGCCCAGGAGCGCAAAAGCGCGTAGGCGTCTGGAACTCGGGTTGAGCTCACTGGTCCACCCGACTGTGAGGCTGGGGTGGAGAGAAACGCACTCCAAGCATCCTCTAGACGTGCGGTCCCTTTACTGTGTGTGAGCTCCACAGGGGAAAGGAGACAGAAGAAAAACGGGAACACTGTGAGCATCAGTGGGGCAAAAGTAGAGGATGAGAAGTGGGGGAGGCAGCGAGCCAAACAAAGCCTGTCACAAAGGGCCTTTAATCCGAAAGAGGGACCCAATCGGTCGCTGTTGGGGCGGACACAGACCGCTCTTCTGTCCCCTGCCCTTCGAGGTCCCAAAGTCTGGGCCGCTGCTCATCACTGTCATCAGGCATTCCACCCCCTCTTCTGGGCTCAGTAGAGTTTCCCCAGCATCTCGGCCACGCGTGGCGCTGGGGAGGAAGAGGACGTGTTGGGGGCAGGCCAGGGAAGGTCACGTCTCCGCGCCGAGGGTACTCAGGTCCCTGGTAGTTGCAAGAATGGTTTGACGAGTGGCCGTGAGGATGCGCGTGTCCCGAGGCGGCAGCTGCTGCCTGGAATAGTCCGGAGGAGAAGCCTGTAGCGGACCGGACCGAAGTCCGCGGGGAGCGCATGGCGCCTCAGTACAGAGGGCAACGACTCGGTCGCTCCTGGGGCTAAGAATGTCACCGGGAGCCAGGCGTCTTCCTCTGGGTGCGCCAGGCAGGCCCAGTTCCCGAGCCCTGCTCTCTGGCCCGAGGGGACTGGGGCAGGGACCCCGGGGAGCCGGTGCCCGGGCTTCGCTGGCGAAGAGGAGGAGCAGAAGGAGGAGCCCGGCTGTGAGGCGCGGGCGTCGCCGCCCACCCGGCCGCGAGGAGGCGGACCTGCTCGGAGCGGAGCGCCGCGCGCGCGCCGGGGCTGAGCCTTGCAAACAAGTGTCTGTGGCAGTGTCCCCGCGGCCCTCCGGCGGCCCTCGTCGAGCTAGGGCTGGCTCCTCCAGACAGAAGGAACCGAGGAAGCCCCGGGAGCCGCCGCCTCCACCCTCGGCCGGGAGCCCCGTGCAAAGGGCGGCGGGCACGGCGCGGCTGCTCGGCTTGTGGACGCGGGGTCGCCGTGCGGGCAGCGCCCGGCTCTTACCGAACAGCTCCTGACAGAATAACGCGCGTGGCTGTCCCCACCCCTGGGAGGGGTTGCCGGTGCCGCGAGCTGCCTCCCAGTTTGCAGCGCTCTCCTCTGGGAGGATCCGCCACCGGGAAGAAGTAGAAGCCACCTGGCCGAGGCGCAGAAGTGGCTCTGGAGGGAGCCGGCGTGGAGTCTGCAGCCTAGTGTCCCCTCTGGGCGCGGCGATCGTGGATCCTCTGGCCGGAGCAAAGGCGCAGCCGGGAGCTTGCTGGCGTCTGGGCCAGGCGCACCGCGATTTGGGGGTGTGCTGAACGGTGCCCCGCGCCCCCACGGGGTCCTATAGCCCCGACCCACGGGCTGGAAGCCACGGAGAACCGCTGCCGCGGGCTGAGGACTAGCATCGTACCTCCGGAAAGCGGATTCTGCTATGACAGCTGGGCTCCCCAAGGGGTTAACCTGGGTGTCCTCGGCAAAGTTGTCGCTGATCCGGGAGCCCGTTTAGGGGTCACAGCGCCGCGGCTCGGGGGCCGGCCGAGTGGCCAGCGGCGGCCGTGGCTCGGCGGGACCCGCACGGCCGGGGGGCTTCTGGGGGTGTGCGCCCCCAGCCGGCTGCCCTCGTGGATGCCTCCCGGCGGCGGCGGGCCCATGAAAGACTGCGAGTACAGTCAGATCAGCACCCACAGCTCCTCCCCGATGGAGTCGCCCCACAAGAAGAAGAAAATCGCGGCCCGGAGGAAATGGGAGGTGTTCCCGGGGAGAAACAAGTTCTTTTGCAACGGGAGGATTATGATGGCCCGGCAGACGGGCGTCTTCTACCTGACGCTCATCCTCATCCTGGTCACTAGTGGACTCTTCTTCGCCTTCGAGTAAGTGGTGGCTTCCAGATGCCCTGCTCCCCTCGCCTTCCCCTGCCTCTACTTTGGCGACTTTCGTTTTCTGGTGTATATTGTTATATAATGCCAACCCGCTCTCCCTGTTTTCCCTTTAAGGGACTGTTTGATTTTCAGCCCCTTCTCCTCCGGAATAACGCCTTGATGGGCAGGGATCCTGGGAATAAGGAAGAGGGGAGTTGGGGCACATGTAAGCTGTGCCAGGTCACAGGCTCCTGAGGATTGGGTAGAACCAGGCAGGTGGGTTCCCTGCTCTGAGTTTGGAACTAGCACATCAGCCCAGGTGCAGCCTTCTGGGGGAGGAGTGTGGGAATTTCTTAGATGGGGGGGGGGGCAAACTTGACTTATCTCCCCCCACGCTCACCTCCGCCGCTAAGGAAGTGCAAGGCATCTTCTTAAGCCTAGTTGGCTAAATCTTGTAGTCAGTTTGCAGAATAATGAGGAATCTCGGTTATTTCAGGTTAAAAGTGTGGGTTACCGGCAGTGTCCTGTGGTAATTTCATTTTTCGTTCTTCTTGTGCCCCTGCTCACCAGCCCCTCACTTACTGAGAGCTGAGCGTTTTCCCTCTTGATTTCAAAGAAGTTCCCGGTAGAAAATACCCACAACAGATCATTCAGGAACAGGTGGAAGATGTGAGGCCTGGAGAGGAAAATGAGGCACTTCATGGCCCCTCCTGATTCCAGAAAGAACCCTTCAGGACTTTATCCTGGGGGTGGGAAACGTGAGTCTTTAGGAAAATCAAATTGGGCTTAAGCAAGATCCTTCTGCCAGCTGAAGAAAGGTCTCATTCATTAGTAGCCATTAGGTAAAGAGTTTAGCCATACTCCAAATCAATAGCAATTGCTCTGATTGCGTTATCCCTCCCCCATTCGATGCACAATAAAAGTTCCAGCCTCTCCGCAAACTTTCAGAAAGAGCTATGTTTATGGAAAGATTTTCTTTGCATTGTCCACATCCCATCTATTATAGGCATGATAATGTTTCCAGCCCTTTCCGCTTCTTCTGTCTAGGGTAATCTAAAACCTACTATGCTTGTTTAGTTTTGTCTTTAACAAGTACTAGGCTCTGATTTTGACGTCTCCAGCTTTCACCTTTTCCCCCCTTTACAGCCCCCGCCTCCATTTCTGATTTTGGATGCCTAGGTGTCTCTTCAGTTAGCTTTTGTGGGTCTTTGAGATTAAACTGATGGCATCTGTTGGGGGTACCTGTGGGCTGACCTGTGGGCTGGAGGGAAGGGATAAGAGCTTTGCATACAATGCCAAGAAGTCATACTCTGTGGAGCCCCTGTTGTTTTCTTGGGTGCGCAATCAGCCAGCTTCTTGTCCCTGCTGACTGGACTGGTGGAAATTGGGGGAAGGGGACTAGGGGCTCCTAGGGCGCTTGTATTCTACATCTGGATGGTAGTAACGATGCCACATGTTTAACAGAAACTCCATCTCCTTTGCAGGGGCTTTAGTTACAGGTGGCTTTATTTGGAAGAGTGTTCAGTATGCCTCTATTGTCATAAAATGCTTCCGGTAGACTCTCATTGGCATTTTAACTCTTTTTGGGGGTTCTAAGAGTAACGACCATTAGATAATCTTGGTGTGGGAGTTCTAGAGCTTCAGCTGGAAGTGTGCTGCATGCAGGCTGGTAACTAATCCCTTTTGATGTGCATCCAAGCCTTCACTGTGTGCTGAGAGACCCCCCCCCCCGGGGTTATTATGCTCTATCTTCTATTTTCCTGTTCAAATGTAGCTTCTAACCAAATCATCATATATTCATTTTCACTTCTTGATCTCTCTGTATGTGTCTTTTTTCAAGAGTTCCCCAAAGTCTTCACTTGCAGCTTGTTAAGACCCTCTGCTGTGCCAGTGTTGTGCTGGCTGAGGGCTGTAGGAAGAACCGTGGGCTCCGGGCTTTTATTAGACCCTATTTGCAGCATCATTGTATGTCAGCTGGGAGTTGGGGTGCGTATGTGTGCGCATGCTTACTCCCCACCTCCAGTGTTGCTTCGACTAGACAAGCTGAAGCTTCAAGAAAGGAAGAGGCCCATCCTAGTGTTGTGCTGCAGTTGGGAAGAATCGTAGGTCTGTGCAAACCTCAGGCTGTCATGGTTTGATCAGGCGTTGCCATTGCATTCCATTGTCGTGGGCACTGATGTTGTCTTAGGTTTTTAATCACTGCTAGAGACGGAATGAAATCAAATTATTCTAACCAAGTTAATTTGCGAGAGACTCAAAAACCAACTAGCCACACACACAGGAAATGTGATCAAGAGGAAATGCCAATATTATCTGTTCCCACTCATCTTTTTCCCGGTCATCCTTTGATTATTATTGAACACATATTCTGTGGTTCCCTATTTTGAGTGTTTTCTTTCATGCCCTGGTAGCTTTTCGTGTGAACGTTATGTCTGGCTTATGATTGTGGTAAAAGACCCTAGAAAAATAACTGAGAGGAAGACAGTGGCTTTTGGCTCACGGTGTTAGAGGCGTCAGCCGCTGTTCATTTGGCCCACAGCTTTCACACCCAAGGAGAAGGGTAACATGGCAGCCGGCAAGACCATGTGCTCAAGGAAGGCTGCCTACTTCGTGGCAGCTAGGAGACAGAAAGAAATGGACACCCCGACCTCCTTCCTACGATGAGGCCCAATCTCCCACCACCTTCCAATGGTGCTGTCATATCTCTGCCCTTTGCCCTCCTCCTTCCCAACCTGGAACGGATGGGAGAGGAAGTGAAGTCCAGAGAAGTAAACTCACCAGAGCTCAGCGACGGGTACTGGTGGTGACTTCAGCCCCCGGAGAATGGCAGAGGAGAGAGGGCTGTTCCCACAGGAGAGAGGGAGAAAGCAGTCCCAACACTAGCTGTGGGAAGGCTGCTGAGCACAAATCCGACTCTCCTTAGCTTCACCCCCATCCTGTTTTCTGCAAAGCGTGCAATCTGGTTAGAGGCAGAAGTTTCAGAAGTGCAGATCATAAACTTCTTGCCAGCAGTATCACCCTCAATTAAGTGGTCATTTTAAAATAAACTTTGTGTTGGTTAGGGTATTATTATTATTTATTATCAAATTGACACTGCCATGGATCACTTGGGAAAAGGAAACCTCAACTGAGGTATTGCCCAGATCACATTGACTTGTGGCCTTGTCTCTGAAATAGTGTCTTGATTAATGATCAGTAGGGAGGGCCCAGCCCACTGTTGGTGGCTCCATCCCTCGGGCAAGTAAGTATGGGCTATATAACAGAGAGTGTGAGTGAGCCAGCGAGCAGCATCCCTCCATGGTTTCTGCATCAGTTCCTGCTCTGACTTCCCCGAGTGAGGGACTGTCATCTGGAAGTAAACCCTTTCCTCCCTAAGGAGCTTTTGCCATGGTTCGCGACCCCCCAAATACCATTGGAAAATATAGCTATTTACACTACGATTTATAATAGTAGCAAAATCACAGTTAAGAAGTAGCAACTCAAATAATTTTATGGTCGAGGGTCACTGCAATATGAGGAACTGTATTAAAGGGTCGCAGCATTAGGAAGGTTGAGAACCACTGGGTTAGAGTGCTTTTATCATGACAACAGACTCCAGGCTATGTCAGGTTGAAAATGAAAGCCAGTTAGCACAGCTCAACTTCCACAATCTACAAAGTGCAATTTGTAATATCTAGCCTTACATGTTAGTATTAAAGGGGACAGTATTCTCAGGATGGTGTCTGGTGTGGAGCAACGCAGACTACATGGTATGTATTGTTACATTAAACCTCCCAAGGAAGCCACCTACTCCTTGAGAGTCTTGAGGAAGGGTGCATGTGGGTTAATAAGCGAGAGTCTTGAGATAGCTTTATTAGCACGGAGAAACTGTGGTGCCGTGCAGTCCCTTATGAGAGCAGCGACCTTTATAAAAGTCCCTCGAGCCCATGTCAGCAGTGTCCTGGATCTCACCCCTGCAGAGTGGGCGGCCTGCAGGGGTGCTTGAGGAGGTGTCCCATCCATACCTAGATTCCGTCTCCATTTCGGGAGCTCTCGTCTTAGAACTGTAGACCAGCTAAGAAACTACCGGGAGCAACCAGCTGTAACTTTGCTCTTTCCAAGCAGGTCAGGGCTGCTTATCTTTCTGCCTTTATTGAACATATGGAGCACTGGTGTAAGTGGCAGCGTTTCATAGCTGGCATTTAAGACGGAAGGAAGGGACGCTGATGGCAGCACTGTCGAGACGTCTCCCTGCTCCTTGAAGTTACTGAGAGTCTCCTCCAAGTACCTTCATTCCCACAGCCGCAGAATGGGGTTTGAAAAGATCAGTGAACACTGTCAGTTCCTTTGCCTCTGAATTTTGCACACATGCATACATGCAGCCTGTTCTGTCACGGCTAAAAATCTGGAAGTGAAAAGCCTTTGTTTCTAAATATCGGAATTTCATAGATACTTCTCACAGGGGTAGAAAGAGGGACCTGAGAGGGAAGCTGAGTGTTTCAGGTTCTCATGTGAGGCGAGGGGAGGCCTGCTTAGATACTAGACATGACGTGTCTCCTTGTGACAGGTTGCAGGTATTGCTGGAGTCCAAATGTGAGAATTTGGGAACACTCTGAAAATCTTTGCTACAAGTCCATTGGTGTTTGTTTCAAAAAGCGGTGTGGGGCCAGTGAGATGGCTCAGCAGTAAAGGTGCTTGCAGTCAAACTTGACAACCCGTGTTCGGTCTCTGTGACCCACATAGCTAGGGAGAACTGGTTCCTGCAAGTGGCTGTGTCCTCCAGAACACATGGCTTGGTGTGCATGTGCGCGCACGCACACGCACACACACACACACACACTGAATAAACAAATCCTAAAAGTAGCCTCTCTCTCTCTCTCTCTCTCTCTCTCTCTCTCTCTCTCTCTCTCTCTCTCCTTTCTCTGCCCACTCCTTCCAGAACCCTCTCCTCTTACTTCTTCCATCTTTTCTTGACTTGTTAATTTAGCTAACCCCCTCTGAACTAAATGAAGAGCCATCGGGAATCAGTAGAGCCCAGGTCATGCTTGCCTTGGCAATGGTACTTGGATTCTTTCTTGGTAAATAAAAGTGTCACTTCCTATAATAATGATATTGTTCTAGGTGGAATAATCTTTATTATCTTGTAAGGTATTACCCCTGTAACATAGGCTCCTAGTTTGTGTTAGGAAGCTCCCCCATCATAGCAAAATGCCTGTGATAACACATGAAGAGAGAAAGTTTATTTTGGCTTGTGGTTTTAGAGGCTCCAGCCCATGGTGTGGTAGACCCATTTCTTTTAGAACTCAGGTAGGGGTTCTAAATGACAGTGGTGGGCAACACATTGCAGGATAAAACTCTCCCTTTATGACTGAGAAGCAAAGACGATGAGAATGGGACCCATAATCCCTTCTGAGAGGATGCCCCAATTATCTAAGGACTTGCCTCAGCCCTGCCTGCTGACGGCTCCACCACCTCACAACAGTGTTACTCTAGAGACCAAACCTCTAACTCATAGGCCTTTGGGGAGCATTTGGCATCAAGATGTAGCTGAGGCTGCCTTCTGTAAATGATTGCCAGTTCAGTAATGCCTCTGCCATGCATGGGTTAGCTCATTACAGAGTGGAGACGCAGCTCTTAGAACCCTGAGGGACCATCTTCTCTAGCTTCTCCTACATAGAGTGTATCTGGTTTTGTACCTTTCTCTGAAAACATCTACAACAGGTCATATCTTCTTCTGGCCAGATGCTGGTTACATTATGCTCCGCAAAATACCAGGAGACTGAGAGAAATGGCGGCAGTAACCCTAAGGACCTTATGAGGCAACGTTCCCTATCTACACAGTGATGGGCAAGGATGTATGTAAATCACAATGGTTCCCCAGGAATCTTAAGTAACTTTAAATCTTCATTATAGGCCGGGCATAGTGGTGCACACCTTTAATCCCAGCACTCAGGAGACAGAAGCAGGAGGATCTCTGTGAGTTCCAGATCAACCAGGTCTACAGAGTGAGTTCTAGGATAGCTAGGGCTGTTACACAGAGAAACCCTGTCACAAAAAAACAACAAAAACAAATGAACAAACAAAAACTTTATCATAATCTCCTACATGACAAATGCCCACTTCTTTGTGTATGTGGTCACCACATGCATGGTCCCTGAGGGTCCTGTGTGTTCTGTTTAGTGTTGGATTTCCTGGTCCCTACCACAGTAGCAGGTACATAGCCCACACAGCAAATGTGTGTTTAATTAACTAATCATTGACTGTAAAACTTCTCTGTGTTTTAGTTTTTGTACTTGAGGAGATTGTATGAATAGAGAAAATGTATAATTAATAATGGATTATAAAATTATTTTAACAACTATATTTGATACTTTTATGTTAACAACTCTATTTGACGTGAGTCTTCTGAATTCAGAATCAAGCAGCACCCTTTTTCAAATGTGTCCGCTGAAGCCAGAGAGGTTTTCTTATTGACTCAGGAAGCTAGTCTTAGAATCAGGATGTTCATTGGCTTAGATTGCTTTCTAGTATTTCTTTATTTCTGCCCTAAATGTTGTAGGCAAAAAAAAAAAAAACCACACACACACACCACTCTGTGTGTGAACGTGTGTGGGCTATTGCACACAAGTGTAGGTCAGAAGCATTGGATCCCCCTGGAGCTGGACTTACAGGCAGTTGTGAGCTGCCTGATGTGGGTGCTGGGACCCAAACTTGGATTCTCTGCAGGATTAGTGCATGCTCTTAACGGCTAAGCCATCTCTCCAGCCCCAGCCACCCGTGTTTTGTTGCCGTCTGTCTGGGTAGGAAGTGATACTGTGTGTTATGGAGAAGAGATTCATGTAGGTTCCTAAAATAGGGTAGTGATGCTTAATTATTTAATGGACCATATCTGCATATCCTGGAGATTTTTCTTTTCTGCAGTATAATCTTGTACATGATTTATTCATGACAGAGTTATTATGTCTTAGCAATAGAATTTAAATGAAGGATTTCAAGGAAGTATGCTGTTCTCCTGTAGCTGGGCTTGATAGCAAATCCAGAACTGTTCACATAGATACTTTAAAGTTAGTTGCGTCTAGGATATAGGGTCTAATAAAATGTCCGTTTGTTCAGTTGCTCAGGTAAGGGCTAGGAACCCTCTCAGGTTCTTATTTAGTTGTTCCCTAAATGTAAAAGACTGATCCCACTTCAAATATTTTGTTAAATTTGAGTCCAAATCTTATAGTGTGGCAATGCTGGTCTGGAACTGGAAGTCTTCCTGCCTCTGCTTCCCAAGTGCTGGGATTATAGGTGTGTGCTATACACAACACATTCTCAAATATACTTTTCAAAACGCTTTTTACTTGAGTTTTAATTGCATATGTAATTTGTGTCTGTGTGTGGGAATTTGCATTGAAGTGCAGATGCCCAAGGAGGTGGGAAGCGGGCGTTGGATCCTCTGGCGCTGCAGTGAAGGGTTGAGGGAGTGTGTTTGAGGCTTGTGGTGTGGGTGCTGGGGATTGAACTCAGGTCCTCTGAGAGAGCAGGAAGTGCCCTGATCCGCTGTGCCATCTCTCTAGCCCTTCAAACAGATTTTTAAGATCTCTTATAGTTTTAATATTTAAGTTAGTATACAAAATAATGAATTTCACTTTATGTATTTCATTGTACTTTATAAAAATAAATGGGCTTTCTGTATCTCCAGTTTTCATCTTTTAAGGACTTATTCATAGAGAAGATTATGGATAGATATGCGCTCAAGTTTTGAGGTAAAATACTATCCAAAAAACCCCATCCAACTCCCACCCTGCTCAGGAACCACATCATTACCAGTGCTTTTTACGTTTTTAATTAAAAATTTTAATTGACACATAAAACTTACAGACGTTTATAGATTATCATATAATGTTTTGACTCATGTTAGCATCAGGACAAGTGCACCTGTCACCTTAAACATTAGCCATTTCTTTCCTGCTAAAACTCTTCTCATTGCTTTTCTAAATCTTACTGTACTTTCCTACTTGAGATGCCCTGAATCCTTTGGCCCAGTCTCAACTCCTTTCCCTAAGGCTGTGGGAAGGAGGAAGCTAGTCATTTTTAGTACCTGGCCTTTTGCGTTCTCAAACAGTAGGATACTTGGTTTCATGTCTCTTCAACCCTCCCTAGTCCCCTCCACACTCACCCCCACCCTGTCCCATTTCTTTGTTTTAGGTCTCAGGCATGCCAGACAGTACCAAACAGGGTATGGCCTCAGCCCAAGCTTTTCTGTATCAACACTCTATCAAGCAATGTGTAGTCTTCCTTTCTGAAATGATAGCGTTGACTTTGTGTATTTTAAATATAAGGTAGCATCACATTGGATACGTTTACTTGTGCAGATGGTACAACTTTTTAATTTGAAGTGATTTCAAGCTTCCGGAAGAGTCGCAAGACTAATTTAGTCTCCTAGACTCTCGAGTCCCATCACTTCTTGATGGATTTCTTGCTCTCCCTTTTCTTCATTCTCTCTGCTGTAATCCCCCCAAACCCCTGAAAATTAAGCTGGCATCATGTGCCTTCACTTCCCAATGCTTCAGCGTGTAATCAGCTTGGAGCATTTTGTTATCTGAGACATGGGGCTCTTGCTAAACAACCCATGTTGACTTCAAATGGCAGCCTTCCCCTCTCAGTCTCTTCAAGCATTGGGCTTATAGGCAGGGCCTTTATACTTGGCAACTGTGTAATTTTAAACAACAACAAAAAGGATACTTTATTTTGCCAAAATGGTGATGGGTTCAGTTTTAGGAAGCAACATGGACACCACAATCCATTGGCAGTTTGTCATTTGTCTCAGTATAACCCATTAACTTTGTGATCCAATTGTTCATCTTCCATTTTCCTGGCCATTACTTTGGTTTTTATTTTCTGCCTTCAGCCTTGCTATACACTAATTACATATCTTCAGTTTTCTATTTTATCTTCTTTTAAAACTTTAGGCTGTGTTCTTTTGTGCTATCATTAGTGATTGCTTAAGATACTACCGTGTGACCTTTTATTTGTTATAATGCACTTCTAAATATAAGCATTGTACTTCAAAAATAACATATGAATCTTAACACTTTATCATTTCCTTAATCTTTGTACCCTTTGTGTTCTTACTGTTCTATCTTTTATATCTATGCATGGTATAAATCCAGTAATAGTATTTTCCAGCCATTAAGAATATCTAAAGGAAATATAAGCCAATGCGTAATAAAATGCTTTAGAACAAAACATACTGAAATAAAAACACGTGTTTGTAAATACGCAGAATTTAAAATGAACTCCGTACTTACCTTTATATGCTTGCAATCTGGACCACTCTTTGTCTCCTTCATCTTTGGGGCTTTCCTATGTTGGCCAAGCTATATTATCTGTATTATTTCTGTTGGCTTAAAAATATACCCCTCCCAGATGGGTAGGGTAGAGTGCTTGAGAGGCAGAGGCAAGTAGATCTCCGTGAATTGGAAGCCAGTCTGGTCTACATAGTGAAGCTCTGTCTCAAAACAACCGCCACTGCCACAAACCAAAAAGAAACCAACAAAAATAACATTTTCTACGTTTCTTATATTGAATCTGCCTTAATATAAAATTCACACATTTCAGTGGATATAGTCTATTGTGATGACATATAGCATGTTTTACTGTGTGATATCTCTCCAGTTGATTGCCTCTTTATGGGTTGTTCTCAGTATGACGTGTGCCTGTGGCTTTTTCTCTATTTATCCTGATTGGGATTTGCTAGGATTCTCAGATCTTTGGATTGATAACTTTCATCTGATTTGGGGATTTCTCATTCATTATTTTTTTCAGATATTTCTCCTGTCTTCCTCTCTTTTCTTTCCTATGAGTCTACTTATGCATCATAACATTTTATATAGTACCATGCACTTCACTTTATTTCAGTTTTTTCTCTTTTCTTCCTCTTCGTGTTTTATTTTGAATAATTCCCACATTAATTTTGTTTTGGTTTTCTGGTCTTCTGCTGCAGAAACATTCCCCCGGCAACTCTAATGTCTGACCTCTGAGCTGGCTTTGTCTTTGTCTATGGATACTGTTTCTTCCTCCTTTGTGGGCCTCATACTTTTTGATTACATGATAGTCATTGTGTGTAAAGGAATTAAAGAAATTGCAGCAATTTACAAAATTTTAATATACTTAATGTGAGGGTTGAATCAGCCTTATTTGTATAAATTTAATATCCCTTTTCTAAAATGCTTGAGACCAGGGATTTCATTTTTTCTCTAGTCTTGCAGTTTATACATGCACACAACCCAAAGGTAACTTTGAAGAACAATTTTAGGAAGCTTAGGTTTGACTTGGATCCTGCTCGTGAAGCCGGGGGTGGAATTTCCACTGGTGGAATCATGTTGGTGCTCAGAGAGTGGGGGATTTTCGTGCACTCAAAATTTTGGGCTTTGGTATGAAGCTTGCTCAGTTGAAATGGTTGTGAGCCTGGGAGAAGCTGCAGTTAGATTTCTTGTGTCTGACTTTTCAAGGCTTGGGGGTCACATCACACTTTCCCTTTAGCCGTGTTTATGATCTGAACCCTCATTAAACAATTTCTTCATATTTTCTAGTCTAGTGCCAGTTTAGCGATCTATGGGACATTTGTCTCCGCCTTTTAGCTTGACTGACAGCCTTCTGGTTTTACTTTAGAACCTTTAGATTCTCAGCCTCAGGCCATCTCTTTTGCTTGTTGCTCTGGCCCAGCTCTGGGGCATGGGGGTCTACAACCACGGCCTGGTTAAGTACCTGAGACTGGCAGACTCCACTTTTAGCCTCTGCTCCTTCCATGCCTTACTTTGAGATGGGTCCAGGAGTCTCTCAATAGTCCTGTCCTCCCCCAGCCATTGGTGTGCCCTTGCTGTGTGCTGAGTGAAAACCAGCAGGAAGAAGTTGACAGGTCATGCACACTTCCTCTGAGGCTGACGCCCCTTGGAGTTCTTATCCATATGACAGTCCACATGTGGCCACTGATGCCAGTTAAAGGCTTAGCTGTTTTCTCCTTACTCCTGTCCATTGGCAGATGACTGTCCTTCCTCCTGCTTTGCAAGGCCAAAGGAAGGGCTCTTGGCATTCAGATTTCTCTGCACTGTCAGGTTCCTGACGGATTTCAAAATCTATGCTCTCGTTGCTTTCACAACGTTCAGCCTGTGAGGATTTTAAACTTAATATTGTATTTCTCATATTCCTTGATGTATTGGTTCATACATACATAATTTACATTTACTGCTGTGACAGTTGATCTGTGTAAACACACCCTGATTGTTCTTGACATTCCTTTGCTTCTTCTCTCTTTGATTCTGATTCTTAGAAATTGCTGACATTTTCTCGGATAGAATACACCAGACTGCCACGTCATACATTTTTTTTTAATCTTAAAATGTGTCCTGTCTATGCCTATGATATCCAGACAAAAATGCTTCAGTCTGAATCACCAAACATGAGTTTAGCATGGATCCAGTGGTTTTACATGAATGATAAAGAAAAGAATACTTACCCAATGCTTAGATCCTGTCAATTGATCCTTGATCAAAAAATAGCCTATAATTATCACGAAGGTGTATAGAGCTCCTTACGACAAAATGCTTTATTCCTAATATTCACCTTTTACTTTAAAGCTATTTTTCTATTTTTAAACAAATAAGTTTAATATTTTTGCTCATTACTCATGGTACTCATGATACCAAGTCTTCTCTGGTCTTGTACTTCCTTTTATACAGCCTGTCATTGTATCTGGTCTTCTGCCCGTGGCTGACTTTGGTTGAAAACCAGAGAGAAGCTCTGTTGAATTCAGGAACCACAGAATAAACTCCACAGACACTCGTTTCCTGATGCTCTCCTGATGCGCCGAGGGAGACACAACATCACTTCCTCTGCCCCACGGGAACCCAGGATGGAAGGCAGGACCACAACACTGCCTCCATACACGCTTCTTGCCCAGGGCTCCATTCCTTCTGTCTGCCGGCTTTTTTTTTTTTTAATTTAAACAGTTTAAGCACATCTAAACATTCAGTTAAAAAAACAAGGATTTATATATAATCACTTCCATATATCTCCAAACTAGATTTTTTAAGCCAAAGACTTCAAAGTCCATGGGAATTAGTTTTGTTGCTGAGGACCATGGAAATGTGGCAAGGGTGCTGGGTGCCTGATAGAGGAGGGTGTGGTCCACGGCACTAGTGCTGGCATGCTTAGCCCCCGAGATAACTTTATCAGCGAAGGGATGGTGGTGTAAGCCCCGACCTGGGAAAGGCTTTAGCCCTGTGAGTCGGTTCTCTTGTGGTGGTTTCCCCATACTGCCCAAGAATTCAGGGCAACGGTCTGTTTTCACACAAAACACCAGAGTCCACGGAAAGCGTGAGTCTGGGTGCCTGAGAATGAATTGCTTCTCCTTATGCTGGCTATAGATGTAAGTCCCCAGAAGGTGTGTCCTGGGCCGTTTCCTGGAGAGGATGTGTCCTCTTCAGTCTCCACGTTCCCCTTCCTCTTAGCATGGGACACTTGGAGGGCTTTCTGTTCTCTGGAACTTTTCCTTCCTTTGGCATGCCTGGGATGTCCGTCTCCTTGGTGTTAGTCTTTTCTCTCCCTCCGTGCTGCATCTGTGGACTTTGCTCGCTCTCCTCCTGCCTTTCACACTTTCCCAAACAGCTTCACATCCTCGAGATGGTGGCTCTGTTTTTTTTCAAATATGACTTCCAGGTCTCTTTCCTATACTCTACTGTGGCACCTGTCCTACCCAGAGGATGCCAGTCACCGAGACTGGGAAACCCAGCGGTCTCCTTTGCATCAGAAGCAGCTGCTCTCAGTGAAATCGCCTCCTTTTCCTCAGAACTGTAGCCTGGACCTGTTGTTCCTTCTCACCCTCTCTCCCATGCCTTCTTCCCATTATCTCCAACAATCTTTTCCTTAATGTCTCTAGACCAGCAGTTCCTAACCTGTGGGCTATGACCCCTTTGGGGGTCACATATCAGCTATCCTGCATATCAGATATTTACATTAAGATTCGTAACAGTAGCAAAACTACAGTTATGAAGTAGCAATGAAATAATTTTAGGGTTGGGGGTCACCACAACAGGAGGAACTGCGTTAAAGGGTCGCAGCATCAGGAAGGTTGGGAACCACGGCTCTAGGTTGTGTTTATTCTTCCTGTCTCTGAACTTCCAATATACTGACTTTCAAACACTTTGAGAATTTTCTTGACATTCTTCCTATACCAGCATGGATCCAAATCCCTCCTCTTGAATCTGGGTCGCTGTGTGAAGAATGGCATATGGCAAAAAGGATGCTCTGTGATTCCCAAGGCTAGGCTAGAAAGCACGAAGAAAGCTTCTGCCCGCTTCTTCCATGCATGCTCTCCTCTTGTCCCTAGGCCCATGCTCCCCTGAGCTCTCAGGGCCAAATCAGAAGGCCTGGCCACCTAGAAACCTCCTTAGTCTAGAGCTTGTATAGAGTGTAGACCAGACAGAGAGGAAGCCATTTGCCGAATGAACGACACGTCACATGACTATAATTCTGCTTTACCCTCTAGATGATTCTCTCACCCCGAAATCCCCCATATCCCCACCCTGTCTTTTGTCTTTTGTCTACTGAAAGCTGAATGCAGATCCCTGCTGAACTCTGCCAAGTTGCCTTCTGAATAGAATAAAGTTGTCAATGTTTTAAGTAGTTATGTTTAGGGAAGTTTAGTATATAACCATAATAACTGGGAAGTTACCATGGCCAGAAGTTCTCAAATGAGATGTTGGGACTGTCTGGCATGTGTCAGGTGGGATGGGGCGGGGTATTTAGTAATCAATATGTAACTCTGATAATTGAAAAAAGACCTCTCAAACTTCATCACTGTAACTCATTGCTAGGTATCAGGACAGCTTTTCTCACTGCCTTCCATTTCAATGGCCATCCATGAGTGGGAGGGAAGGAGTCACCACTGATGTGTTCTTGGTCTTCCTTGGAGATGTAGTCCTGGTGGGAAACCGCTTCAGCATTCGTGGCCTTGGCTCTTACACCCCGTGCCAGGAGAGCTGCCTTGCTGCCTCTTCCACTCTGGCTCTGCTCTTCCCTTGCTCCGGCTCCTAAACCTCTAAGTTCCCTGCCACGGGAAACTTGGACACCTCGCGTGGGAAGCTAAATTCATGTAACCTGTTTATACCTGGCATTCAAGGCCTTTCTACTACGCTAAGGATTTATTAAGCGTGCTAGGTGAGAAGCTCTGTTTCCTCATGTCTGTTGATTTTGGAGGCGGTTGAATGCCATCACCCATGTAGTAGGCTAGAAGGGCCAGTTTCTCTTGGATGACTGGGCAGCAGGGACCAGGGTTACCTGTCTGCGGCTATTACACACTACGGTCTTTCCTGTAATGACCTGTGGTGGCCTCGTGTTCTGCAGAGCTCTCTTACAAGTGTGGATGACCCCCACCTAATGACTCCCAGTGACTTGATCTTTTGAGTGGGCCTCAGATTTGTATAATCAAAGCAATTTGTCATCTCAAATGGTCCTATTTTAGGGTCTTTTAATGCCACGAATTTCCCATACAGGCTCGATGTCAGATAAGAGCATATTTTGAACATATTAGTCCAAGTCCAGTTGGATTCAGCAGCTATATATGGTCTATTTATCTTTCTAAGCAGGGCGAAGAATTCTTTCCTCCAAGGGCCTCACACTCAGGAGCTTCATTTGAATCTCCCTGTTTCTCCTTAAGATCACACCCCATGAAAATTAAACTTCGGAATGGTCTCAGCACACACATTCAAATGGTGATTGCCACCCTGTTTAGGAGATGTACTGCATCAGTGTTAGTGTTCTCAGACCATTAGCTGTAAGTGAATCTTTCAAAAGGCGGGCTGCTATCTTTTTTTTTTAAAGGTAAACAACTCCATCCATTTCTCCATTCTTAAATTATTAATCAAGATTAACATGTTTTTAAATTACGTTTATTTATTTATGTCTCTCTCTCTCTCTCTCTCTCTCTCTCTCTCTCTCTCTGTGTGTGTGTGTGTGTGTGTGTGTGTGTGTGTGTGTGTGTGTATGTCAGGAGTTGGTTCTCTCCTTCCACCATACTGGACATGGGGATCAAAATCAGGTCACCAGACTAGGTGACCAACATTTCCACCTGCTGGGCCATCTTGCTGGCCCTTGGTTTTATACTATAATTCTCATTGAGTTCAAAAAGAAAAAAATAGAGTCTGGGAGGCATAGCTAATGTTGTAAAGAAAGTTCGCCTAGCATGTGTATGGCCCTGGGTTTAATTCCCAGCATGAGGGAAATAGCATTGCATGTTGAAGGTAGCCTTGTTGAGTTAGCAAACTGTAACACTCTGTATTGTTACTTAGAAGCTAGAGCAGGAGCCTTGTCCAGTGCCCACTAAGCACATTCTCCTGCCTCTTGTCTGTGGATGCTTATACCGTAATGAGTGGATCCATGAAGATGCTGTCATGTTCTTGAATGTGATATTAAGATTCCTACTTATCCTTGTGTGAACCATCAGTTTGGAGAAGTTGCCTGGGTTTGTATCTGTACCTAGAGTTGGACCTTATTTTTTTTTTCAGTTGAAGTTCTTCGGCTTTCCTGAACAGGACCCGAATCAATCATGTAGAATTAGGCTATGGGAAAAAAGGGAAGCTGCTACCTGTGTCTTCAGTATGGGTTTCCCTTTACAGCCATGAGAAATGACCACAGATTTAGTGGCTAGAAGTAACACTGATCTGTGGTTGTACATTCTGTAGGTCACAGCTGCTACTGGTCTAGGCTGATACCAAGATGTCCTCGGGGCTGCATGCTTCTCTGGTAGCCGTGGGAACCATTTTCCTTGCCATTTTCCACTTCTAGAGCTTGTTGACCCCTTCATCTTCAGAATCAGCATCGTGTTACCTCTCTGTGCCTTTGTTCTGTAATCATACGCCCTGGCCTCCCACAGGAGTGGCCCTCCTCTCATAAATACAAATGAGATTATCCTGTCCCCCATCACGCAGGATGCACAGGTTCCAAAAGCAGGCTGTGAAGATTTTCAGGGGGCTCATTCCTACATAGCAGTACAGTTGTTCCTTTTACTGGACTTGAGATTCTGCGTATCTTACACAACCTCTGGCCATCTGACCTTATCATGTTACCATGTAGCTTGCTCTGAGGAAGGGCAGACCTTGGTGGTGGCAGCTGTTCTGCTGCGGTCAATCTCCTGAGAAGGGCTCAGGAGAGAGCTGGCAGAAGCCAGCATTCTCAGCACCTGGGGTCATAGATGTTTCCTTTCCTAGAGCAGAGGCAGCAAGGTGGGACAGAATTATCCATCCCGATGACCACCGGGTTCACTATAGATTGACATTTGGGTATCACAGATAGTCAGTTCCCAGGCTTTGGGAAGACAGACCCAGTTGCATAGGGAAGAGAACCTTGTAGCAAGCAGACCCAGACAGACCCAAGTGGGTGCAGTCTGCATTGCCCGGAAAGATCTGGACGACGACTTGATCTGGTAGAACTTTGCTAGTCTGTCCATTTAAAGCAGAACCCCCAGGTGCGAGGCTGAGGTTCAGAAAGTACTCGTGTACCCAGGAGGCCAAGAGGAACCAAGAATGCCAGGCTGATGTACAGTTCTGAAAGGTGATGAACACAACCTCAAATGTTGAGACCATGGTGGCAATGTGGCTAGCAGCACCTGGCATGGTGTCAAGCGGAGAACAGCCCAGTGTAGAAGAGTTCCTGAGGGAGGTAGTCTAGACAGTACTCTGTCTCCCCAGGTCTCATCAAAAGCTTGCGGGGCCTAGCTGCATTTGTGTCGAGAAGAGCCAAGGCTGAGGTGGTACCAAATCTAATGTATGACTTCACTTCCTGCTGAGACCTGTTTGCTCCCACGGAAGATTCATAAATATTGCATTATTTTCCTCACCTTCTTGTCGAAGACAGAGCAATGGGGGTTAATTACCCGTGTTGGAGAGGAAACTTGAGGGGCTTCTCCTGAGTCAAGGAAGATGGTGAAGATGTGTTACGAGAATGGTCTTTATTTTAGAGCAGATACCACTGTGCTCATCCGCTTTCAAGTGTGTGAGTGGAGGAAGGGATTCTGTGGTTAGGATTCCTCTGAGAGCCGATTGCTCTCAGTAACTACACTGAGCAGCACCCTGGTAGAAGGAGAGCTCTGCTGATAAACATAATAAACACGGAGTAGAGGTTGGGTGAATGGCTTGCTTGGTGTATAACTAGGTGAGTTTAGCCTCCACAATGGCTTTTCTTAGAGTGATCAAGATGATGAAGACATCTGTGATACTGGGATCTTATGCTCAGTACTCAAACTGACTAATCCCAGGACCGATCAGACCTCTCCTGATTGGCTGCACTTAGTCCATCAGATGATGTCATTCCTCTAACCAGGAGCCTCGTTTTCATTCCTTTTCCTTTCATTTCTTGTTGATTTCTAATATTTTTGCATCTCTTTCTGCATGTGATGTGGGAGTCTTCTGTTTTGAGTTGATTTCATTGGTTAATAAACTGCCTTGGCCCTTGATAGGACAGAAAATTAGGTAGGCAGAGTAAACAGAACAGAATGCTGGGAGGAAGTGAGGCAATTGCCATGCCTCTCCTCTCTGAGCCAGACACTATGAAGCTCCGACCCAGGATGGACGTAGGCTAGATTCCTTCCTGGTAAGCTACTGCCTCATGGTGCTACACAGATTACTAGAAATGGGCGAGGCAGTGTTTAAATGAATACAGTTTGTGTGTTGCTATTTTGGGGCATAAGCTAGCCAGGCGGCCGGGAGCCGGGTGGCAGGAATGCAGCCTGCAGCTCCCACTACATGCATGAATCGTTGACTTTTTTTTCTTACTTTCATTAGGATTTCTTGGTCTCATGCGTCAAGAAATAGTTACTGAGTTCCATCACATGCTGAGCACATGTATGTGGTAAGATATGACACATATAGACCCTGTCAGTGCCAGATAAGTGGGGCAGGAATTATCTGGGTTGAAGGGAGCATTTTAAGTGTGTGGAGTGTGTAGAGAAACCCCATGCCACGTAGAACTTCATGCATGAGCCCTTTCTTCAGATAGGCTTTGAGCTCTCATAATTTGTGCTTTCTATCTCTTGAGAGTTTCCTTTCAAGGTACAAAAGCAGCTGTGGTTGTCTTCTATTAAATTCCAGAAAGCTAAAGGGTCCATGAGGAAGAGAGATCTGGAAGAAAATCTTTGGGTTCCCCATCCCTAGAGTGGGGCTCCCTTGCTAGCCAGGACTAATGCACACTTTAGCTCTTTGCACATATATTCCTTTTCATATCATGTGGACACCCCCCCCCACCACACACCCACACACACACACACACACACACACACACACACACACACACTCCAGAGACAGGCTACAGGGAGATTGTGTTGCTGATGCCATACACCAGTCTGCTGCTTCAAGGGCCAGGGTGGGCTCACAACACCTGCCAGTCAAGTGGTGTCTGGGGCAAGGAGAATTTTGCTCAGCGCCGTTTGGACTGTCTCCATCATGGCTGGATTAAAGCCTTTCAAACCACAAACACCGAAACATCCAAGTGGTCGGCTCCTTACCCACTATCACATGTACTTTGCTATCAAGCAGGGACCTAAGTTTTCCTATCGCAAAGTCCCGAATACATTTGTGAGTGCTGAGATCCCTTTATCACCACTGAGGTCCATCCTGGGCCAGCTTGGTAAAATTTCGTCCTGGGGCCACTTGGTAGATTATCGTTCTCAGCTTTGTTGGGGCGGAGCAAGCTCAGCTCAGCTCTGTAGATTTCTGTGACTCTCCTTGCCAATGCACTTTCTGTGCAAGGGTGGGGTGGGGTGCCTGTGCGGGTGTTGTCACCCACAGAGGTGCTTCTGTTACGGTGTTCCATCCCCAGAAAGTGGCGATGGGGAGGATTGGATGGCTCCTTGGCGCTCTCCTTCTCAAATTGCCTTTGAACACTTAGAGGGTGTTTCATTGAGACTCACCCCCGATCCACACAGAGAGGCGTGAAAGTCCTGGGAACCACCTTGACTCTGACTTCATGCAGAGGCCTTCAGTCTGTTCCACTCAGGTGATGCTCTCTGACCTGGTAACTTGATTTCACAGCCTTCTCTCCTCTACCTCCAAAGCCAAGTTCCCACGCCCTGTCTTTAACTCTACTGAGTGTTCTGTCCAGCCCCCTAACTGCCTCCAACGGCGACTCACGCTTGCATTCACACTCAGGCACACATGGCTGAAGAAGGTGCTTGTCTCTGCTCATCATAGACTGACTGTGTCTCCCGCCTTCTTTCAGTGACTCTGGCTCTTAGCCACAAGTACCAAGTACCTGTGTACACTTTCTGGCCTGTGAGTTTTTCATGTCCATACTCCCTCACGGGTTTGCTCTCTTGTGGGTCCAGTCTCTGTGTGTGTGATTCACAGTAGGCCCTGAACCACATTATGCCCCAAGAGGAGGCACCAACCAGAAGTAGCCTTTAAACCGCAGGCATATCCGTTCCACGCTTCCATGTAGGTGGTCTTGCAGGGGCCTCATCCATTATTAACAGCACGGAAGTAACTGTTATCTTTTGCCCAGTGTTTGATGGAGAGTTCAAGATAAATATAAACATTAGTGTTCTGTAGAATGGACTTCTCTGAACCTTTTGGAAGCAGAATCTGTAAAGATTGCTGCTTTTCAGATGATAGGTTTTTACATCTTGTTCCGTGTTGACTGCCATCGTCTCTCTTGGTAAACGCTATCTCGGAATTGCGCTAGCTATCCACAGGAATCTTTTCTTTCACTAGAGATCATATAAAGACAGAGCTGGCAAAAAAAAGCAGTTTCATTTTATAAGTGAGGAAGCGGAGACCTTGGGGGTTGGACGAGTGACAGGAGACAGCACAGCTGGCTCACAGTAAAGGCAGGTGAGACGCATGCTGGCCCAAATTTTCTCACCACACCATCACTTCTCAAAGTATGGAAGAGGACGGATGGACGCTGAATGTTCTGTCCTGACAACACTGCTTGTCACCAGCCTGGGATGCTCTTGGCAGCTGCCTGGGTTAAGCTCGTGTTTCTTGGGGAAGGTGGTGGGCAGGCTGCTGTTTGAGTTCGGACTGAAGATATTAATGATTTCAGGATGGTTGAGTATAGGCAGCTGTCTTCGGAACCAGGCTCATTTCCTGGTACAGTGTTGTCTTTTCCCCTGAGGTTTCCTATTTGGCTCTTAGAATTCACAGTTTTTCTTCAGCTCTCTTTAGAGCTCCCAGCCAAGGAAAGGAAAGGTAAATAAGATTCTCAAGAATCTCTCTTGGGTGGCGGAAATGTCTTTGTCTTATTCCAAAATATCATTAGCTGTTTTTGTCACATTTAGTGTGTGTGTGTGTGTGTGCAAGCACGCATGTGTACATGGGGGGAGGTGGAGGGAGGGAGTCAGAGGCCAGCTACTCTTCTCTTCCTTCCACCATGTGGCTCCAGAGATTACACTCAGTTTGTCAGCAAGTGCCTTGACCAGCTGAGACATCTCACTGTCCCCCAAACTATCATTTTTATACGCTGTAAGGAAGTACACAGTCTCCTGGGTTATAGACCAAAGCCTGCATCTTGTGCCATTTAGTTGGGCTGAAACGGAATAGTGGCTGGTGTGTTGTCGCCCACCCAGCCCCTTTATCATTATTCTTCTCCACACCTCCAGCTCCGAGGACCTAATGCTATTATTGTTCACTGGACTGTCATGTCTTCCCCTGAGATAAAAAGCATTTAGAACCAACCAGAACTTGTGGCCTGAGAATATTGTTTCTGTAGGAAAACTTGGTCTGGATTTCCAACAGCCAACCTGCAAATGAGCTCTGGGGGCTGCCTGCTCGGGATGACGCCGCTTGTGTCTGTGGAGCTGACAGGCAAAGCAGAGCTCATTCCCTTAGCTTGGGTTAGCAGTCTGATCTCATTAGCCAATGTGACACCTTTAACCCACGTGCCCTCTGCCAGCACACTGGCAAAGCGAGAGGCGGGTGGGAAGGTGAACGCCACGGACCACGTATCCCCTCCTCCCCTCTGGGAGGCTGGTCTCGCCTTGCCTTCTGCTCAGTGACCGGTACCTCATGCAGCTAGACAGGTGCCAGAAACAGGCAGCACCCACGGAGGTGGGACCTTCTCAGTATGGCCTGTCCACAAATGTCAGTCACCAGACGAGAGGTCTTATCATATGCTGTCCTCACACAGTCCAGGACCCAGTGCTGTCTGTGACTGCCAGCCACCAGCTAAGGGCTGACGCTGTTTCCATACAATCCAAGACTAGCAGCTGTTATTATTGGTTCCGTTTCACAGATGAGAATGCAGATTAAATCATCTAGCATGAAAGTCTGATGTATGCAACCGTTAATACTTGTCCAAAGGGACAAAATGACCTCTCTAAAATTAAAAACGTCAAATTAAAACCGGTGTGTGTCTTCCTAGATTAATTTGTCAAGGATTGTTTGTTTTTAATCGCTGAGATTGTTCTGTGAGTAAGGGCTCTTGACACCAAGACTGATTGATGGCCTGGCTTCCATCTCTGGGACCCACATAGTGAAGAAGAGCACCAGCTCCCTAATGTTGTCCTCTGACCTCCACGTGTGCCACGTGGCGTGAGTATATATGCTCATGCGCACACACTAACACACACCACGTGGTTTACGAGTGGAGGTGGGAACTGTGGGGATGACTTAATAAGCTATTTATTTCACACGCGTGGGGGCCTGAGTTGGGATCTCATGTAGAAAGCACCCATGTAAAAAGCCGGGCCTGTTCACACACATCTCCAATCTAGTCCTGGGGAGGGGGAGGCAGGCAGATCCCTGGAGTGTGATGGGCAGCCAGACTGGCACGACCAGCAAGCTCCAGGTTAAAGAAGAGGCTCTGTCTTAAAAAATTAGGTGGACAGCAATTTCAGAGGACCCTTGGCATCTAGCCTCCTCATACATGTGCCCTCACAGGCATACACAACACTCCCCACAACACAAAATTTGAGTGGATTCCTTATGCATGATTGACATTTTAGAAAAATGCTATGTAAGCACATTTAAAATCATGGGTGATAAAAACACAGGTGTGTCAGCCTAGGCAAAGGTCTCAGAAGTGACAGAATTCAGACTTGGTAGGGAAAAGTGTTTTGGGGGAGAGTATATGGGATTTTCCTTTGATAATGACTGTGGGTCCTTTGGCCACATGCTCTTACAGAAGTTCAGAACCAGGTGCCCGCATGTCCATGCCTGGTGGGATGGCCCCTCTTGCTGGCCTGTCTCTGTATATCCTGTTTATTCTAGGTTGATTGAGATGGAATGCCAGCTTAACAGTGAATAGACTTGGGTGGGTGGGTGGCCTGGAATGAGAGAGGAAGCCCACTCCTCTGAGAAAGGAAACGGGTGTTTTTGAAGAGAGGTCTCCCATGCTCTTGTACATGCTGCTGTATTGCTAAGAAATACCAAACCATTCTCATGTTCGTAGATGGCATCCAGACCTCTAGCTATTGCATCAAGTTCTGGGTACCAGGATGAGCAGGAGTGAAGGGCAGGGGGATCCTGTGATGCTCTGTTACAGCATCTGAGTTGTATCCCATGTGTTGGGTCTCCAGTCCTCAAAGAACTGCAAGGCTAGCTGAGTCTCCGTTCTGGGTTTCTCTTTGCCCCACAGAACCTGTTATTGCTGAAGGCCAGGAAAACATCCTGCAGACTAGCTGTCATAGGGTCGAGGGCCATGGGTGTGTTGAAAGCTCATGTAGAAAAGAGGTTGGACATCTGAGGTCAGGCTGCGCAGGACATTGGTGGTCCCCAGTGGCCCTTCTGTGACAGTTTGTTGGGTGTCCTGGTGAGTCCTGCCTTCCAGAGGCTGAAGCAGGGCAGAAGGCTGACATCAGTGGCCTGGTCTGTTAGCTGTCTCTCCCCTGGCTGCAGAAGCAATGTAGGTACAGTCAACTTGCTGTGCTGATCAGTATGGGGACCACCACACACTCAAATTCAGTACTCTGAATATACCCGCCGAGTTCTGCCATAAATCAAACACTCGGGTAGAGTGTGGGACAAAATGCACACACCATGTCAGGCATCTGCCTTCGCAGGACTGACGGTCTGGGGGCGGCGGGATCAAAGGAACACTTCCTCTCTTTCGTTTTCTCTACCACATCCCATGGAGGTGTTCTTGTGTGGCTTCCCCTTGCTCTGAGGTCATGAGAGGTGCTATTTCCCACCTCTGCTGCTTCTCAGGCAGAAGCCTTCAAGCAACCTGCTGTTAGTGGAGAAAGGCTGACAAGTTGCTTGTCACTGTCTGTGATCTGGCCTGGCTGTGCACAGTGGCATTTGTTTCCCCTGTCCTCTGCCCCATCCTAGGTCTACCAAGCTGCAATCAAAATATGTATTTCTTTGATTTTAGAAACACCTTCCACTGCAGGTGAGAAAAGCAAATGCTAAGTCATGCTCCTCCTGTCCGGACACAGCGAGGCCATGTCTAAACAAATTGGCCAAATTGTTGTTATGTAGTTTATTTGAAAAGATAGTTCTGACTGAAATAATGTAATTTATTGTGTGTGTGTGTGTGTGTACATGTGTGTTGGGGTTTGGGGGGACATTGGTGGCCTGAAGACACAAAACCAATTAGCAGTCACCTTCAGAAGAGCTGGCTGTGGCGTGGAAGCTAGGGTAGTTTTGCATGGAAGTTGACTCTGAGGAATCCAGGTCCCTAGGAAGCTCCGCGGGAGATGACGGAGAAAAGGAAGCGGTGCTTCTAACACTGCTTGCTTTTCACAAGATCCTTGGTTCCGTCTTCAACACCACAGTCCTCCCTTGGATGGAGGAAACGATATCCGTCACAGAATAAAGGGCAGGGTGGTGATGTAGTGATAGACTCCAGGAAATGTTACTTATTAAAAGCTCTGAAAGCTTTCTGAGTGAGAAAAGCCCGCCTCTAAAGGTTACATGCTGTAAGATGTCATTTATATAATGTTCTCAGAATAACATTAAAGAAGATGGAGAACATGGCTCCCGGGGCCAGGGGAGGGCAAGCGTGAACTGTTTTGGTGGGACGGGTTTAGGTCTTGAATAATCTCTACATGTGATAAGAGAATCAACATTTATACATGAAGAGAGGCAGAGGATAAAGGAGTGCATTCTGGGAATGGTGTTCCGAGAGAGGTTGGCTGTCTCCTTCCCTGAACTTCACCAGCCAGCTTCCTCTCATTAGGTAAGATGTCACTATGGAGGGAAGTTAGGTGACAGCTACCGTCTTAGAAAACAAAGTCTGAAAAGAAGGTTAAGGTTAAGGAAAATAACGCAGAGAAAGAAGAAAGAAAAGGGCTGAGGGCTGTATAATTTTCTGAGACCTCCCATGAGTCCATATTTATTTCAGTATGCAAAGTTAAAAAGAAGTTTCCAGGTTCTTCTGATATGTCACCAATTCAGAACCCACAGCCGCTGGGATGTGCCAATTTAGACCACTCAGCCACTGACAGCTGTTGTGAGTATGAAAGGGGCGGGATCAGACTTGGATTGAGAAGACTTTAATAGATGGCCGAGTAATCAATGCACTAGCTTGGAGTACTCATGACCTTCAAGATACAAGTAGCAATGCTACTTGTTAGGGATTGAAGGTGAGTGGCTAAAATGCGTCTATCAGGGGCGTGTGTTTAACATTTGGTCCCCAGTTGATGGCCTTGTTTTGGAAGGTTGCATAACCTTTTGGATGGGAGGCCTGCCTGGAATACATACTTAGGAGGGTTCTAGCTTGGCCCTGCCCTCTGAATATATACCTGCCTTCTCCATACAGAGGTCCAGGTCTCCTCTTTGTCTGTCTGTCTGTCTGTCTGTCTGTCTGTCTGTCTGTCTCTGTCTCTGTCTGTCTCTGTCTCTCTGTCTCTGTCTCTGTCTGTCTCTGTCTGTCTCTGTCTCTCTGTCTCTGTCTCTCTCTCTGTCTCTCTCTCTGTCTCTCTCTCTCTCTCCCCCCCCCCCCCGCTTCCTGGTTGGCAGAGATGTGACAAGCTCCAGCCACATATCTTGGTGTTATCAACTCTGCCATACCCTTCCCACGATGGTGGAAAACATCGAAACCACAAGCCAAAACAAACCACTCCTCCTAAGTTGCTCTGTCAGGTATTTGGAAACACCAGTATGAAAGGTTGGCTAACAGCACCTAAAATGGCAGGTGACCAGCAGGGTAAAGGAGACAGGTAGCTGGCTCTCCTGGTGCTCAGAGCTTGTAAGGTAAGAGCTAACTCATGGCACTGTGGGGCTCTAGGACCAGATGTGCAGAGGACATGAGCGACCCCCAAAGGTGGCAAAGGGGAGTGTGGGAGAGAACGAGGCCTGAAGAATTCATGTTTCTACAGAAGTCCCCGAGGTTTGCTCTGTGACAGTTTCAGATCAGTACCTGGGAGAAACAGTAGAGTTAGCTGTTAGGGATTGTCACAGAGGCACAAAAGATTAGCTGCCATTGTGCTGTTCAGAGAGGATAGGAGTGTAATCGCTGTTTCTAGGGGAGTTCCATACACCCGGAATAGTACCCATAATGGAGCAGACACCTTTATCGACGTCAGAGGCTTCATGGAGGTGAGGTATAACCAATAGCCCGTTAGGTCAAAACTTCACCTTTACAACCGCCAATAACCAGGGGACAATAACTGTAAAACACAGATCTGTTCATGGGTATCTGTGAGAGAGAGCTCATGGACAGCCCGTCCTCACTCCATGGGTATCTGTGAGAGAGAGCTCATGGACAGCCCGTCCTCACTCCATGGGTATCTGTGAGAGAGAGCTCATGGACAGCCCGTCCTCACTCCATGGGTATTTGTGAGAGAGAGCTCATGGACAGCCTGTCCTCACTCCTGTTTGGTAGCCTGTGGACAGACCCCACTTCCCTGGTTCTGTTTCTTTGAACTCACTGGTGTGATGTCATTGTCCCAGACAATCTGCAATTTCCTAGTCTTGAAATTACCTGAACTAGCACATGGCGCTCTTTCTGACTGATGCCCCTTTTAGGTGTCTCTTTTAAGTCAGAAGACAGCCAAACCAGTTCTCACATTCAGAAAGTTCGTGGGAAGGATGTGTGGGCACAGAAGAGCTTTCTCCATCGCGTTCTCTGAAATGTCTGTTTCCATCTGAAGTGTGTCTCCATGGAGTTTTGAAACCCTCCTCGACCCACAGATTATCCTTTCCCTTCTCTAGAAAATTTGTGCCTGCGCTCAGAATTGCATCAGCAGTGGGCTTGGGAGTGACGAATTTCCTGGCTATTAATTGTGACTGTACTCTTCCTTCCCCAGAAAAGCAGAGGCACATTGACTCCGTGGGCTGGTAGCCCACAAGTCACCCAAATGTTTCTTTTCGTATCGACTTACTTTTCATAGAGGTGAATGCATCACCCCACCACAGAGAGACAAAGGTATCGAGTTGCATAGTGACTTCGTGCCAGGTAGTTGGGAATTTGCGTACTCGGTGACGGTTCAGGAAGTTCTATGCAGATATGCGTGACGCTAAGTAAGGAGCATAAAAGGGCAGTGAGAAATTCTATTTTATGTTCCTTCCAGAATGATCTATGATTTTTTTTTGAGGCAGTTTCTTTGTGTAACAGCTCTGACTGTCCTGGAACTTGCTCTCTGGACCAAGCTGGCCTCGAACTCAAAGAGATCCACCTGCCTCTGCCTCTGTAGTACTGGGATTAAAGGCGTGCACCACCACCACCCAGCTCCACGAATGCTTTTATTCATTAATTTCACAAGTGCACATCTGCAATTTCTGTACTAGGCATTAGAAAATAGCTGTTAACAAAAGCAGGCAAGATCCTTGAACTCACATGGAGTAGAATTGGAAGAATTAGTTTGGATCCTCAGAGAAGCAAGTGCTAAGGGATTACATGTACCTGGATTTTTGGTTTTAGGAGTGTCCTGTTAAAGGGGAGGATCATGGGAACTGGCAACCCTGGGAAAGTCTTTAGAGCATCTTAGGAAGGCTGTGTAGAAGCAGCAGTCTGCTTCATGGCTGGGACTACCCTTGGGAGGTATGGCCTTTCATAAATACCCACAAAGCGATTGCCCAGCATGCTAGTGGAACCACATCCACTCTGCTTTCTAGAATAGGAGGGGCCAGAAAGGAAGCCACAGGCTGCCTCAGGGCGGATAGGCAAAGGTACTGACTTCCAAATGCCGTGAAAGATGTGAAGAGATGGACTCTGAAAGCAAGTGCCACCGTGTTAGATGTAGTGCATCTAATCCAGCTGCCAGTGACCCCTGGGAAGGCACCCCACACTGGAGAGCTGATGTCTGAAGACAGAGTATAAGCCATCTGGGAGGAGTCAGAGGGTAGGAGTGCTTTCTGGGAAAACTCCTCATAGCCCATTTTAGGAACAGGAAGAGGAGGGCCATGCTATTCTGTTAGACCAGCAATTGGGGAGGGCCCAGGAAAGTATGAAGATGCATACTCTTGAGATGACAATTCTGGCACCAGTGTAGGGATCTGACGGCTGGGGAAGCAGTGGGAAGGCTGTGAGGATGTGGAATGTGGCACAGGAGACGGAGTTGAGTGGGTAGATATGTGGGAGAACTAGAGGGAACTGTACTTAGATAGGACACAAGGAGTGGGGTTGGAGGGAAGGTCCTGGCTTGCAACATGGATGGATGGGTGCTAGAAAGGAGTGGGAAGGCAGACAGAGGAGAAGACAAGGGGAGGGACTTGCTGGGTCTGAGGTGCACATGGCTTACCCTGGAGTATCTGCGTGTTACAGACAGGGACTGCACCTGAGAAAGAAGTTTATCTGAGAAAAAGACTATGGGGACACCCCGGGGCTCAGCAGAGGGGGATGAAGAGGATGAAGAAGACGTGGAGAGTGGCAGGAGGAGGAGGAAGAGGAGAAGGAGGAGGGAGAGAGAGGAGGGAGAAGCACAGGAGGGGAAGGAGGGGAAGGAGGAGGATAGTGATGGATTATGATTGGATTGCAGCAGGCAAAGTAAGGGAAGAGTCTGTGCAGAGGCAGGGTTACCAGTGAGTAAAACAAGCCAGATTTGGTGGCTTACTGGTCATTGTTGACCTTAACAAGAGCTGTTGGGTAGCATGATAGTTGGGGAACACTAGATTGGAATAGGTTGGGCTATGGTGGGGAGCAGGAAGCAACAAACTCTACAAGTTTGGCCGTGAAGGGGAAGGGAAGGGTCATTGTCTAGATGAGAGTCTGAGCTGGGAGGACTTTGGCTGTCGTCATGGTGCTTTGGTCATGTTGTGCTGTTGTTTCCTCTGGGACAGACATGGCTGCTGTTGTGATTACCTGCATGTGACCCCATGAGATTGGGCCTATTAACAGGAGGACCTATTAGCTCATGACGTCCTCACGGGGCCCTTCTTTTCTTGGAGGTTATGTAAGAGGTAACTGGGAGCAATATTTAGTTGTGCAGCTTTCGATGGATTACCCATGTCATGGGTGGGACTGTGCAGTTAGCACTTTACCAGCCAACCAAGCTACCTTCCCCGGCCCTAGGCTTCTTGTAACATCTCTCCAAAAACGGTCTCATGGCTGGTAGAGACGGAAACAAACTTACAGGGATCAACCGTTCTCAAAGGAAGACTCAGCTCACCTGACAGTACAGAGGAGATAGGAGTAGGCTGGTCCAGAGTATGAAGCAAGCCTTGGCCTTGAGAATAGGGCCCTTTCTGTGCATCTTGAGGGGAGATTTGGAAAAAAATCATATATATATGTGTGTATATATATGTATGTATATATATATATACATACATATATATACACACACACACACACATATATATATCAATTGCTAAAGTTTAAGGTATATCCGACAATGCCCAGAATTCACTTTGAAATCCCCCTGACACTCCTCGTTTGTTTTCTTTGACCCGGCTCACATACTTTAATTTTCAGCCTGGATGGGGAAGACATTCCGTGTTGGTACCAATGCATTCCATTAAACAGCCATCAACCATCCTGTGCATTTGGGGGACTGCTACAGTTGATAGTATTTCCTGATGTAGTTAGCCTTAGTGACACAGGGAACAACATCAAGCCCTTTGGCCTCCCAGGAGCCCATGGTGATGTCCCCAGTTAGTCCCTTGGGCAGCTGAGGATAGGCAACCTGAAATGACCCTATCCTATAGCAATACTGACGAATATCTTGCATACCACCATAGAACCTTCATCTGGTGATGGATGGAGATAGAGACAGAGACCCACACTGGAGCACTGGTCTGAGCTCCCAAGGTCCCAATGAGGAGCGGAAGGAGGGAGAAGATGAGCAAGGAAGTCGGGACCACGAGGGGCGCACCCACCCACTGAGACAATGGAGCTGATCTATTGGGAGCTCACCAAGGCCAGCTGGACTGTGACTGAAAAAGCATGGGATAAAACCGGACTCTCTGAACATGGCAAACAATGAGGGCTGATGAGAAGCCAAGGACAATGGCACGGGGTTTTGACCCTACTTCATGTTCTGGCTTTGTGGGAGCCTAGCCAGTTTGGTTGTTCACCTTCCTAGACATGGACGGAGGGGGGCGGACCTTGGACATTCCACAGGGCAGGGAACCCTGACTGCTTTTTGGACTGGAGAGGGAGGGGGAGAAGAGTTTGGGGAAGGGGGAGAAAGGTGGGAGGAGGGGGAGGGAAATGGGAGGCTGGGAGGAGGTGGATACTTTTTTTTCCTTTTCTCAATAAAAAAAATAAAATAAAATAAAACATGTAAAAAAATCTTTTTAGTTAACCATACTTTTATCTAAACACAATCACAATACAGTGGCATTGCAGGTGGAACATGCTAGAACAGATCGTAGACATGGCTTTTCACCCAGGGCCCTTCTACCTCCTAGCTTAGTCAGAGGAGTGGAGCCCGAGGTGGGGGTCACTGTTGGGCTTTAAATGAATATGTGAGTCGGGATGGGGCTAGAGCGATGGCCCAGTGGTTAAGAGTGTTTGCTGCTTTCCCGGAGGATCCAGGTTCTGTTTGTAATACCCACATCAGGCATTTCACAATTGAGTGTAACTCTAGCTCCAAGGGATCCAAGGCCTTCCTTTGGCCTGCTAGGGTACACACATACATTAAAAATAAAAATGATTCTTTAGTTGAATCTAGGACAGGGACCATAGCTCAGTGGCTAAAGCGCTTATTGCACATGCCTGAGGACTGGAGTTTGGATCCTCAGAACCGAATAAATGTTGGGTGGGGGAAGTATGCCCCCTTAATCCCAATCTGGACTGAGGTGGCTAGTGAGATTATTCATATCAGCGTGCTCTGGGTTTGATTGAGAGATCCTGCCTCAATCAATAAGATGAAAGAGCAATGAAGGATGGTTCTGACCATCCACACATATGCAAACATGCATATACATGTGTGTGTACCTGAGTGTGGTACACACATGGGGGAGAATGAATCTGGGACCTCTGTTTAGGCTGTGCACAGAGTGCTGCTGGTTCCTCATGGGTTTGGCAAAGAGCTTCTACTGGGAATCGATCTGGGTTCTCCTCTCTACCTGGGCTGACGAGACTTCATAACAAAAAGTCACTTCTTCGCGCCCCCTTGCTCTGCCCATTGAGTACCAAGAATTGAAGACCTAGCAAGTTAGCATCACAGAACTCGGGTTTCTGCTCCTTGCTTTTCCTTCCAAAGCCAGAGAAGGTTCTAGAAATCATGTGGTTAGCTGGGACATCAGGCTTTGTGTGTGGGATTTAGATTTTGTTTCGTTTCTCTGAGAAAGAAATCCAAAGCAGCTTTAGCTGCCAGGTTGTTCCAGCCTGAGACCGAGTCAGTTCGCTGAAAGAGCTCCGGGTTCTCGTCCTAGCTGCGCATCAGCTGGCTGTGTGTCTGCAGCCTTTGCATTCCCCAAGAATTTCTTTTTAATCTTTAAAAATTCTAATGCTCTGTAAGCTTTCCTCTGCACCAGTGATCTGCATTAGCCGGAGAGTGGGCTGGCATCCCTAATTATGAAATTCACAGTACTTTTCTTCCCTTCCCACCCATAAGGGAAAAGCCGGAAGGGATGCTTGCATTAGCTCATGTCACTGGGAAGAAGGGAACTTGAGGAGGTGGCTGAAGGTTGATGTTCCCAGGGGGATGGCGTATGATGGAAGCCGAACATCTGGAGTGGGGGTGTCTGTGCCTGCAGCTGGAGAATTTATCCAGGCCAAGACATCTCAAGCTGTGTATGTTCTGGGTCATCCCATCAGGACATTGATGAGTGCCGGAAACCAATTTAATCTCTATGATGTCAGAGAGCACTTAGCATCCACAAGATCTAGGTGACTGACAGCCTTGGGCAACACCCTGCTCGCTAACCCCCTGCCCAACGTCTCTCTACTATCAAGGTCTTGTTTAGGTAGACACAGTCCTGAAGCCTCTAGCTCATACTCATAACTGTTTTTTTGTTGGTGTTGTTTTTTCCTCTTTACTGAACCTCTTCAGGACCTGATTAAGTTCTCAATTCTTTTCATTCTCCCTGCCTGCCTGAATCACACACTTTCTAGATATTAAGTATGAGGTAAACGCTTCCATACACCTCCATGCTTTTGTCTGGCTCTGTAGTCACAACTCCAGCTTTACGAGCCTTCTGAGGATCCACGGGCCTAATGAAGCAGATTTCATGTAGAGGATGATGGGAGGATACTGGCAGAGAAAGTGGGGCACCGTTAGACTCTACTGAATGACGAAGCCATCCTTCTTACCCCCTTCAGCTTCTCAGTCAACACCTCACCAATAAACCGGGGACTTCCTGCTGTGTTTTCCTCAGAGTGACTATTAGTTGTCTTAACAATTTATCAATTTTATTATTGTTGGTTTATCGAAGGGTTTTTGCAAGAGGCAGGAGGTTGACCATTCTTGGGGGAATTGATGGAGGTGGGATAGGAAGAAGGGTGTTTGAGAATGAGCAGATTCCTCCACTGTGTATATTCTGTAAGGGTTGGTAAGTGGGGACTCCTGGGGCTTGTCGGAAATAAGATGATATCCCCTGACCCTGCCAAGTGCTTTTTAGAAGGATGAACTAAAAGTAAGGCAAAGGCAAGAATAATTTTCTAATGCAAAACATTTTGCCTGCCTGTTCTCAGCTGTGAAAAAACATTCTCCTAAAGAGACTAATGCTCCTATACATTAATAGCTACATTTAAGTGGGAATCTGAGTTTGGTGGGAGAAAGGAAGATCCTTTTCAGGGCTGACACAAATTCTCTCACTAACACTAGTGAAATGGGTTTCCTCCAATAAAAACAATAAAACAGGATTTTGGCTATCAAACCACTAAAAGAAAAATTGGAATGAAGTTGGGGAGATGCTTACTCTGTAAGCATGAGGAATTGAGTTTTTCTCCCCCACACTCATGTAGAAAGTCAGGTGAGGTGGCACACACTCAGGTCCCTGGGGCTTGCTGGCCAGCTAGCCTAGCCAATGAGTGAGCTCCAATATCAGTGGGAGAACAGTCTCAAAAAAAAATGTGCAGAGAACAAAAAATACACTGGATATTGACACCTGAGCTTTATATCCATGTGCCCACACGGAAACACATGCACACTCACACAGAAGAGAAGAGATAAAATAGAGGCGTTTGTGAACAACAGGCAAAGCTGGACACGTGGCCTGAGATGGCTTTCCATAGACGGGACATCTTCGTGGAAGCTTTTTCCCGCTCCACACAGCTCCCGACGCTCACAGAAGTGATGCTGCCCTGGAGTGTGATTCTAGAACTATCTGTACAGATGCATGTGTAAGAGGAAGGCTTATGCACGCCCGAGAGCCTTCCATATCCATGTCAGCCATTCATGTGCCTTTGGAATTTTATCTCACATAGTCAGGAACATTTCCTTCAGGAATCTTCATCCTAAACCACTGTTTTACCTCCCCCTCAAGTGAGACAGTTGAGCCCAACTGTGTTAAATGCCAAAACTATTCAAACCAGTTTGGCCATTACATATACACTATTAACATCCTCATTTCCTTAAAAATGTACTTATATTTGCATGTATATTTTGTCTGCATGCTTGTCTGTGTATCACTTGTGTGGCTGGTGGTTGCAGGAGCCAGAAGAAGTCATCATATCTCCTGGAACCATGTGGCTGCTGGGAATCAAAGCCAGGTCCTCTGGAAGAACATGCAGTGCTCTTAACCACTGAGCTCTCCCTCCAGCCCCATCATGGTTACCCTGACTGCTCCTTCCACCAGTGTATGCCAAAGCCAGCGCATGTTTTCCTGTGGCCTGCAGCACTGATGCTTTCATGGCTTGCCCCTGGAATCAACCATAGACACGGGAGCTCAGACTCAAAGGGACACCTCCAGTGTCACAGGTTTGTGAGCTTTCAGGTCACCCCTGTGCCACATTCTGCAGACACCAGGGGAGCAGAGCAAGTGCTCCGTGGAGAAATGTGGCCAGAGCAAATCTGACCATGAAAGACTGTAGTTGTGCAGAGTGAAGAGGAGGAGATGGGATGAGGGGGTAGGGAGAGGTTCCCGGGAGGAAGTGATGCCTGAGAGAAGGGAACCAGGGAGGCCAAGGCTGTGAGAGAAAACCCGGAATCTTAGCACTTCAGGCAGAGGCTGAGGCAAGGGATAAATACCAAGCCAACCTGGACCACACAGCAACAATAACCTTTAACAAAGGCCCCGTAGAACCACATCTTTCCTAGAGAAAGCTGTTCGTTTGTTTTTGGCACACAGTAATGCATCAGACCTCAGAAAGAGGTTTTTAACCTGCTGAGCCAGTTCGAGTCCTGGATCCCCCAAGTGAGGTCTGTGAGCTTGCAGGACAGCCTTCGCTGGAGTTCACTAGAGAAGCAGAGGACTCACACAGGACTCCAGGAGCCTCAGACTGATCTGCACCGAGCAAAACCACCCTGGGGATCATCAGAGCCCAAACACCTCCTTGCGGCTTTGTGTGGTACACAAAAAGCACGTTGTCTGTGGGTGTTTGAAGTGAGTGGGGTTTCGTCCTAACTACATCAAAGCCTCTGCATCTTTCACCTGTATTTCAGCAGCCGCAGGCTTTGCCTAACAGCCTTCTTGCATCCAAAACAAACACACAACGTTTCCCCATCAAACGCTGCATGCACTGGACTGACTTCTGAAGGTGTTTGAGAGGTGGCTGCTGGGGATAAATTCAGACTAACTTTGTTCTGGTTGAATGTGTGTTGCCAAAAAAAAAAATGTTGAGCAGGCAGTGTTGCTAGGACGTTGACTCTGGTGGGGTAGTGGGCCAAGGGCAGCAAGGAGCTGACCAATGTGTATGGGACTCACTCACTGACTAAAAAGGAATGAGAACAGGTTACTTGCATCCCACCAGTGGAAGGGGGCATTGACTCAGATGAGTCTGGGGTCAAAAACTATCACTGCCCTCTTTTTATCTAACACAAGTTTGAATTAAGATGAAGAAAAAAAAGAAAAAGGACACCAGGTAGGGAAAGAGCAGGGTTCCTCAGGGTCTGTGAGGAAGGTGGTTCTGGTCACAGGTTTTCAAGGACACTTAATCAGCAGAGTCGCAGAGCCTCGCAGTGCGGAAGCCATGCTCCACTAGGCAGTGAGCAAACACTTAACAAGCCTCTCTCTTCCATCTGCTCCATCTCCACACGCCCCGGGGACACTGCCATCAGCAGGATCTAGTTTTAAGAATATTGGGGAAGGGCGATAGGACCTTTGATCAAGGCCTAGGAAATGCTGTAGTCAACACTGTCCCTTTGACACCTCTCCCTCACCTGCCATCCCCGGTCTCTGTGGAAATATCTCTCAAGTTCATCCTGTTTCTGAATCTCTACCACCACCACCCAGATCCTGGACTCCGAACCCTGACCCAGTTTTCTTCCTCAGAACCATGGCTGGGCCTCCTAGTTCATCTCCCACCCCACCTCTATTCTCTCTACATTTTATAGCCATGCTGTGGCCAGAGGAAGCTGCCCATATAAGCTCTAAAATTAGATTGTTCTTTTTTTAAATCATTGTTTTTTATTGGAATTACATTTATAGATTGACCTAGGAAGAAATGACGCCATTATGTTTGTTTGCTTATACAAGAATATACGTCAAGTGTTCATTGGCCTCCTCCAGTGTGACGTAAATGTCCCACAGGAAGCACGTATGGTTAGTGTTTGTTGTTGTTGTTAACTTGATACAAACCTAGGCAACCTCAGCTGAGGACATGGCTCCCTCAGATTGCTCTATGAACACAGCTGTGGGGCATTTCCCTGATTGCTCATTCATTTAGGAGGCTCAGTCTCTGTGGGCGGTGCCACCCTGGGCAGGTAGTCCTGGGAGGTCTAAGAAAGGTAGCTGACATGAATCCAGGAACAAGCCAGGAAAGCAGCGTTCCTCCATGTCTTCTGCTTCAGTTTCTGCCTCCAGGTTCCCACCTCTAGTTCCTGCCTTAGTTTCCCTCAGTGATGGAGAGTGTAACCCATAAGCTGAATAAATTCAAGCCGTTTCTGATCAGTGTCTTGTCACAACAGAAACCAAGCTAGGTCATAGGCCATAACCTTTCTTACATTGTTGAACACATCATTCTGGGGGCCAGAAAGAGAGCTCGGGGGATAAAGGTTTGCATCCAGGCTTGGTGACATAAATTCAATCTCTGTGACCCACTTGTTAGAGTAGAGAACCAAGTCCTGCAAACTGTTCTCCGACCTTCGCATGTCCACTGTGATGTGTGTGTACACACGTAGACACATACACACAGATAAATACATGGGACAGGTAGGAGCTTTGAAAAAACTTCCAAAAGAATGTCATTTTGTTGTTCTTGTTACAGATGCACAAAGTCTTGATTTCTGCAGATTAATATGGAGATTTTTATTGACTTTCACATGCTAGCTTACTTTATTACCTCACTGAATTCTCTCGCCTGCTGAGGAGTTTCATAGTGGACCCTTGGGTTTGTGAAAATCTCTTAGCACATCGTGTGCAAACGGCACCGGTTCTAACTCTTCCCTTCTGAGCTCTACACGCCTCACTTGCTTTTCTCACGGAAGTGTGTTGGCCAGTTCCTCACAGGATGATGAGAGGGGACTTCTGTCCTGCTCCTGAATAATGAAATTCTTAAAGCTGAGTTCCAGGGTAACTGTGTGCTATTGTGTGGGGGAAACTAGCCATCATGACTTTATTAATCACGCAGGTATTTGAGAAAAATCCTTTAAAAGAAGGCTTGGGACTGCTGCGGTTTTTGGTGCTTAAAAACACTGGTTGCTCTTGCAGCAGACTGGGGTTCAGTTTCCTGAACCCACATGAACCATCTGTAACTCCAGCTCCAAGGGTCTGATGCCCTATTCTGGCCTCTGTGGGCATGCAGGCAGCACACAGACATACATTCAAGCAAAACACCCATATACATAAAATAAAAACAAATAGGTCAAGTCCCCCAAAATGTTTAAAAAGAGGCAGAATCACGTCACTTATTTTGTTTAACCAGAACTTTTGTCTGCATCCTCAGACGCAGCACCTACTGTCCCTGGTCCTCCCTATCCTCATCTGCCCAGTGTTTCTTCAGCTCCAGACAGATGGCTTCTTTAAGGCATTTGAAGCATGCCATGCCCCTGCCCGCCCTGGGACCCGTGAACACTGTTTATTCCTTTGGTCTAGAATGTTCAGTACTCTGCCACCCCACACCATCCCAGCTGTCCTTGCCTGACCAATCCTACTGTCTTAGCAGGGATGATTCAGGAACAGGGATGTGGGGGCCCTTTGACGTCCAGAACTGGAGAGTGTTCAGATTCTGGGGACCTAGCTACCTACTTTGTGGTTTTTCTCCAGCTGCGTCTGGGACTATGGGGGATGGTTAGCTAGATTTGCAGGGCTAGGATTTGACAGAAAAAAAGCAGGACCAGAAGGATGGGAAGTCGGCGGCACCAGCCAGAGAGAAACCAGTGTGATAAACTGTGAGGTCCAGGCAACAGAGTGCAGCGAAGGGACCAGAGGCTTATAAGGGGTGTGTGTCAAAATGGGGGAGCCAGGGCTTACCCGGATTTCACTTCAGAGAGGACGGCTATGTCAGAGCTCCTGGTCCTATGGGACTAAGATTCTGAAAATAGCAGGAGACTGACCCTTTATGTGTAGCGCTAACTTCTCTAGGACTGTAAGTCCCCACTACATTAGAGTAGTGGGGCTTTAGTGATGAAGGAATGAAGGGGAGGTAGGTATTATTAGTGGAGGAATCTCGGGGTCCTTGGAGGCTGCTCTGAATTGCTGCAGGCTGTTTTGTTGCACGCTGTTCAGCCTCAACATCGTGTCCTCCAGACAAACTGTTAAAGAGAATTCTGCAAAGTCAATATTCTAAGATGACCCATGTGCCTTGGTTTTAGGACAGGGAGTCCCAGCCCAGAGCAAGCAAATGAGAGGGGAAGGGAGGGGGAGAGAGGAGAGGGAAAGGGGAAGGAGAGGGGAAAAGAGAGGAGGGAGAAGGAAAGGAGAGGGGAAATGAGAGGAGAGGAGAGGCAAGGAGGGAAGAGGGAGCCTGCCTATCCCTCTGCCTGGCCAGCAGTTCTGCCTGGTAATCTCTGGGCAGCAAACTGGATTGGCAAAGCTGGATATTGTCTTTCTAAATCAGGGGTCTGTTTTCAGGCCACGAAGACAGGAGATTTAATATGTCATTAAACGCTGAGTAATTGAGAGTGAAAATTCCCGTTAAAAAAAAGAATCTGTGCAAATAAGGATCCTTATGTAAAAGGGTGCCATGACTTGGCTTCTTTTAATAGTGGTGCCCCTGAAGCCGGTGGCCTGTGGCACCTGTGGAGGAACGCCCTCAGGGCCTGTTCAGGCTCGGCACCCCTCCCTGGTGCAGCTTTGCTGAGGTCTCATCCAGGTCTTTTACTTATTCAGCCAGCGACCTTCCTGAGATATGCCAGGTGATTAATCAGGTCAATTATAGCATATCCTCAGTCATTTGACGCTCTGCCCACACGTTCCGTTGCTTCTCCCTACACAAAGCTTGGGCTTTGTGGGGGCCTCTCATTGGTTCCCTGTGTGCTGCTTGTTCCTCACGGCTCTGAGCCCTCTGCTATGATGTCACTCGAGTGATATTTTTAGACATGTACCTGGTCGACAGGAACGTGAGTTACATTTTCCGCACCCTACACCTTTCGTTCCTTCCTTCTAGGGCGACAAGCTTGCGTTGTAATGGACGTAGGTTATGGTGATCCCTGAAGAGCCCGGGATCCTGAGCCTGAGTCAGCTGACCATTGATGGGTAGAGCTAGGGTGCTAGATTGGTTACTCTGCTCGTTGATGCAGCTGAATACCTGACAAGAAGCCATTAGGGGAGGAAAGGTTTTGTTCTGGACTATGGTTTGAGGTGAAGGCACCACGCACCATGGCAGCACCGTATGGCAGCAGGGGTGGTTCTCAGCTTTGAGGTCAGGAGTGTGAGGCTGCTTCTTCATTTCTGGGTGAACCAGGAAGTAGGCAGAGCACAGGAAGTGGTGTTATAAATCTAAAGCTAGCCCATCCTCCTAGCAACCATTTCCTCCAATTAGGTTCCACATCATTGCCAAACAGCACCACCAACCGGGAACCAAATGTCCACACACTAGAGCCCACGGGGAACATTTTACATCCAAACCATAACTGGTGTGGAAAGGGAGGGTCTAGAATCCACAAAAGCCTGACATACATTTCAGACACACATCTTATCTGGAGCTGAGGAATGGTCACCTCCCCAAAGGCAGGTATCGAAGCTTTTGGGTCAGAGTTTTCCCAACTGAGAGTTTGAATCCATTACTAGGTCATGAAACCAGTTCGTGTTGTTCCTATTCAGAATAAAGCGTAGAATAGAACAGGGTAGGGATGTCAGCTAGAACCAAGGATAGCACAGGAAGCAAAATAAGAGTCTCTGTGCTCTTTGGAATTGCTTAGAGAAACAGATCTGATAGAATGAATCTCTCTCTCTCTCTCTCTCTTCTCTCTCTCTCTCTCTCTCTCTCTCTCTCTCTCTCTCTCTCTCTCTCTATCTCTCTCTATCTCTATCTCTGCCCAGTCCAACAGTACTCCACATAAATACAAAATACTGGTGGGTCACTAGTGATTAACAATCGTACGGTAAGACAAACATGGTAGGCAGAACAGCAGTCTCCAGAGATGCCTGTATCCTACTGTCCAGAAGCTGGCAGAGGGGTGTATGTGTATATGTATGTCTCCTCCATCGCGGAGTCTTGGTGCTGGCTCTGGCCTTAGCACTGTGAGAAGACAGGTATCATCTCTGGTATGAGACCCTCCAGAGGCTGCCTGTCTTATAGAGAAGAATGACTGTTCTGTCAGCCAATGTCCTGATACACACACATATGCACACACACACACACACGCGCGCGCGCGGGAGAGAGAGAGAGAGAGAGAGAGAGAGAGAGAGAGAGAGAGAGAGAGAAAGAGAGAGAGACAGACAGACAGACAGACAGACAGACAGACAGACAGACATGGAATTTATTTGATTGGCTTACAGCTGTGGTTCAGCTAGTCCAACAATGGTTGTCTCCTAAAGGAAAGTGTAAGAATCCAATAGTTGTTGGATCCACGAGGCTGGATGTCCCAGCTGGTCTACACTATACTCTGGAATCCCAAAGATGTAGGCTCTAACACCAGTAAAGGAATGAACTTGCCAGCAAGAGTGAGGTCAAGCAGGCAAAGAACAAGAGCTTCCTCCATGGCCTTTATATAGGCTGCCACCAGAAGGTGTAGGCAAGACTTAAAGTGGGTCTTCCTGCTTCAAAAGATTGACATGAAAGGTGTATCTCCTCAAATGATCCTATCAGGAAAAATTCCTCACAGCTATACCCAGCAGCGTGGGTTTCAGTTAATTCTAGAAATAGTCAAGTTGACAACCAGAATAGCCATCACGATCTCCTTCAGTAAAGCACCAGTCCGGTGTTGTTCTGTGGAGGTTTTATTCTGGTTTCATGTGTATGTGTTGTGTGTAGGCTGTGGTATAAAAATGTATTTATTGCTATGAAAATCACACTCAGAATTTATGGTCATTAGTTAATGTGATTTTTGGATTGATAATTCAGTTTTGTTTTTCTTGACTCTAGAAGCATGTCGCATATATTAGGTCCTCAGTAGTTACTGTGGAAGTTAAGGAAGAAGAAAGGGAGGGAGGAATGAAGGAAGGAAGGAAGGAAGAAGAGAGAAAGGAAATAAGGAAGGATAAAGGAAGGAAGGAAGGAGAAGGAAGGAGTGAGGGAGGAAGGAGAGAGAAAGGAAACAAGGAAGGATGAAGGAAGGAAGGAAGGGAGGATGAAGGAGGGAAAGAAAGAAGGATGAAAAAAGGGAGGAAGGAAGGATAAAAAAGGAGGGAGAAAAGAAGGATGAAGGAAGGAAGGAAGGAAGGAAGGAAGGAAGGAAGGAAGGAAGGAAAGGGAATGACTGAAGAAGGGGAACAGAGAGCAAGGAACGAGGAAAGTGGGAGACAAAGATGGAAGGAAGAAGGTAGTGATGGAGGAGGAAGGCATGTCCATCTGGTGGAGCTGGGGTGATGGACATAGGTCTTCATTCCTTAGTGTCATCAGAGGGTCTCAGCAATTTCCTTTTCGGAGTGATCTGAAATTGAGACAAAACTTGACAAAGCCCCTCTCCCTAGAGATAGCCGGGGCTTGTGTAATCCATGTTCCAGAGGTTTCCATTGGGTAGGGTGGTGTTAGTGCCATCTAACTGCCGTAACGATCCCCCACAGTCTTAGTGCAGTGTCTCAGAACAACACAGCTTTCTCTCCTACCTTTCCTACTTCCTTCCTGTCTGTTCCCCTTTGTCATTTATCACTGGTGCATTCTGGGTATTCAGAAACATGTGCTGGGTTTCAGGGGCTACGGTCAAGGTGTAGACTGTGCTGTGTCCCTTCTGCTAATGTTAAGAGACCGTCTCTTTCCTCATTCATTCTGGCTGCTAGAGGCACCCAAAATCCCAGTCTTACCTCTCTTTTATATCCTAGGCTGGCACAATCAAATAGGATTCTCGTACTGCCCCATGGGCTGTCCCTTTACCCCCTTTGTATGTTTTAGGGCCTTTATGAATTAGATGGTTCTCATTAGATAACCTTCCTATCTTAGTCTTAGCTGAATGAGGACGAACAGTCTCAGCTCCACCTGGGACCTTACTTCCCCTCTGCCAGCCTGGACAGTAGGACGTGGACATCTCTGGGGAATCCAGCTCTGTTCGACACACTAGGCTTACTGAAAGATTCTGATCACTAGTGACCACCCCCCAGTCTTTTATATTTGTGTTGGAGTGCCATTGGGCTGGGCACGCATGGTGTGAGCATCTCATGGTGTGACCAGGACAGAACAGGACAGCTGTTCTAGGGCAGAGCCTGGTCTGCTACCTCACGTGGTTGGGTCAGTCACACAGATCGGTCGTGATTTGTTCTAATCTGTTTTTCCCCCAAGGGCAGTCTTCATGTTGCTTATCTGCTTAATAAAGTTGTCTGTTAGTAGCAGCTGCCTTTGTCTAGCTCACCTACCACATCGCGTGTGGCACAGGGTGACAGGCGGCAGGCACTGTAGGGGAGGAAGTCCTATCTGAGCTCCTACAGCAATCTCTGTGCTACAGTGACTGAACACCCAGTGGAAATAGATACCATCACCTTCCCTGATGAGAGACTTGAGGAGGCTCATGATTCATCAACGGGATGCACCACTGCAGGAACTACACAGTTCAGTCCTGGCTTCTGATCGCTGGGGATGACGTCATAGCATCACCCACCTGCATAGCAGGGCCATCATTCCCTGTGACCTACATCCAATACAAGGAAATGTGTTGTTCTTGGAAAGAGTAAAGGAGCCATTCTGTGCTTGTGACTTCTGTTTCGTTTTCTGAAGATTGATGATCTCAGCATGGTGGACACAATAGACCAAGCACCTGCATGTTCCTGACTGGCTTCTGTTGAACTCTTAACTCTAGAGCAGTGATTCTCAACCTTCTTAATGCTGGGACCCTTCAATACTATTCCTCATGCTGTGATGCCCCCCCCAACCATAAAATTGTTTTTGTTCTTCTTCATAACTGTAATTTTGCTACTGTTATAAATCATAATACAAATATCTTCTCTGTAGGATTATCTCATATATGACCCCCTTGAAAGGGTCATCTGACCCCCAGGTTTAGAACCCCTGTTCTAGCAGGTACCCAGCGTATGATAGTATTGGTATTGATGGTAGCCCAAATAGGTCTCCTGGTATTTCCCTCTTTTTTCTTGTATTTTAATAAGTCAGTGCAGTGAGTTCACTGGGACATTTATATATATATGGTGCTTTGGTCATATTTATCCTCCTGACTGCCTGCACATCTTCCCTCTATTACTTTAATTTTCGTGTTTCTCTCAGGCCCTTGGAAATGTTCAGTCAGTGATAGTCTGATAGCGCGAAGGAGCTTACCGTGGAAAGGAGCAGAGTTTAGCAGTGTTCTTTGTGCTCACCATAAAAGGAACACCAGGCACAGTGTGAGGCTTCCGATGTTGCATAGATTTGATTCTTTTTGATAAATGGAAAACACTTCCGGTGAAAGATGGACACGAACCCCGTCTTACTCATCGTGTCTCTCAGTGCTTGGCAGCTGCGCTGAATGAATAAACAGCTTTGTTCATTCCTTTATTAGTAAGACGGCATCTGAGTCTGAGACTGGGGGGACCGAGCAGAGCAGGCTGGAGCCCTTCAGGGAATTTACTGTCCCTAGCATGTATTTGTCCCGTGCTTTTTGAAGGGACATCAGTAATTGCATAGAAGTTGTATAGCGGTGGAGGAGTTTATAAGTTCACGGAGGCTTCTCTGAGCAGTTGATTTTTCTTTGTCTGCTCCCTCATAATAGGAAGTGTTTTTTTTAACCTTTTCCATTGTAATTTAAAGTTTGATTTCCTTTGTGAGAGAATTTGCCTGCTGAGAGGTAGAACTGTTTTCTACTATTGATCTGCTATTGATTGAATTTGAGTGATTTTGTTGTGATCTTTATGAATGACAAGATAACTCTCCTGACACTTAGACACTGCCACAGCCACCTGTTTCGATGGTGGTGATAGCTAACAGAACACGCCAGCCAAGCACGCGCTGGGAAAGGCCGTGTCTCTGGACATCGCTGTACGCTGTTGACATTTAGGTATGTGCAGGGGGACCAGTTTTATGTTTTGGGATCCAGATGGCTGTTCCCAAAGGAGTGCTGTCCCTGTGGATGAAGTGGGAAGTCAGGAACCAAGTTTCTGTCTGCCTCCAGATCCCCAGGCAGGCGGCTTGGCTGTCACCAGCAGGTTCTCAGTGTCTTGCCTTGCAAGGGCAGTGTGCCTTTGACTAGTGAAGGTTTTAAGTGACCTCCGGTCACTGTTCTTTGAAAACCCATCATGTACTCTAGCAGATGGCAAGTTCGCGTTTGGGCATGAAGTTTAACCCAGCCCTGGCACGATGACTCTATTCCTGAGATCTATTTGGGTAATAAGAATTTGTAATTTAATTAGGTTGTCCCTCCTCACTAATTGTTTTAGTTCTGCATGTGCAAGCGTACATTTGCAGGCTAAATACCAAATACTAGTGTGTGTCTTTTCTGATATTGGGAGAAGGATAGCTTAAAAAATTAATAGCGGCAACCTCTTGGATAATGTATTTCATTTGATTAGTGCAGACACACACAGATGTTCAGTAAAGAAAGGAAGGAAAAGTCTGCAAAAGTAGTGGTCAAAGCAAGGGAAGATAGCTCCGTGGGTAAGGCATGTGCCATGAAGAGCCAAATTTGGGCGCCCAGAGCGTGTAAAAGCTGGGCATGGCAGTATGCTATCTGCAACCTCTTTATTTCCCACTTACTGTGAGCCGGAGCCAGAGACAGGGCATGCGAAGCAATAAACAAGAGACTGACACCTGAGGTTGTTCTCTGACCTTCACATGCAAGAGAGAGAGAGAGAGAGAGAGAGAGAGAGAGTTATAAAGTAGCGAGCAAGACAAAGCCAGAGGCACAGGCCCCTGTGATATAACCTTGTGATGTGCTGTTTGGGAGCTGCTAGGTGGGTCAGTTTTCCTCCTGGTGCTGTTTTGTCCCCATTATGATGGTTGCAGTAGACCAGGTGATGTCAGGGTCTCTCTAGCTCTGTGCTTCAGTGTCTCCCATCCTCTGACCGAATAACTGCAATTGTCTGAGGAGCAGTGTGGAGGAGAGGACAGTGAGCGATCATGCGCACACGCAGATGAGTCTGTTCCTGCATTGTGGTTCAGCCGTGGTCTTCAATGACCCGGATGAGCGTCCTTCTTAAACGGAGACGTCAACAAACCCTGGTGTGGCACATGCTATAAGCGTGGCAGATGCTTCGACATGAAGCTGGCTCTCATCTTTCCTTGGGGAACCTGGACTTATGGATAGAGAGAATGAAGACCAGAAGAAGTGGGTGCTCGCCCCACACTTGATCCTAGAAGTCGTACGTGACCCAGCCAAATGCACACATCCTAAGTGGCTGCTGACCATGAGATGTCAGTGATAATACCTCCATACCTGTGTTTTTGATAGTCCGAAGATATATATTAGAAAATTTTAGAAAGACCCAGATCCAAGATTATGCAACCCTTTACAAGAGGAGAATTGGAAGGAAACACAGTATTAGACTTAATTTGTAACTAATTGTGATCATTTTAAAACTTAGTGTATAGGGCTGGGGAGGTGGCTCAGGGAGTACAGTCTTGCTGTGCAAGTCCGGGGACCATAGCCTGTAATCACAGACCTTGGAGTCAGAAGCAGGGGATCCTGGGAGCAAGCTGGCTGGGTACACAAGCTGAAGTGCTTAGCTCTAGGTTTAAGGGAGAGACCCCGACTCAGTGTATAAGGTGGGGAGTGAGCAAGTCAGCAATTAATTATACATTAAGTTAATAAATAAGACCCTTGATGTGAGCGTCTTGCCTCTACATGTAAGCACACACATGTGCATATACATCTGCAGGCAAATGTGCACCCACTACATGTGAGCACACATTAACACATATACGTATTACATGTACATATACATGCAAAACAATATATTTATATAAATATGTATAGACTTATAACTCTATGTTCATATGTTTTTACGTGCTTACGCAGTTCATTATACATCGGACTGTGGAGTTAGCCTTTTGCTAGTCCTTCCCACTGGGGGCCCAGATAAGAGCTCCCCTCTACCAGGCAGGTGGGGTGTTTTATGTCAGCCAGTGTGGCTGTCAAGACTGCCTCCTCCTGCATTCTGCTCCAGGAGTCCCCTTGAGGACTCTGTCTGGTAAAGCCATTTCATGTTCGCAGTCACTTCCCACCACGTCTAGGTTTCTTCTGGGCCACCAAAACCACAATTCTATGAATCACTGAGGCCACAGTAAGAGCTACAGTGGTCCTCACTATAATGTCCTCTGACTGCTTTCAAAATGGATCTTCCAACTTCTTCTTCTTTTTTTTTTTAATTCAGTTTACCAAACGTTTGTCAGTGTGGTTGGGACACATGGGGACAGTCACTGTAGTTATAATTTTTTTCTTTTAATTTAAGAAATGTAGCTCTGGTCCCCTATTGTCATTTTAATATCCAAAGAGCTATTTGCTTAATGAAACTGGACCCACTCCATGCTGGTGAACCCTTCCTCCTGTGTTTAGTCATTGCCCAGTCAGGCTTGGCTGGGGGCCTGGGAGGGAGCCCTGCCCAGGGTCTTACCCCCTGGATACCAGCAAGGGTTTTAGAGAATGTGACTCCTGGGCTCATCTTCCCCGGGGACATCCTTGGTCTGACTTCGGCATGGATGGAATGCCAGCAATGAATGCTGGGAGAAGGTTGTCAGCACACACATGTCATCCAGGGAACTGCATGACATGGCCTGGCCTCGAGGTTTCTTGGACTGCATGGAGCCCATTAACTCTCACAGTGACCCCAGGAGGCTCACAGACGGGACATGGAGGTCCTATGCCCTATGCAGCCACTGAGTTGGAGGGCGGCCTTTCTATTCTTGGAGGAAATTAATTGGGAGTGGGAATTTGGGAAGAAGGCAAGAGGAAAGGAGGCTTCAGGAGTTTGAGCGTCCATGGATGAGTGGATGAGGTGAGTGACAGTTGTTGGAGAGTCTTCACCGGAGTCACCGACAGTGGGAGGAACCTTGAACAAAGTTCAGATGCGTGAAAGCAAACATGGGCTGCTTGATTAATGACAGCCTGGCATTGTTTGTAATCTCAGCGAGGTGGCGGGGAGGGGCTTGCCTTGCTTCCCATCATTCCTTTCTTCGCTGTGCTTGTGTTCATCACCTTTCCTTCACTATAACGTATAGCCAGGGTAAGTCAGCTTATAAAGAGGAAAGGTTTCTTTTGGCCCACAGGTTTGTGGATTATAGTCCATAGTCTGTAGTTTTAGCAGCTTTGGGGCCTGTGGTGAGGTAACACAGCAAGTTGGACCTGTGTAGAAGAACAGAACTTTTCATTCTGGGGCTATGGAAAAGGGAGAGAAAGAGAAGAGAAGGAAGGTTTCTATCACTTGGGGGAGAATGGGTTTATTTCTGCTTATACTTCTGCATCATAGTCTATCACCAATGGAAGTCAGGGCAGGAACTGAAGGGGACTGTGAAGAATGCTGCTTACTGATTTCCTCAGCCTACTTTCTTATACATCTCCTGACCACATGCCCAACAGTGACACTGCCCACAATGAACTGGGCCCTCCTATGATAATCACTAAGAAAGCGCTCCACAGGCTTCACTACAGGCCAACATATGGGGGCATGTTTTCGACTGTGGCCCCTCCTCTTAGACAACCCTATCTTGCATGAAGTTGTAAAAACAAAACAAAACAAAACCCCAACCAGGACAGTCATGTTCCCACAAAGCCCTTTGAGGGTGTCACCCCAATTCCTGAAGACCACTCACCAGGCTCCCAATGATTATTTTTTAGCCCCCTCCCCATAGTGTCACGATGGAAATGCAGCCTTGACCACATGGGCCTTTGGTGGACATTCTAGGTCCAAAGTACAGAAGGATTCCTGTACCAGGTGGGCTTAGGTCTAATACATACAGTCCCTATAAATAACTAGATGGGTGTAGACACAGAAGATTCTCCAGGTAGACGTAGTGGCAGGGGTGTGAGGTGCCCAGGCAGTGCCATTTGCTTGGACTGATGAATGGGCTGGAGGACACTGGGTGGTGTACTTGACAGACAAGAAATGTGTGTTTAAATCACATGATAGGAACCTTTGTGTGCCTGGCACAAGAGTTACCAGGCAGTTTCCAGATAGCTCTTGAACCTACCAGGCATTAGTTTGTGAATTGAATGACTTTTGTGATGTCTTTGACACTGTGTTTCTTGCTTATTTGTGAAGCAGTAATGAGTATTGAGGTGGTATGAAAAGTTCCTAACATATGACCTGGTGATGCCTACCATCTAGGAACAAAGTAAGTGCTGTCCTTGCTGATGTGTGTGTGTGTGTCTGTGTGTCTGTGTGTGATATACACATATGTATGTATGTATGTGTATATGTGTGTATGCTATGCACATGTGTGTATAGCATATGCACACATGTGTATATGCATGTGTAATGTGTGCATGCATGCACATATGTATATGTGATATATGCACATGTATGCATAGGTGTTTGTGTTATATGCATGTGTGCATGTGTGTTTGTGGCAATGCACAGGTGTGTGTGGATTTGTGGTATATGAACATGTGAATATATGTATGTGTGGTGTGTATGCACCTCTATGTGTGTGTGTATGTGTTGTATGCACATGGGTGTGTGTGGTATATAAGTGTGTAAGTATTTATGTGTGCATGTGTAGACCTGAGGAGGACTTTGGGCATCCTGCTGTCATGTCTCCGTCATCGTTCCTTGAGACAGAGCCTCTCACTTAACCTGTATCTAAGCTGACAGCTAGGAAGCCCTAGCAATCTTCCTTCTACAACCTGTTCCGTAACTGTGGTAACTGTGGACCTACAGGCGCATGCCGGAGGGCAATACGCTTCCACTGTGTAGGGGAAAACTGAGGCTTCTGCTAGGGTCTGTGGACTTCTGAAGATGCATCTGGACTTTGCTTTATCCCTGCTGCTGCCCCTACAGAGACTATGCAGGACACCAGATAGGCTTTCCTTCCGAAGGAGGCCACACCCCCTCAGGAAGACACCTGGATTCTCTCTACAGCCATATTTGGGAATGAATGACAGTGTCCCAGGCAGGCTCGCTTTCTCTGCATCAGGCACTGAGCTGGCATTGAGTTGGTTTCTCTTCATAGTGAAACTTGGGTTCTTAATCTTTTGAAAAGGAACGAATGAGTTCCCTTTCCAGAAGGCCCTTTGCAGGGTGCTGGTATGCAGCCCTTGACTCATCAGGCTGTGGATCCCTCAAAGATGCTCTTCCTAGGGATCCTTCACGCCTGGACACTTTCTTTTGACTGATAAAAATGACCTTCTATGTCAGGGTGAAATATATATGGTTGAAAGCTACTGCGGCCGTTAATGCTGTCACCTTGGTAGAACTGCAGTCACCTAAGAGGCAAGCCTGCAGGCACACCTGTGAGGGGTTAGTTTTGGTTAGGTTGACCAAAGTGGAAAGGCTCACCCTAAGGGTGGGCAGCACCACTCCCTAGGCTAGGGTCCTTGGCTGTCTAAAGAGGAGAAAGCTAGATGGACTTTTTCTGCTGCTGCCCATGAATCGAAGTGACCAGCAGCCTCAGGCTCCCATTGTCCGGGCTGCTCTGTCATGATGGACTGTACCCTTGAGCTGTGAGCCAAAACAAGCGCCCCTCCCTCCTTAAGTTGCTTTTAGAAGGGTGTTTTGTCAGAGCTACAGGAAAAATAACTAAGGCAGCCACTAACAATTCTTTACTGCCTTAGTTGATGACTATGGGGTAATATATTTATAAAGAGAGAGCTAGTCCAATGCATGATTCATTCTTCCCCACATGAAATTATGAGATTGTGTAAGTCATAGTTTTACCTAAGAAGGGGAAGTTCAAGTTGGTTAATTTTATAACTTTGGTATTTCTGCAAAATGGTAGACACTCCATTCATGTCTATTTTCTTTTATTTTATAATTTACTTTGCTTCCTACAAAGGCACCAAGCTAGTTTGAAAGTAGATTAATGTTGTTAAAAGTTATGTGTCCTCCGGGCGGCGGAACGCGGCCGGAACACCGGGCGGCGGAACGCGGCCGGAACACCGGGCGGCGGAACGCGGCCGGAACACCGGGCGGCGGAACGCGGCCGGAACACCGGGCGGCGGAACGCGGCCGGAACACCGGGCGGCGGAACGCGGCCGGAACACCGGGCGGCGGAACGCGGCCGGAACACCGGGCGGCGGAACGCGGCCGGAACACCGGGCGGCGGAACGCGGCCGGAACACCGGGCGGCGGAACGCGGCCGGAACACCGGGCGGCGGAACGCGGCCGGAACACCGGGCGGCGGAACGCGGCCGGAGGACGCCCAGCGCAGCCGGCGGGGACCCACTGGGACCAGAGCGGCAGCAGAGGACACAGGCTGCTGGCGGCGGGAACCATCCCAGCAGGAGAAGCAGGCTGCAGGGATCGCGCGCAACACCAAGAACAGATCGCCCCACTACAATTAAACCAAAGAGGTAGGCCTTCGGTTGGGGAGGTCCCTGGCAAAGGAGGAGCCGGGTCCTATTCCTGAAGACCTTTCTGAGGGGTGAGAGGGATCTTGGCCCCCGGCAGGAACCAGGAAACAGAGCAAGGGCATTTTGTAAGAGGAGCCCCTGGCCAGCAGGGGAACCTGAACCAGTTTTAAAAGACCCCTTAGATAGCATCGATAGGAGGAGATGGGCAGGCGCCAAGGAAAGAATTCACCCAATAATCTGAAAAACAACATGAAAACACCAGAACCCAACGATCTTACAACAGAAGGTCTCCAACACCATAACACAGAAGAAGTGGAAAAAATTGACTTTATGAAAGCTGTAGAGTCCCTTAAACAACATGTGAAAAATGCCCTTATAGAAATGGATGAGAAGTATAACCAAAAATTTGAAGAAATGAGTAAATACGTACATAATACCCTGGGAAACCAAGAAAGAACGATCAAACAGGTAATGGAAACAGTTCAAGAATTGAAAACTGAAATGGAAGCAAGGAAGAAAACACAAACTGAGGACCAGCTGGATATGGAAAATCTAGGTCAACGAGCAGAGCCTACAGAAACAAGCATAATCAATAGAATACAAGAAATAGAAGAAAGAATCTCAGATTCTGAGGACAACATAGAGAAAATAAACGCTCTGATCAAAGAAAACTGCAAAGCCAACAAATTCTCATCACAAAACATTCAGGAAATATGGGACACAATAAAAAGACCAAATCTAAGAATAATAGGAATAGAAGAAGGACAAGAGTCACAGCTCAAAGGCCCAGAAAATATTTTGAACAAAATTATGGAAGAAAACTTTCCCAACATAAAGAAAGATATTCCTTTGAATATTCAAGAAGCATATAGAACACCAAACAGACTGGATCAAAGGAAAACATCCCCTCGCCATATAATAATCAAAACACAAAATATACAGGTTAAAGAAAGAATACTAAGAGCTGCAAAGGAAAAAGGCCAAGTAACTTATAAAGGTAAACCGATCAGACTTACACCTGATTTCTCTATGGAAACAATGAAAGCCAGAAGGTCCTGGATAGAAGTACTGCAGAAGCTAAGAGACCATGGATGCAAGCCCAGACTACTATACCCAGCCAAGCTTTCGTTCACTATAAATGGAGAAATCAAGACATTCCAGGATAAAAACAAATTTAAACAATACGTAGCCACGAATCCAGCCCTACAGAAAGTAATAGAAGGAAAATCGCAACCCAAGGAATCCAACATTGCCAACACTGCTTACAATAACTCAGGCATCTAGCGACCCTTCACTAGCACAACTCAAAGAAGGGAGACACACAAATTCTACTTCCAAAAACAATAAGAATATCTGGCGTAAACAACCACTGGTCATTAATATCACTTAATATTAATGGTCTCAATTCACCTATAAAAAGGCACAGGCTAAGAGATTGGATACGAAAACAGGATCCAACATTCTGCTGTTTGCAAGAAACACATCTCAACCACAAAGACAGGCATCTACTCAGAGTAAAGGGCTGGGAAAAGATCTTTCAAGCAAATGGTCCTAAGAAAAAAGCAGGTGTGGCCATATTAATTTCTAACAAAACTGACTTCAAACTAAAATCAATTCGAAGAGATCGAGATGGACACTTTATACTCATAACAGGAACAATTTGTCAGGATGAAGTCTCAATCCTGAATATTTACGCCCCTAATATAAAAGCACCCACGTATGTAAAAGAAATATTACTAAAACTCAAGGCAGACATCAAACCACACACACTAGTAGTAGGAGACTTCAATACACCTCTCTCAGCAATGGACAGGTCAATCAGACAGAAACCTAATAGAGAAGTAAGAGAACTACTGGAGGTAATGAAGCAAATGGACTTAACAGACATCTATAGAACATTCCACCCAAATAGGAAAGAATATACCTTCTTCTCTGCAGCCCATGGAACCTTCTTGAAAATTGACCACATACTCGGAAACAAAGGAAACCTCCACAGATACAAAAAAATATCAGTGTCCACCTGTGTCTTATCAGATCACCACGGATTAAAGTTAGAATTCAACAACAATCCTACCTCCAGAAAGCCGACAAACTCATGGAAACTGAACAGTCAACTACTGAACCACACCTGGGTCAAGGAAGAAATCAAGAAAGAAATTAAAGTCTTCCTTGAATTTAATGAAAATAAAGGGACAACATACTCAAACCTATGGGACACTATGAAAGCAGTGCTAAGAGGAAAGTTCATAGCACTAAGTGCCCACTTAAAGAAAACAGAGAAAGCATACATCGGAGACTTAACAGCACACCTGAAAGCTTTAGAAAAAAAAAGAAGCAGATGCGCCCAGGAGGAGTAGAAGACTGGAAATAATCAAACTGAGGGCGGAAATCAACAAAATAGAAACGCAGAAAACAGTCCAAAGAATCAATGAAACAAAAAGTTGGTTCTTGGAGAAAATCAACAAGATCGACAAACCCCTATCCAAACTAATTAAACGACAGAGAGAGAACACGCAAATAAATAAGATCAGAAATGAAAAGGGGGACATAACCACAGACACAGAGGAAATTCAGAGACTCATTAGATCTTACTACAAAAGCCTGTATGCCACAAAACTAGAAAATGCAAAAGAAATGGACATTTTTTTAGATAAGTACCACATACCAAAGCTAAACCAAGACCAGGTGAACGATCTAAATAGACCTGTTAGTCGCGAAGAGCTAGAAACCGTTATCAAAAATCTACCTTCCAAAAAAAGCCCAGGACCAGATGGTTTCAATGCAGAATTCTACCAGAACTTCCAAGAAGAGCTAATACCTATACTCCTTAATGTATTTCACAATATAGAAACAGAAGAGTCATTGCCAAATTCCTTTTATGAAGCTACAGTTACCCTGATACCAAAACCACACAAAGACCCAACCAAGAAAGAAAATTACAGGCCGATCTCACTCATGAATATCGATGCAAAAATTCTCAATAAAATACTGGCAAACCGAATCCAAGAACACATTAGAAAAATTATCCATTATGATCAAGTAGGCTTCATCCCAGAGATGCAGGGCTGGTTCAACATACGAAAATCTATCAATGTAATCCACCATATAAATAAACTGAAAGAAAAAAACCATATGATCATTTCATTAGATGCTGAAAAAGCATTTGACAAAATTCAACACCCCTTTATGATAAAAGTCTTGGAGAGATTAGGGATACAAGGATCATACCTAAATATAATAAAAGCTATTTACAGCAAGCCGTCAGCTAACATTAAATTAAATGGAGAAAAACTCAAAGCCATCCCACTAAAATCAGGAACACGACAAGGCTGTCCACTCTCTCCATACCTCTTCAATATAGTGCTTGAAGTTCTAGCAATAGCAATAAGACAACATAAAGGGATCAAGGGGATTCGTATCGGAAAAGAAGAAGTTAAGCTCTCGTTATTTGCAGATGATATGATAGTATACATAAGCGACCCCAAAAACTCTACCAAAGAACTCCTACAGCTGATAAACACCTTTAGTAATGTGGCAGGATACAAGATCAACTCCAAAAAATCAGTGGCCTTCCTATACACTAAGGATAAGGAAACAGAGAGGGAAATTAGAGAAGCATCACCTTTCACGATAGTCACAAATAGCATAAAATATCTTGGGGTAAATCTGACCAAGGATGTGAAAGATCTATTTGACAAGAACTTTAAGTCTTTGAAGAAAGAAATTGAAGAGGACACCAGAAAATGGAAATATCTTCCTTGCTCCTGGATTGGGAGGATCAACATAGTAAAAATGGCAATTCTACCAAAAGCAATCTATAGATTCAATGCAATCCCCATCAAAATCCCATCAAAATTCTTCACAGATCTGGAGAAGACAATAATCAACTTTATATGGAAAAACAAAAAACCCAGGATAGCCAAAACAATCTTATACAACAAAGGATCGTCTGGAGGCATTACCATCCCTGACTTCAAACTCTACTACAGAGCTACAGTATTGAAAACAGCTTGGTATTGGCATAAAAACAGAGAAGTCGACCAATGGAATCGAATAGAAGACCCTGACATTAACCCACAAACCTATGAACACCTGATTTTCGATAAAGGAGCTAAAAGTATACAATGGAAAAAAGAGAGCATCTTCAACAAATTGTGCTGGCAAAACTGGATGTCAACCTGTAGAAGAATGAAAATAGATCCATATCTATCACCATGCACAAAACTCAAGTCCAAATGGATTAAAGACCTCAATATCAGTTTGAACACAGTAAACCTGATAGAAGAGAAAGTGGGAAGTACTCTACAACACATGGGCACAGGAGACCACTTCTTACGTATAACCCCAGCAGCACAGACATTAAGGACCTCATTGAATAAATGGGACCTCCTGAGATTGAGAAGCTTCTGTAAAGCAAAGGACACTGTCACTAAGACACAAAGGCAACCCACCAACTGGGAGAAGATCTTCACCAACCCCGCAACTGACAAAGGTCTGATCTCCAAAATATATAAAGAACTCAGGAAACTAGACCGTAAAAGGCTAAACAACCCAATTATAAAATGGGGCATTGAGCTGAACAGAGAATTCTCAACAGAAGAACTTCAAATGGCCAAAAGACACTTAAGGTCATGCTCAACTTCCTTAGCGATCAGGGAAATGCAAATCAAGACAACTTTAAGATACCATCTTACACCTGTCAGAATGGCTAAAATCAAAAATACCAATGATAGCCTTTGTTGGAGAGGTTGTGGAGAAAGGGGTACACTCATCCATTGCTGGTGGGAATGCAAACTTGTGCAACCACTTTGGAAGGCAGTATGGCGGTTTCTCAGGAAATTCGGGATCAACTTACCCCTGGACCCAGCAATACCACTCTTGGGAATATACCCAAGAGAGGCTTTATCATACAACAAAAGTATATGCTCTACAATGTTCATAGCAGCATTGTTTGTGATAGCCAGAACCTGGAAACAACCTAGATGCCCTTCAATGGAAGAATGGATGAAGAAAGTATGGAATTTATACATATTAGAGTACTACTCAGCAATAAAAAACAAGGACTTCATGAATTTTGCATACAAATGGATGGAAATAGAAAACACTATCCTGAGTGAGGTAAGCCAGACCCAAAAAGAGGAACATGGGATGTACTCACTCATATTTGGTTTCTAGCCATAAACCAAGGACATTGAGCTTATAATTAGTGATCCTAGAGAAGCTAAATAAGAAGGAGAACCCAAAGAAAAACATATAGGCATCCTCCTGAATATTAACCTTCAGCAAGCAATGAAAGGAGACAGAGACAGAGACCCAAATTGGAGCACAGGACTGAAATCTCAAGGCCCAAATCAGGAGCAGAAAGAGAGAGAGCACGAGCATGGAACTCAGGACCGCGAGGGGTGCACCCACACATTGAGACAATGGGGATGTTCTATTGGGAACTCACCAAGGCCAGCTGGCCTGGGTCTGGAAAAGCCTGGGATAAAACCGGACTCTCTGAACATAGCGGACAATGAGGACTACTGAGAACTCAAGAACAATGGCAATGGGTTTCTGATCCTACTGCACGCACTGGCTTTGTGGGAGCCTAGGCAGTTTGGATGCTCAACTTACTAGACCTGGATGGAGGTGGGTGGTCCTTGGACTTCCCACAGGACAGGGAACCCTGATTGCTTTTCGGGCTGGGGGGGAGACTTAATTGGGGGAGGGGGAGGGAAATGGGAGGCGGTGGCGGGGAAGAGACAGAAATCTTTAATAAATAAATGAATTAAAAAAAAAAAGTTATGTGTCCTAAGCAACCATGTAACGTTTTGTTGAGTTAAGTTGCACATAGCAGGACACGCAAAACCCTAGCCATTTTCCAGTGTACAGGTCAATGGCGTTGTGAGTATCATGCAGTTTTAATTAACCTGATTGCACAACGTTTTTAAATCTCCCTACCCCAATGCATGAGAAAGTAGGAAACACTGGAAGACGGTGTTTACTCGGGGAAAACATACTCTGTGCCCGAATGCCAAGGGGTCACACTGGATTTTCCTGGGTATGAAGAAAGGAAGCGTTAGAGATAAGCATGCCTTGTGGAACGTTCCCATAGGTTCTAGAAATAGGATTGTTTTGAAAAAATAAACTGATTGTTTTTATTTCATCAGACAGTAAGAAAACGTAGGCAAGGTGGCAAGTAGAGGGAGTTCTAGAGATCAGCATCTGGACTTGGAGCTGGCATCAGAAGTGTGGAGAATTGGTGGTACTTGAGCACGAATGTCCCCGCAGACAAATCTTTCTGGATTTCTCTCCTTCCTTGAGCTGATGTTAGGAAATTATCTTCACAACTACCTCAATGTGTAGCACAATGCTGACTCCCCATGGGGATCTGCAAATGTGAAAATCACCATAGCAACATCTATATTAAACTTTCTATCCTAGCGCTGTTCGGGAAAGAGGCTTGTGTGTTCCTAAGACTTTCTCAATAAATAAACAGTGTGCTCCCTCCTACTCTCCCACACAGTATTTTGTTCCTCTGTATCAGACATTGTTTCTGAAATGCAAGGCTCTGCATGACCTGTTACAGGCAGCCAACACATCAGTGCTGGTCTCGGGGTGTCCGAATGCTGTTTCCAGTAGCGGTGGGAGCCAGGGCAGTGGAATTTCTGGGCATCTTTGGTGGCAGGGGATAGCTGGGAAAGCGTCGGATGAATAGATTTGATACATGATAAACTCAGGGTGTTATTTATTGTGAGCCCATCTAGAATCGAGCACTCATGTTGTTAGCCACTCTGCTGCTTATGGAATCATGCTGCCTCCAAAGACTTTATGGTGTGAAGATACTGAATGACTTTTGTTGCCTAGAACACCCATGTAGGTTTGGCAGAATTCCCTATTCAAAGAAACGTTGTCATTTTTTACCCTGTAGAGGACCCATATAGCTATCTTATATCCTGTTAAATATTCTCATTCCTCATTCTCAGGTCATCTTAGGGTCCCCTAGGAAATGACAACTACAATTGTGAAGTGATAAAAATAATTTTTTTTTTGTTGAAAAAGTCAGGCATAGTAATGTAAAGTTTCAGCTCCAGAACTTGGGAGGGAGGGAGGGGTAGGAAGATCGCTTCAAGGCCAGCCTGGTCTACAAAGCAAGTTTCAGGCTAGCCAGGACTACATGAAGAGATACTATCTCAATAAGCAACCAACCAAACCAAAAAAAAAAAAATGGAACAAGCATTGTTTGAAGGTGTGGGAGGTTTCTGAAGACTGAAGGACTTCCCCAGAAGAAAAGTCTTCATAGGTTTTCATGGCTTCTCAAGTCACTGGGATTACAGGCTTGTGTCAGTAGCCCTAGCTCAAGGGATATTTTCTTCCACCTCAGTTCTTCAAGATGTTGGCAACCGAAGAATCAGTATTGGCCAAAATATTGTGGTGCCTATTGTCTCTGACATCCAGGGCTCCATCGCCTCTGACATCCAGGGCTCCATCGCCTCTGACATCCAGGGCTCCATCACCTCTGTCATCCAGGGCTCCATCGCCTCTGACATCCAGGGTTCCATCGCCCCAGACATCCAGGGCTCCATTACCTCTGACATCCAGGTCTCCATCGCCTCTGACATCCAGGTCTCCATCGCCTCTGACATCCAGGGCTCCGTCGCTCCTGACATCCAGGGCTTCGTCGCCCCTGACATCCAGGGCTCCGTTGCCCCTGACATTCAGGGCTCCATCATCACAGGAAAGCTCAGCATTTGCTGGTGTTTCTTTGGACATTGGAGGGTGCTAGGGATCAAACCCTACCCTGTGCATACTGAGCCTATGGTCTACCATGAGGCTTCACCCTAGACCTCTCTTGGTTTGTTTATTGAGTTCTCAATAGAAAGAAGCCCATAGCAAAGTGCTTAATCTCATGGGTGTCTCAGCACTTGCTCTGGCTTTGCTGTATGCTTCCAGGTCACCCCACGTAAGGTGCTCCACGTCCTTTGACTCAGGGTTTCTGTCCGTATACTAGGGTAACATGAGTGACACACCCCCCTCCTGGGATGTTCTGAGGAAACCAGGTGTTTGCAGATAACCGTTTGTCAGGGAGTGTGCACATTGTTAGAACACACACAATAGACCGTTTGGCCTTTGTGACATAAGAAGAGTGCTAAGTTCATTGTGTTGTTGTTGTTATCTTTTAAACAACAGAAGACTCACACCTAGATATAAAATGAGTTTAGGGATGATCCAGTACCCTTCACCCTGTTTCCCCAGAGGGCGGAAATCTTACCTAAGCTTTATCTTTGTAAAACCCCCCACACGTTATCAGATAGATATTATCTGCTCCATTTCACAGATATGAAACTAAGGCTCACAGAAGGAAGTTATTAAACTTGCCCCGAGTCACATGGCTTAGGGGAACTGGGAAATTGAGCCTGGCACATATTCAGCTTCTGCATCTTGCTCTTGGGGAGTGGCCTGGAAAGCCAGTCACAGAGGGCAGAGGTCAACCTGCCCATCCTGTTCTAACATAGATGGGGCGCCCTCGTTCCTCTGTCTGTGTAAGAACGAGCTTCATCCTAGGGCTTGTGTGAAGGCCAGGCCCAGTCAGCAGGCTGACCTGTGAGGGGCGTGTCTTCAGTCTGCCTTTCTGAGGACCGAGCATTGCACCACACTCCACTTCTGAAGACAAGGGTTGTGGGCCTTGATGGTACTCACACTCTCCTCTCTACCTTAGAGAATAGATGTCGACATGATGTGACGACTGCCACCCCCATGACTGCCGCCATCTCCATCCCAGTGACTTCCTGAGGGACCCCTCCTCGGCCTTCTATCCCTCTCTTACCTTTTTCTCTGCCGGACACCAAGAAAGATCTTTTCAATAGAATCCAAGTCGTTACACCTCCCTTCTCAGAAACACCAGCCCCTCACAGTTGCTGGAAGGTTCTGACACTGCCTGCCTACCATGACCAGGTAGCCACAGTTCCCACTTCACCCTGGCCTATCTACTCCCACCGCCTCTAGCTCCTGACCATTTCCCTGGACCACCTCCACTCTCCCTCTTGGTCTATGCACCTCGGTTCATCTTCTGGGGCTCTGCTTCCTCTAGGTGGACACATCGCTTACTCTCTGGCATCATTCAGGGCTTTTTTGTCAAACCTCATTTTCTCTACAGAGACCTCCATGATGGGCCTGTCTAAAGCAGAATTCCTCCTCTCTCATAGCCTTATTCATATTTTATGTTTATCCTATGATCTCATCCGTGTCTAATATAAGGCATGCCTTATTTATGTTGCTTATTACTTTTCCAGCTAGGTTATATCCTTAAAGGTAAAAATATTAAGTATGATTTTTTTTCCTCTAATGAATCTTCAGAAATGGGATGTAAGTATGATGATGCTCAATTAATACTAGTTAAATGAGTGAATGGCTCATGATATTCACAATTAGTGTGAACTCCTTGAGGGCAGCATCATAAATGCTGGGTGACGCACATTTATTTGAGTGTCTCCTATGGAGTCTGTCTGCAAACAGCACACAATACATCCTCAGTAGACATCCAGAGTTCTCAACCTGCTATTGGCATAGAGAATCTTCTGTCTGGGGAGCCAAACTGCTTGTTGGGAAGTCATGAAAATGGCAGGAAGTGTTATTGGGATTGCTCTGGTCTTGAGCCTTTTTGAGTTGTCAAGGGAACCAACTTATGGCCCAGATTTTCTTTTCTGTCCCTCTTTGGTGACTGTGCTTGTTCTGTGCCTGCAAGTGTGTCACTGGGGTGACTGGAAAGAGGGGACTTCCACCCTCTCCAGGAGGGCAGACTGGGCAGGCAGGCGCAGCAGCCTTTTGCCTGTGTCTTGATGGTGGCTCAGGCCTTTCTGGGCAAACAGGTCTTCTCCACTTAGTCCTGCAGCTTCCAAACAGGAGATGAGAGATCTCTCTTCAGCTGGAAACCGCTTTCAGGAAAACACCAAATACTCATTTCCAAATTTTGGTTAATCTGACTATTTGTTCTCAGATGCTGTAACCCCACCACTCTCTACGTCTGCAATCTGTCAGATTGACAGATGCGTTGTGTGGGAGTGAGGAAGGCAAGTTTCCTATGTTAATGTCTCTCCGATGAGATCATGTGCAAACCTAGGTATGGCCTTTTGTATAAAGAAGAAAAGGAGAGAGGAGAAAAATTGTGTGTGTGTGTGTGTGTGTGTGTGTGTGTATGTAACTGCATACAGTATAGGCCACATGTTTCATAGACACTTGTAATAGACTTGATTATCCTCTTCATGTGTACTTTATTAGCAGAGAATGTTGAGTGAAGTGGAGTTGCTAAAGGGAATGCAGTAGAGATGGCTTCTGCTCGACATCAGCTGTGCGCCAGTTACTGACCCTTCCGAGTCCCACTGCGGCGGGCGGCAGCAAGGGCAGGTTGGGTGGTCATGCCAGTGCACCAGAGCCTTTCTGGTGACCTCCCTCAGATTCACAGCGGTGCACCAGTAAGAAAGAGCAGCCCCACCCTGAGGGTCTTGGGACCTGGCCAGTTTAAGGAGCACACTGGGCAGCTTCACTTGCCTTGGGCACAATCCAGGAAGTTCAGTGGCTCAGAACAATGTGAGTTTACGCTGACTCTTGCCACACAGGCCGGCTCTTTGGCTGTGGGGCATTGCCTGACTTTATGCATCACCAGATTGGCGGGCAGCGAAAGCAGCGTCGGATTGCTGTCCTCTGACAGGGAAAGGAACCACAACGCTGGAGAGAGGGGTACTCTGTGGGTGCTGCGGACATACCTTGTCTGCCTCTGTTGGCCAAAGGCAGTCCTTTGGCCAGTGCGGACAGTGAACTGCAGGCGGTATGGCAGAGGGCATGGTGTACGCTCATGTCATCTGGGTTGGTTGGAACAGGTCTGACTGTCTGTCTGTCTGTGTGGGCATCACCACCTGTGACTGAGGCAAGGGGTTCGTAAATGTTTTTCACCTGTGTCCTCTAAGAAGGATTTGGCACCCTGAGTGTCTGGGTTTGTAAACAGGTATACAAATCAAACATCTACTGATAGCAAATCATAAATTATTCTAAAACAATGCCTTGGGCTGTGTGTAATTCTACTGGTTCACATGGAAGCAGATTTGCATGCCAATGAGATGGGTGTTTGCATGCTAATGAGGTGGGTGTGCTTGCTTATTTTTACATAAAGAATTGACTCTTAGCTGAATATACAATACTTCAGAAAAAAAAAGAACCTTCAAAGTTTTTCAGAGTTGATCGATACTTTCTTTGAATTTGTGATAGGCAAGGCTTAGACTACTGGTTTGTATGATGCAAATATCAAGAGTGGCAGACATATGTTTAGGGCATTTCAGGAGTGGTTGGAAATTCTGTCCTAGTCCTAAGCTAAAATTCATTGTTGACTTAAAAAAAATGAAACCCAAGTCAATAATTCAAAATGGCAATTTGATACTTACGTCTGAGGAACAACGATGAGAAAATATGGAAAAATCTATGTCTTCCTTAAGCCATTATGCTCTTGTAAGAGCAGAAAATTTAGTGTTCGCTGGAGACTTTGCAGTTTAAACCACGCAGTAGCCAGGCATTTCGGGAGCTTTCCCTGGCGTTGCGTAGTGTGGAGGCATGCAGAGAGCGAAGTGCACGTGCTGAGGGTTCATATCCAGGGCTGCAGCTAAGCTGCAGTGTGCAGTGCAGGCAGGCTGCCAGAAGGCCCCCTTGTCATCACACACTTGATCTTTGGTTTTGAGTCTTCAGAAACCTCGCACTGTCGCTGAATATTTCATGACACGCCCCCCACCCCCATTTGGTACAAGCGGTCATGGCTCCAGAAGCCATGATTCAGGCTTTTTAATTATAAGTTACATTGTTTATTCACTTATTATTATACAGGTGGGGGGCATGAATACACACAGCACACACACATGGAGGACAGGGGATCAGTTACAGGACTCGGTTCTCTCCTTCCGCCATGGAGATTCTGGGGATCAAACCCAAGACGTTAGTTAGACTTGGCAGCAAACTCCTTTATCCGTGTAGCCATCTTGCTGGCCTGATTTAGGCAAATTTTTTTTGTCTTGGATTTATGAACACGCTTTATCTGAGATCACAGTTCCCATACCCTAATCTAATCTCCTCTTAGCAAACAGCTTTATGAACGACAGGCAACAGCCAAGGGTGGGTCCTCCCCGCCTCTTACCAGACACCCTGAGAACTGGTTCATTGGAAAAGCACAGGTCATATGTGACATTTGGGACCCCTGGAAGCTACATTTCACACCTCGATAGAGACAATAAAACTGCTCTGCTTTCCGATTTAACCTGAGACACAATTTACAGAGCTTTCTGGGGCAGGTGTCTTCTTGAACATTGTAAATAGCTTTACTTATTCCTTCTTAGTGGAAATTACACCAGAATTCAAGATAAGAACTATCAGATAAAATACCCCTTGCGTCCCTGTCTGCCATGTTCCTTCAGCCCCCATTCATGGGGTCATTTAAGTCTCCTGTGTGTCTGTCCTTCAGAAGGCCTTTTGTGCACACACATACAACATTGCTTTCATAGGAGAGCCTCCTATAAAACAACCCATTTCAGTCAAAATTAATTGTGCTACAAACTGTGTTTTGACTCTTTCAACACGTATTACTTTTGAGCCTGTCAGTACGAAGATTTTGTTACTCAATATGTATATCTTTTACACATACTTGGGTGTGTTATATGAACATATATAATACATAACATATATAGCAAGTGTATTTTGTGTTAATATAAGTAAGTCTTCACTCCCAGATTAAATGAGAAGACTGAGTTCATTGTGGTGGCGCACGCCTTTAATCCCAGCACTTGGGAGGCAGAGGCAGGCGGATCTCTGTGAGTTCGAGGCCAGCCTGGTCTACAAGAGCTAGTTCCAGGACAGGAACCAAAAGCTACGGAGAACCCTGTCTCGAAAAATCAAAAAAAAATGGTCTGTAGTTTCGAGGACTCAGTCTTTTAAACTTTAACCTTGGCATTCCAATGAAGCCAATGATACTACCTAATCCTTTGTCTTTTGGGAGCTGCTGATGGCTTCACTGTGAAAGGAACCTAACGCTGCTCCTGGGCTCAGCCGTGGCAGAGTAGGATCCCTGTTCTGTTGGCTATTCGAGGTGATCTGGAGACTTGTCGATCTCTCTTGGAGCAGTGACTTTGGTGGCAGAAGGAGAAGCAGACCATCATGGAATACACATGTGTTCTCCCTGGCAGTGTAAACGCCGAGGTTCCCAAGCCCTTTTCTCCTAGTGTACCTGTTCGCTGGTGGCAAAGTAAATATTTCCATGAACCAAAGGGGGAAAGTTGCTCACCGCACATCATTTTCTTGGCGCTTGGCCCAGGGCTGTTGGATCCTTGGGCAGAGAGCCTTTCCCGAAGGACACCAGACAATATGCCTTTGTTGCCCCTGCCAAGGTGGAGTCTGAAACCCCAGCAGATGCCTCGTTCCTTCTCTTCCAGTTAGCAGGTGCCTTCTCCGGGGCCTCCTCCCACTGGCAGCATGCCTGTGGGGCTGTTTTTTAAAATAGCAATTTAAACTCAGCTTCAAGGAAAGTACATCGGAAAACTTTGCCAAAGAAGAGCCCTGGGCAAAGGGAGGCAGTTATTTTCTCCATTGCTAGCTTGGAGCTAGCTTACAGAGCTCTGTGTGCCTGGGGACCCCAGGTTAAGAGCCTGTTGCCAATGTGGAGGGCAACCTTGTAGCAGGTAGTGCCCAGCATGCTCTTGTCCTGAAATTCTTCCCTCTACTCAACTGTAGCCCCATGAGCCTTGGCATTCATTTGGGAGAGAGGAGCATAGGGTGCAAAGAAAGAAAGTTGTGGGCTTTTGTTAAAGCTAGGAACAGAAGTCAGGGGCAGCAGAATGGTTCTCCTGCTGACCAGAGTGTCCACCATTAGTGACGTGATAGTTAGTGCCGAGAGAAGCAACAGATGTCCACCTCTCAGTTGAGCTGTCGGGATTTCCAACTGGGAAAGTCTGCAGAAGATCAGCCTCATGTGGCTGTAATTATGGCTCCTGTTGACCTGAGGCCAGCCCAGGACTCAGTCACCAGCGTTTGAATTCCGGTTCTGACTCTTGCTGACTGTGTGAGTTTGGGTGGTGTCAACACTCTGGGTTTCAGTTTTCCTCTTTTGCAGGGTGGAGTTGGCAAAGAGGGTTCACTTGACTGTCAGCTTTACAGGATCTAAAATCACTGAGGAGAAGAACCTCTGTATGTGCCTGTGAAGGGGGTTTCTGGGTTGGGTTAGCCATGGTGGGAAGACCCTGAATGTGCTTATGTGCACACACACACACACACACACACACACACACACACACACACGTATTATATAAACATGTTCCTGGCAGCGTGTGCACATGCTTGCATGTATGAATACGTGGAGGCCAGAGGTGACGCTGAGCATCTGTCTTGGTCACTCTCCCTTATTTGGGGTTAGGATCTCTCACAGATGCTGGAGCACTTTTATTGGGCTACTCTAGATGGACAGTGAGTTCCAAGGATCTTCCTGTCTCCAGCTCCCCCTGCCAGTGCTGGGGTTGCAGCTCTGCTCAGTGTTTACGTAGGTGAAGTGGATCTGAGCTCAGGCTGTCTTGCTTGTGTGGCAGACACTTTACTGACTGTTGCTTTTCTTGACCCCTTGTTCCTTTCGAAGTCCTGGCGCACTGTATGCACCATCTCCTGGTAACTTGTTAGATTAGAATTATATGTTGACATATATATGGGCACATGTATGTACATAACTAAGTACATTTATAAATCCATGTTGTCTGGAGGCAATATTGTCTCCTCTGCCGGGGTTTTATTGTGCACACCACGGCATGGCTGGAGAGGAGGCTCTGCTCAGACCCTCCCATTGCTACCTGTTGCTCAATGATAAGAGGAGCCCAAGGGGTGAAGAGGATTAAACTCACCCTTCTTCTAGGGCTTGCCTGGCAACTCAGGATCCCCAAACTCCTTCCTTGATTACAAAGGCACAGGTCTCTGAATACTGTAATCCTTAGGTGTGTGCATCCTAGCACTAAGCACAAACCGCGGAGCTACATGGGGCAGTGGGTGGGGTGATTAGCATTTCAGCCTTCAGGTCGAGCTGTCATCATGTAAAGAACGAAGGCAATGTGGGCAGAAAGAAAAGGAAGGCCTGGGCTGAGGTGGGTGGGTGGTCCAGGGCTCTAGGAATCCTGGGTGAGAACTGGACCTTCTGGGCTGCCATGCTGGAAGGAAGAAAAGCCAGGCAGTTCCAATTTCTCACCTTCACTTACCATTTTTACATGCTTAGACATATGGTGTGGGGGCCTTTTCTGCACACCTGTTGTAGGGGCCACAAATTTTACAGGCTTATGTGCACACACACACACACACACACACACACACACACACACACGGATAACTACAGAGCAACGTTTGGTTCTGCCAAACTTTGTGTCTCTGGGAAGTATATGACTGCCAAGTCTCAAGTACGGTGGAGCAGAGGGGCTAAGAGCAGGCGCTGGATCAGATGTGTAAGGTGAATGGAGCCACTGCACAATCAGATCGAGTGTGGAAGGTGAATGGAGCCACTGCACAATCAGATCGAGTGTGTAAGGTGAATGCAGCCGCTGCACAATCAGATCGAGTGTGGAAGGTGAATGCAGCTGCTGCACAATCAGATCGAGTGTGGAAGGTGAATGCAGCCGCTGCACAATCAGATCGAGTGTGTAAGGTGAATGCAGCCACTGCACAATCAGATCGAGTGTGGAAGGTGAATGCAGCCGCTGCACAATCAGATCAAGTGTGTAAGGTGAATGCAGCCGCTGCACAATCAGATCGAGTGTGTAAGGTGAATGCAGCCGCTGCACAATCAGATCGAGTGTGGAAGGTGAATGCAGCCGCTGCACAATCAGATCGAGTGTGGAAGGTGAATGCAGCCGCTGCACAATCAGATCGAGTGTGGAAGGTGAATGCAGCCGCTGCACAATCAGATCAAGTGTGTAAGGTGAATGCAGTCACTGCATAATCAAATCGAGTGTGGAAGGTGAATGCAGTCACTGCACAATCAGATCGAGTGTGGAAGGTGAATGCAGCTGCTGCACAATCAGATCAAGTGTGTAGGGTGAATGCAGCCGCTGCACAATCAGATCGAGTGTGTAAGGTGAATGCAGCCACTGCACAATCAGATCGAGTGTGTAGGGTGAATGCAGCCGCTGCACAATCAGATCGAGTGTGGAAGGTGAATGCAGCCGCTGCACAATCAGATCGAGTGTGGAAGGTGAATGCAGCCGCTGCACAATCAGATCGAGTGTGGAAGGTGAATGCAGCTGCTGCACAATCAGATCAAGTGTGTAGGGTGAATGCAGCCGCTGCACAATCAGATCGAGTGTGTAAGGTGAATGCAGCCACTGCACAATCAGATCGAGTGTGTAGGGTGAATGCAGCCGCTGCACAATCAGATCGAGTGTGGAAGGTGAATGCAGCCGCTGCACAATCAGATCGAGTGTGGAAGGTGAATGCAGCCGCTGCACAATCAGATCGAGTGTGGAAGGTGAATGCAGCCGCTGCACAATCAGATCGAGTGTGGAAGGTGAATGCAGCCGCTGCACAATCAGATCGAGTGTGGAAGGTGAATGCAGCCGCTGCACAATCAGATCGAGTGTGGAAGGTGAATGCAGCCGCTGCACAATCAGATCGAGTGTGGAAGGTGAATGCAGCCGCTGCACAATCAACCGTTCTGCTCCGTGTTCATCTCACCCCAGTGATCAGGGTTTCCCACCTCCACTGAGGTTGCTTTTGTCTGCACACGCCAGCTCCTGCCTCCTCAATGTCATCTTCTCTTGCTACCTGTACATTGTGCTGGACGCAGGCACGGGGGAGGGGGAGGGGGTGGCAACTCAACTTGCTTCCTTCTCAGCATCCGGCCGTGTGCTGGGAAGAATGAGAAACGGATGAGGAATTTAGTGAAGCTTTGGGTCTTACGGCTTCAACCATAGATGCCGCAGCGCACAGCTTCTCACAGAACGTCTTCCAGTCATTTCAGAACTCATTGACATATGCAACTCTGCTCATTTATGCTAGTAGTCCGCATTAACTCTGAAAAGGAGACGCTATTATCTTCATCCCCCCTTTTCTGTGGTACTCAGAATTGGAGATAGGCAAGTTTTATTTATTTATAATTTATTTTTTATTTTATGTACATTGGTGTTTTGCCTGTGTGCGTGTCTGTGCGAGGGTGCTAGATACCCTGTAACTGGAGTTACAGACAATTGTGAGCTGCCATGTGAGTGCTGGGAATTGAACCTGGGTCCTCTAGAAGAACAACCAGTACTCCTGACTGCTGAGCCATCTCTCCAGCCCTACTCATCTGTTTTATAAAAGAGGAAAGTGATGCTCGGAGAAGTGCAGTGACTTGCCCAAGGCTGACTCGACACACGGCTTGTGTTTTCTGACACGCTAGCCTTAGCAGTCGCAGACGCCGCTCAGTTGGGAAAGAAAGGACAGAGCTAACAATCCTTGACTCATGAGAAAGTTTGGGCCGTCAAATATATTCATTTCCTACCAACTGTGGCTTTACCTGAATATGCATTAAAAATAGCAGGGAACGTATGCATAATGTATCGTGAAGAGTGTTCAATTTTCTGTTAGAGACCATTTAAAATCAGATTGATTGAGGTCTAATTTCTACCCAACAGAAATTATCGCTTGTTTTTTAACCTTTAATTTTTGTTTATTTATTTATTTTAAAGACATGGTCTTATATCTCCTAGACTGGCCCTGAACTCAATGTGGACTGGCCCTGAACTCACTGGAATGCTGAGAATGACCTTAAACATCTGTCCTCCCACCTCTGCCTGTGGAGGGTTGGGATCCCAGATGTGTGGTACCATTTCTAGTTTATATGCAGTGCTGAAAACCAACCCTAAATTCTTGTGCACGCAAGGTGAGCACTCTACCAATGAGTGGCACCTCCGGCCCCAGGATTCTCCTCCTAAGCTGCATGTTTATGACTGGCCAAGTGGGACAGTTGTAGCTGGGAACAAATCCCACAGGTGTAATGGGGATGTCCTATCTTCTTGCCTCACCTCTTGAGAGTCAGTTCCTTCCTTCCCCTGGCTTCCAGCGATGGCCAGCCTGCTTTTGGTGTATTCTGGGCTTTTCTGGAATTCTGTGTGGATGGAATTCTACGGCACGTAGTCTATTGTGTCTCTGTGTTCACTTCCTCCCATTCCCGCTTCCCGTCAGTTTTGTTGTTTCAGTGTCTGGGGACATGAACTGGTCTTCCTCTGAATGGGATCAGATGGTGCTCATTTCCTCCTGCGTCATCACCGATGCTAAAATTCATTCAAAAAGTTAGGAACCTCAGCAAGTCACTGTGGCGGCCCCCACACCCCAGCATCCATGGGCTTCGAAGGCAGGATGGGGCATCTATGGTTTGTGTGGAAGCTTCCTGCTTCCTTGGCTTGTGAGCTCTAACGGTTGTAGTTTCTGCACGTGTTGGTGTTCTTATACCGAGACATACATCATGGAGGAACTTTGAGGACTCCCTGAAGTTTCACACTCAAAAAACACTTGAGAGCTTCTGGCAGACCATGAGAGATTAATAAGCATGATGGTGCCATAGGCACAGCCCTGTTCTCTGTCTCTTTAGAGAGCTGTGCCTGACACTGAGGGGGGCAGGATTAAATAAGCTATTAATTTATAGTATTTCTCAAGACTAATTTGTAGATTTCTCCCATAAGAGATTTGGTCTTATCTTATAGTGCTTGGGAGACAAATATGGTAACAGCTTGGGTAATATTTATAAACATCAGCAAACATGTTCTTGAAGAGGAGTAGTTTGGAATCCATGGGACATACTGAGCTAAGACTTAGTAGGAAGCTGTAGGACTGGAGAGGTGTCTCAGTGGCTGAGAGCGTATATTGCTCTTCTCGAGGATCTAAGTTTGGTTCCCAGCACCCATTTGAGGTGTCCCATGCTACCTCCAACTCCAGTTCCAAGGAATCTAATGCCCTCTTCTGGCTTCCAAACAAGCAAATTGGTTTTTTTTTTTTTTTAAAAAAGAAAAAGTTCACTAAATGGTTTCATGTACTTGGTGAATTCCTCCACAGTCCGTACCCTATTCCTCCACTGCTTTTCAAACTGTTTTCTTTGCGTTCTGAAGGTTCTGGAATGCACCTGGCTGTGAATGGGCCAATTCAGTTTCCTTCAAAAATAAATGATTAGCCAACTTCTAAAAAAATCTTATCTATTTCCTGCAAGTGTGTCGGTGCTTTTTGACAACTGGATTTCAGTGTTCATCCTTAAATCTGTAAGCTGGTAAATACAAGGGAAGACAAACAGGCAAAGATTAGCAAACTGCCAAAAACTCTGCCTCACTTAAACTACCTACGGGCTTCTTGAGTCACATCTTCTCAGACCTGTACCTGTAACTGACATAATTTACAACGTCACTTATCTCTTCATGTTAAAATAGTTCAGTACTTTTGTTTATTTGTTTGTTTTCGAATTTCTCCCCATGTGGGAGAACCTTGATGTGAAAAGTCCGGTACCGTGTCTGTCTATTCTGGAGACGCCGTGTCCTTTGAGGTCAGGATTTGACCTCATCTGTGGTTTAGGTGAGATGTTGAGACAATGAGCTACAATGGGAACACCATGCTTTGGACTCCAAGGAAACCAACTCATCTTTAAAGTGTTTTTGAAGAATGCTGACCCTCGTTGCATCTCCTTTTGATAAATTTAGCACAAATCAATGTCAGAAATAGTAACAGTTTTTTGAGGTGTGCGAAGTGACCTTTGCATTTTCCAGGTTGTGGGATGTTCTCCCAGACAAAGAAAGGTGAACTCTGTATCTTATGGCTGACATTGAAAGCCTAGTCATCCCATGACCTTGACTGTGGGCACCTAGCCCCAGTACCTAGCACGGGGTACACAGTAGGCCCTCTGTTGAATGAACGTTGATGTAATTAGTGTTTACTCAGTAAGCATAATTTGCTAATAAGTGAATGTATGACTCCATTGGGTAATATAATAAACAATTGTGCGATTCAGTAGAAAGAATTATCTAAGAATGTTTGGCTTAGGTAATTCAACATTAATTCCTTTAGGGCAGTGAACGAAATCATGCAGAAATAAGAAACAAACATCTTCATCCTTAGACTTTCTAAAAGGCTTGTTTTCTGAGTAATTATGGATATAATAATAATTGAATTATTGAGGATAGCATATGCTTTTGAGGGAAAGCAAGTAATGGGATCAACAGGATAGAAAGTGCCTGCTGCGACCATAAGAAGTGGATAAATGAACATTGGGGCTTGCAGATGATGCCGGTCGTGTTTGGGTCCTATTTGTTTTAATGAATATACAGGACCAGGGATCAGGCGCTGTTAGTGCTCGATCAGTTTTGTATAGTATTGGTAGACTGTCATTGAATTCTGAGACCAGATGATGGAGATCCATAGCTCCTCCTTCTACCCAAACTTGACCTTGAGACAGAGTTATACTCTTTGACTGAAGTTAGACCAGTATTCCCAAGGTGCACTTTCTGACTTCTTAATGCAGTTAGGATTTTTCTGTAAATAGGTTTCCTGAGAGGACCTGGGTGTGTCCATGTGCCATTTTATCACTGGTGTTAGGACTTACCCTTTGGGAAGCACAAGATGTCTCCTCAACAGCCTGGAATCTGTCACCTTCATTTAAGCTTTCTCCCCTGGAGCCATCAGTTACCAGTAGTTCTTCAGCTGGGGGTGGGAGCTCACTGCCCCTCTCTTGTCCATCCTGGAGGTTTAACTGACTTGATCCTCTGCAGGTCTTGTATAAATAGCCAGAGTGGCTGATGTTTAAATACAGCTACATGCCTTGTACAACCCTGTCACTTTGGGCTACATTTTGGAAGGACGTGCGATACCTTAATTTCCTGTGCTGCCAAGGAAATTTGGACTTAGATTTTATGACCTAATTTAAAAGTAAAGATGCTTGGCAATCCTCTCATAAAGATCATAGAATATGGGGATGTTCTTTCTAACAAAGATCCTATGAAGACCCTGCAGAGGATCACAGAGCCCTTTTGCTGTCTCCCCTTCTCTCCTGCTGCCCGTGTTTCACTTTGGACATGACAGACATCTCCTGCCCTGCAGGCTCCAGTTCTAAGCTGGACTTATTTAGGGTCCCAGTGGGTACTATTGATCTTGGTACCTGCGGGTCCTTCAGAGAGGGATCCCAAAGGGATTCCTTCTTTTCATGTGTTCTCTTTAGATGCAAAGATGCCCTCTCTGTGCATCCCTCATTTATTTTTAACCGTTGTGAAGCCTGAATGGCAGGTTACCAGTGTGCAGGAAACTTGGCAGTCTGATGGTCCCCTTCTTGTCTATCATAGGATCAAGCTTTCAGGTCCTGTAAACTGACAGCTCTCCTCCTCCTTCTTCTTCATCTGATGCTACCACTCCCGTCAACCCTCAGGGGACTTGAGTTCTCAAGGTCATTTCACTGCTGAGGATCCCCCCCTCTGTGTGTGTGTGTTCATGTGTGTGTGCTCATATGGAAGTCAGAGGGCATCACATGTTATTCCTCAGTACTGCCCACATATTTTTCTTTTTAAGACCATGTATCTTGAAAAAGTTGCTGGCTGTAGCTTGCGTACATTCTCAAGACAACCTCTTGGCCCAAGATAGCTGCTGTAGATCCAGCCACTGTGTGGTCACATCAGCCACCCAACACTGAAAGGAACAACTAATCATGTGGGAACCGGTGACCCGTTCCTTCTTTGTGCATGGCCTACCTAACTTGCCCTGTCTCCAGACTGACAGACTTGCTTGACAGCACCTGCCAACCCTGTGGGTACTTAAAATTTTTTTATCTATTTTATGTATATGAGCATTTTGCCTGCATGTATATCTGTGAACCATGTGCATGTCTAGACTAGAATTAGGGATAGTTGTGAGTTGCATGTTGGTAGTGGGGATTGACCTGGGGGCTCTGAAAGAATAGCCAGGTCTTTTCATCACTGAGCCATCTCTCTAGCCTCTGCCTCCTATATAGTGATGCGTAATGTCACATGCTCTGTTGGCTACAGTGCAGGTACAATATTGGTTTCAGTTGTACCAGAAAGTATTCCTTCTGTGGGTGCCTTTGGTGTCTATGGAAATGGGGTTGTTGGATGCTTGGGACTTAAAGTAGCCACAGTTTTGGTCTCTCCACTAATTTTAGCTGATGTGTGTAGGTGTGGTGTGTATGTGTGGTGTGTGTATGTGTGTGTATGTGTGTATGTTATGCATGTACACATGAGTGTGAGTGGATGTGCATATGGAAATTAGAGGTTGACCTCAGGTGTTTTCCCCTGTTGACCTCCACTTTATTTTTCGAGACGGACTGTGTCATTGAACCTGGAAGTAACTAACTGGCCGGAGAGTCAAAAATCTTGTCTTCACTCTTTGAAGCAGCCTGAGCTGAGCCAGTGTCTTTGGGAGCTCGAGAAACCAGCTGTAGTCTTTACATAGTTGTCTCAGAACATCTGTGGAGCATTCTAGATGGCCGATACTGCCATGGAGTCATTTGTCTGGCTATAATAACAGTCTTTTTGGTCAAAGAAGCAAAGGAAAACATCTGCCAATTAGGAAGTCAAAATGCCTCATCTGCCGATGTATCTGCTTATTTACAGGAAAACGAACATCACAAGCGCGTGTTGATTAAGACAGTCTGTTCACTTGACACATGTGTACACATGTCTCTCTGTGGGGGTCGATACACATGCGTACAGGTTCCCAAGGAAACCAGAGGTATTGGGTCCTTTGGAACTGCAATTACAGGTAGTTGTGAGCCACCAGTATAGGTGCTGAATTTATGAATTCAGGTCTTATGTAAGAACAGCACACATTCTTAGCCACTGAACCATGGCTCCAGCCCAAGGAAAAGAGTCTCAAGGAGAAATTAGCTTGATCACTTTGGCTTGTGGGCATGACTGTGGGAGTTGTCTTGTGGGTATGGCTATGGGGTTGTCTTGTGGGCATGGCTGTGGGGGTTGACTTGTAGGTATGGCTATGGGGTTGTCTTGTGGGTATGGCTATGGGGTTGTCTTGTGGGCATGGCTGTGGGGGTTGACTTGTAGGTATGGCTATGGGGTTGTCTTGTGGGTATGGTTATGGGGTTGTCTTGTGGGCATGGCTGTGGGGTTGTCTTGTGGGCATGGCTGGGAGGTTGTCTTGATTATTAGTTGATGTGGGAAGAACCACCCAGAATGTGGACAGGACCATTTCATTATTAGGGCTCTGTGCTGTAGAAGACTGAAGAAGTAGCTGAATATGAGCATCAAGCAAGGATTCAGGAATTTATTCTATCTGGACTCTTGACCTTCTGTATAACGCTTTGGCCACCTTAACTCCCTGTAAATGATAGACAGTCACTTGGAGTTGTAAGTCTAATAAGTCCCTGTCTCCCCATGTTGCCTTTCCTTGGGGCATTTTATCACAGCAACAGAAACTAAGCAAGAACAGCGTGTTTGTGATACAAATTTAAAGACCTCAGCATTAACACTAATGGTGATTTCGGCAGTCCGAATGGTACTTTAACAGTGCACAACACCTGTTCCTGGGGCTCCATCTGCCACAAACAGAGCAGGTCATTTACTGCAGTATCATTATCTCCCAGAGTTCTCATGGTGTTTCCCAGCCTGCACTAGCAGGACACAGGAGACAACCCAGCAGACACCTGACGCAGATTGCTGGGTCTTCTTGAAGATGTGTGGTCCATGTGCACAACAGTGATGCTCTGGAGATGCCATGGGGAGGGCAGATGAGTCAGCCACTGTGTCTTAGGGTAGCGGACTGAGGAACTGAAAAGAAGGCAACCAGGAAAGGAAGCCTTCTGGTCCTGGCGTGACCTAGGCATGGAGACATCTGCCGGGAGGGCGTACCCTCTCACCCCTCCTCTTCACACCCAGATGAGCCTGGTATACGGCACATGCATTTGCTGGCTTTCTGTAGGGTGAATTTTCTCACCAGAATTTTCCTTGGGATGGTGCTTCTGGGCCTTTTCTGGCTTTCCAAGCTTTAGTGTCCTTGAAACCTGCTGCAGGTGTTTCTGACCCTTGGCCCTTGCAGCACCTAAACCACCACCCTTCCTGTGAGGCCCCGGCCATTTCTGGACCATTGCCATTTTCTACACAAGGGTGAGAGAGTGGGGATTTTTCTTACAAACAATTGGGAATACAAATGGCTCTTATGAACAAGAAAATGGCTGTGGGACACAGCATTTCCCCTCAAATGAGGCCCTTAGTCCTTGAAAAGAAATTAGGGAAAGAAACGAGTGGGCCCTTTGTGCTTCTGAGCAGCCCTCCTGCACTTATCTCAGTGTTAAATGACATCCTTCGATTAGGCTGCCATACACCAGCCCCGCCCCATTAATCTGCCTGACAGAGAAGCTGGAGAATTAACAGTAGGTTTCAGGGAAGGGGAGAAGGGATGGGAGTTTTGCTTTTTTGGCAGAGGCTTTGGTTTCATTGGAATGAAATTGTGTTTGCTGTTGCTGCTGCTGGAGCACATCCTTTGGTTTTCTTTTTTAAAGTATCCTTATTGCCAGAGATGGCTTCTCCCGAGCCCCTCATTCCAGGAAGTCACCGGGTGTATGTTATCCTAGATCCAAGCAAGAAACTCGTTAGAGCACGAGCAAAGGTGGTCCTAGTAATGTGTCCCCTTGGCCCTCGTTCTCTTGATCCAGCTGATTTGTCTTAATGTTGCAGGTGCCAACCACATGGTTGTGGTCCCACTCCTCTCTCCTTGCCCATGCTGAGCTGAAAACCAGTAAGAAGAGATTGTAGGTTAGCCCCCACAACCCCCACCAAGGCTCTTAACTGTGGTTGGTCACCTTCTGCATGGGGTCATGGGCTCTGTAAAACCGGAAGGAAGTTCACTGTTCGCAGAGCTTTGAGTAACCTAATTTACCTGGCAGAACTTTGTGATCTGTCAAGAGTAAAACAAAGGCAGGGTGTTCTCATTCCTCCCCGTGGCAAGTCGAGGTGTAAGCAGAGGAAAGAACCGATGGCCACAGCTACTCTGGTAATCACTTTTCTCTTGGCCATTTGCCAAGGCTTAGGAATGGTTTGCAGAATTTGATTAGCTGAATGGTCCATGCTCTCCTCTGCCTTACGTCACTGTGATGCCAGCTATCATGATGCTTGCTGCTGACAGCAGCAGGGTTGTGAGGCAAACCTGGTTGGTACCAGAGCCGGCTGCCAGCCTGGACTCAGTGACTGAGAGCTTGGGTTGAGTGAGATTCATGTGTTTGTCCACAACGGACAGAGATGGAACCCAGAGCTCTGCTGGAGATCTGGAGAGGTACTGTTAGCCAGTGCTGTAAGATCTGCTTACGCCAGATTAGCCAGTGTCACCTGGGAGCGCGACTTTCCTACAAGTAGAATATCAAGCTGGAATCTGTGCTAAGAGTTCTAGAGAACTATCCTATGGTACTTTAAAATAGATGGATGTAGGCAGGGGAGATGGCTCAGCACTAAGAAGCACTTTCTGCCCCTATGGAGGACTCAGGTTCTATTCTCAGCACCCATGTACCAACTCACACACAACCCCCAGTAACTCCAATTCCAGAGGATCAGATGCCCTCTTCTGGCCTCCATGGGTACTGCACACATATGATGCACATAGGCACAGGCAGGCACTTACATGTAACACATAAAAGTAAAATAAATGCTGAAGACTGGGTTGCTCTTTCTTCCCATCTTTATCTGTAAGCAAGAAAACACAGATGCCAAGAAATAATTTTGCAACATTCCCCCAGAATCTTACTGTCATGCCCTTTATCATTGCATATTTTATAAACCTGAAATTATAGAAATGAGACTTTATTGTCAACTGCTGGTAGGCAGTGTGCACCTCAGAAGTTATTGCTCATGGCATTGAGATCAATTCAGGATTGCACACATGTGGTGGCATTTCACTTGTAGTTTAATAAATAAAGCTTGTCTGGGGTTCGGGAAAGTAAAACAGCCACACTGGCCAGCCTTACAGACCAGCCAGTGATGACATACACCTTTAATCCCAGTAGCCACAATGACATACGCCTTTAATCCCAGTAGCCACAATGACACGAACCTTTAATCCCAGTAGCCACAATGACATACACCTTTAATCCCAGTAGTCACAATGACATACACTTTTAATCTCAGAAGTCACAATGACATACACCTTTAATCCCAGTAGCAACAATGGCATGCACCTTTAATCCCAGTAGCCACCCTAATTGCCATAGAAACTGGGCAGTGCATGACTTTAATCCCAGTGGTGCACACCTTTAATCCCAGCACTAGAGAGAATTATAAAATGGGAGGAGACAGCTCTCAGACACAGTCTCATTCTGAGGTTTCTTGGAGGCTGGATCGCCATTTTCGACAGAGGTCAAGGTAAGAACCAGGGGCCGACTTCTTTCCTTTCCAGGTCTTCAGGTTGAACCCCAATTTCTCTCTCTGAGTTTTTACTAATCGTGCTTCACATACACAGATTCTGCCTTGGTTCTGTCTTCTTGGTTTTAGTTACTCCCCTGCTTTAGTCTCTCCTGCTTCCGCCTGCCTGCCCAACAAAGGCAGCACAGAGAGAGTGCCCACACCAACCTGAGCCTCAGTTCTCCGCTGAAGTGTCACAGCTAGGGTGCTATGGAAATCTGGCTCTTGAGACACCAAGCGAGATCCAGTGACCTCAGCTTTATTAACGTCTCACTAGTGGGCAACCAGTCCCATCCAGTCCCATCCTGTGGTTTCTTACAGCTTTTATAGACTGAGCAAGTGTTGACTTCTCCATCTGTGTTGACCATCTGACAGTGGTCCCTGGGCTCCACGGCACTGAAGGGAAGTTTCTACCGTCATTTAGGCAAGTTTACAGATGCAGATGTTGCCATAACCATCAGGACATTCTGTTTTTGGTAAACAGGGTCTTGTTTAATGGGACAGCTGTGTCAACTGTAGCTTTGCAAACATTTTCTTTCTCAAGATAAGAGGAAAGATAAGAGGAAACAAACCAGAGCACAAGAAGGGAGGACTCACTAAAATGTTAACCCATCCTGCTTCTCCTAAGTCCCATAGCTCTCAGGCAGAAACCATTAGGCTGTTTTAGTGCAGGGCAGCAGCTGGGCTACGCTGGTGCATATTACAACACTAAATGTTTAGCGGATACTTTTCTCGCCTTCCTCAGTGGAGCTGGGCTTCTTTCTATCTCAGGGGAAAAGCAGACAAATCAAAACCCGCAGCCCCAGGTGTGATGGTTAGTTTACTGTCTCCTTGATGCAAGCAGGCTTTGAGGGAGAGAAGAGGAACTCGTGACTCAGCTTCATGCCCCATTCCTGCCCCGTCCCGTACACTCGGGTCTGACATCTCTCTGAATAAGTGAATGTAAGAGCCTGGTGATTGACATTTGTTCAAGCCTAGAGGAGTTTTGAGGGTAGGCAGGAGGGTGACTCTTCAGGGTAGTTTTACATGATTTTAACATCGTCTTTTTTTTTCCTTCTTCACAGTTCCCATGGTAATATTTTTTTTGTTCAGCTCAGCATTGATCTTGTGGGTTTTAATTAGACTCTAATAGTCCCCAGGAACAGGGAGTGCTATGATTCGTTAGCATTGAATAGATTTAATGTTCGTTGATGGCTAGACTCAGTTAAATGGTGGAAAACCAATCCTGTTGATATCTGTTACTTGCCTGAGACAATGACAAGAACATCATGAAAAGAGTTAATAATACATCATTTGGGTTTTATTTCTCCTCAGAAGTGGTCATTCAAGACTCCTGTGGGAGTCTTTAGCAGGGGACAGACTCCCTAGTTCCGTAGACTGAGGGCCTCTGCGCCCTGTGCAGGAGAGCTTGTAAGGTCATTGCAAACAGACCAGAATCCAGCTTCGTCAATAAAGAACACGCTGTGTTCCTCAGCACATTGTGGCTTGTGTGTGTCAGGAAAGGTTTCTAAGCATCCATGAATCCTCGTGTTGCCTTATGACTAGACAAACAGGAACACAGGCCTTTTTCTGCACACATAATAGATTGCCCTCTCCCCATTTTGAGATGGAATGTTGCTATGTGGTTCAAGATCGCCGCTAATTTGTAGTGATTCTCCTGCCTTAGCCTCCTGAATGCTGGGATCACAAGTGTGGATCATTATATACAATAGCTTTCTACAATGATGTATTCTCTCAGGAATCAAAAGATATTTTCAACAATACAGTTGCGCTGTAAGAGATGGGCTTTGTTTTCATTCTTTAAAAGTGGTGTTCCTATGCCTGGGAAGGTCAGGACCATTGCTGCCTGTCACTGTTGATCCACAAGTGACCTTTAGAGATATGTAAAAGAAGAGGTTTTCCCAAGGAGCAAATAGTTGATGTTCATCGTAACATCCAGATGGTGTCCTTTAGCTCCTGTAACTTCCTTGAAATATGAGAAGTCTACATGGCTGTATAATGGGGGCACCAAGCCTTGCTTGACAAGGATGTATTCTCTTTCTGGTGTCACTTCCTGCTTCTTCCCTCCCAACCTGGAAAATTACCTGACATGATAGGAGAAATGTAATCTTTCGTTTCTGTGTTGGTGAGGGGACACTGTGGCCTTGTCATGAGTCATGTAGAGAAAGGCATCTTCTGAGCTGTGATGCAGGGTGTGGGCAGCTAGGGTTGTGCCCAGGTGCCCCTCACTCATAACCACCACCCATAAGCCAGCATGAGAAAACTTGGGATTTTAGCAGTTTGCAGCAGAGGTGGCTAGAGAGTGTCTCAAGATCAGAGCCCCCAGAATGAGAAAACTCGGAGAACCTGACAGAGGGTGGTGGCCTGTGTGCACCTAGAGTTGAAAGGTAGCTAGGGGAAATTTGTGAACTTCCTTCATTTGAATTGACCCACCCACACAAAGTTGTGATGTGTCTTTAAAATCCACCCTGTGTGCACATCCCCCTCCCCTCATCAAGACTCTGGGAATGCCGCTGTATTAGAAGGGGCAGACAAGATGGACCAGGCAGAAGATGAAGAGGTGTGTTTCAAAAACACACCTTCTGGATATGACACAGCCATTGCACTCCTGAGCTCACTGTAGCTCTGGTTATCCACATGAGACCTGCACAGTATTAGGCCCATCAGCATTTCCTCCTGGAATTGGGAGGGTGCAGGAGGCCTCACCCTCCCTGAGGGACTTTTGACAGTTAATGGTTTCGAGGGGAAAGAGTGTTACTTTCTATAGTGACAGAGCCATCAAAATGTTGCCCATATAAGCAACCCTCATTAAACTCTGGGACACACACACATGCACACACACACACATGCACACACACACACATGCACACACACACACGCACGCACACGCACATGCACACACACACACACACACAGACGAGAGGGGGTGAAAGCTGGAGAAGAACTTGGGAGGAAGGGCTTCGGCATTGGAGGAAGGAGTACAATAGGTGTGAAAAGGACTAATTCATTATACATGTTGGACACGGTCAAAGAATTAGAAAAATAACTGACCACTCCTTTAAGTCACTCTGTGTTATATGTCTGTTTCTCAAAGAGTGCTGTTAATGTCTGACTTTTAAAAATGCTTGAATCTAGCAATAGAAAGTTTGAAGGAGCTTGTTGCTTGCAGAATAAAGCAATAAGCTCTCTAAGGCGGATAGGGGTCATCTAGACCTCCTCTGAGCCGGATTTCCACTCCAGGCAGAACCTCTTCTGAAAACCTGGAATGTATGTCCTTCTACTAGACAGCACCGATTCCCAACTGTGCATTTGAGTTATACAGAGGCAGAAAATGGCCTGGGGGTGTAATGCAGTGGCAGAGTGAGACAGGGCCTTGCAATTGGCCCCAGCACAGCACAAAACAAAACCAAGTCTTGGCACAGGCGCACTCCACATGCTCATCAGGGGAAATGCATTAGAGACCGGGGAGGTGTTCACCTGGGCAAGGAGTTCTGGTCATGGGCCTTTTTCCCGTCATGTCTTCTATCCAGTTAGTGCAGGTCTGTAACAGCGGGCGCCTTTGGAATCATCCCCCTTTCAATCGATTCTGGTTAGAGGTAAATCAGTGTCCACATGAGATAGAGCACTCCTTTCCTGGCAGATAGCCACCCAGGCGGGCTCGGCAAGAGGCAGAGCATGGTCAGCGAAAGCACTCACACAATCGATGTTAGGGGCTCTGATGTCATCACTGTGTGCTCTTGGTTTTGGACTCTGAAGTAACACAAGCATTCCTGGAGCATGGGAAATTCCCAGGTGGTATGGCAGCAAACACTTTCTACTGGAATCCTTAAGCTGTGGCCCGAGTCCTGTCTTCTAGACCGGAGCCAGGCAAGGAAGTATGAGCTATTTGTGGGCAAGGTCTTGAATAGACTTGATGTAAATTTCTGCTCCTCATTGTGAATAATGATTGATACTAAAAACAGCTCTCAAGGAGACATCAGTTATGACTGGAGCAAGACAAAGGACAGGGCAGATGCTGTGGGCTTTGGGACTCTGTGTTCATTGTATGGTCAGTTTGTTACCAGCCCACCCCACTGCTGAGATGGTTTCAAGGCATTTTGATGGGTTGAACACATACACACACACACGCACACACACACCCCAAACCCTCATAAACAAGAACAAGGTCTGGGGAAGATGGCTCAGCCAGTGGCTTCCGTGCACACATGAGCCCTGGAGCTCACCAGGTATAACTGCATGTGTGTATAATCCTGGCACTAAGGAGACATGTGGAAAGGAAGATCTCTGGGACTTGGTGGCCCGTCAGTCTAGCCGGACTGGCAAGCTTCAGGTTCAGTGAGAGGTTCTGTTTCCAAAAATAAGATGGAGTACAATTGAGGGAGACACGCAGTATTGATCTCTGGCCTCCACCCAACATGTGCATGCACAGATATACACATGAATGCACACGTATACACACACGGGGGCGGGGGGAGGAGCATGCTCCTGGGTCCTGATCCTGAGCTCCCGGTTATTTTTTTTACAGCTATCTTTTGGCTTGGTGTCTAATAGACCCCCATCTCTACCCTTACAACAATATCCTCTTTCTGGGTAGAAAATAAAAAAAAACATATGAGAATATTTGCTATGGTTGGGAATTTGTATATATGGAGGCAGAGGTGAAGACTAGAGATGGAGGTGTCAGTGGTGGGTAGAGAAGCACACATGTGACCGGTCACTGAGGGGCCCTGGCTCTGGCCTGCAGAAGTCACCTGGGAGTGCATCTTCTGGCAGCACTGGCCACAGTGCTGTGGTCTAGGCCTGCAGAAGTAGACATTTGTACCTTGCATAGGTCATCCATGAGGCTTGAGATGTTGATTCTGCCATGAATTGGGGACCATTCATGATTTTAGAATAGCAGGAGCCCTGTTGGGTCAGTTTGGTCCGCCATGTGACAGCAGCAGCCAGGGATGGCCTTTCGGGGCCATCTGACAGCTTCATTTCCCTTGGCACAACTCACCGCTAATCCCCATCTTCAAAGCATCCCGGAGCATATTTATAGCTCCAGCCTCCTCGGTGCCCTCTGCGATAAGTATCAGGAATTTTCCACTGCCCTGTAAAGTTAGCACTTCCTCAAATGTATTCCGAATCTGCCTCCATCTGCTCTGCGGGGTCTCCCTGGCTCGTGGCTCTCAGAGCAGGGGCAGTACCCATGCGTTCTTTTCGGATTGTGTTTTCCATCGAATATACTGGTAGTCTCCACAAGACAGATGACAACCCCTGCCTCATTCTAGGGCAGATCCTGTGGGAATTTCAGCAACAGAATTCCCTGCAAGACATAAGCCTGCCTGATGTTCCGATCCAGCAGGAAAATCCCTTCGCCTCCGTGTTGCTGTAGACCTGTCTTTGACCACACCTGGAGGCGATCACAGCACAATGCCTGGGTTTTCAGATATTACTTACAAGGTACATATCTGGGAATTTTCAGTTAGAGATGGCGGTTTATCCGCTGGCCTCTGAAGACCTCCCAAGAGCTTTTCCAGGGGATTCAGCTCGTCTATGCTCTTTCCTTCTCAGAAACAAAACTGCTGTTTGGAGCTCTTTCCTCCAGCTTTGTTCTGATTCTACTCCTCACCCAGGAGGTATTTATGTTGTCCGGGCCCAGAGGGACGAGCAATGGCTTCTTCTCACAGCCACCACCAGTGGACTGGATTTTAGGGACCCACTGTAGCGTGTTGGGTGCCGAGTGGCTAGGATGGATTTGACTGATATCTCTTAACTACGACTCCACAGCAGTGTTTCTCCTAATGCTGTGACCCTTTAATCAGTTCCCCATGCTGTGATGACCCCCCACACACCATAAAATTACTTTGGTGCTACGATATAACTAATTTTGCCGTTGTTATTAATCATAATGTAATATCTCATGCACAGGGTATCTAATATGCGACCCCCCAATGGGTCGTGACCCGTGGGTTGAGAACCACTGCTCTAGATCCTGCTAATCTGGCTATCAGTATTAACCATCTCACATGGACTCTCAGAGCTCTGCTGTAAACTATGTAGGTAGAAGAATTTCCTTTGACTTATCACTGTTGTTGTTGTTGTTTTATAAAACTTCTTTTCCTTGTTTTACTGTGGTTGAAAATCACTGTAGCCAAGAGTTCCGTAGTTTATGCAGACCAAGAATTGCCAGATTGTTCTGGTTAGGTATTCCATTTCTTAGTTTTGTCCATAGTGGCATTCAATAAATACAATTGATTTAGTTAATGATTTGCCTACTCAATTTATATTAGAGTTTGACGTCAGTAGAGTACAAGGGAAACTAGCGTTTGCTCAAATACACTGTTTTTCCCTGAAGATCACAGCTCATTTCCTACCTATTTAAATTGCCATCATCATTTAACAAATTATCATACAGCTTAGTGGTTTATCTATTTTTAGTTAATTCACTATCGTTTTCAAATGTGTGGTGTGTGTGTGTGGTGTGTGGTGTGTGTGTGTGTGGTGCGTGTGTGGTGTGTGTGTGTGTGTGTGGTGTGTGTGTGTGTGGTGTGTGTGTGTGTGGTGTGTGTGTGTGTGGTGTGTGTGTGTGGTATGTGTGCGTGTGTGGTGTGTGTGGTATGTGTGTGGTGTGTGTGGTATGTGTGTGGTGTGTGTGTGGTGTGTGTGTGGTGTGTGTGTGTGTGTGTGTGTGTGGTGTGTGTGTGGTGTGTGTGTGTGTGTGTGGTGTGTGTGTGGTGTGTGTGTGGTGTGTGTGTGTGTGTGGTGTGTGTGTGTGTGGTGTGTGTGTGTGTGTGTGGTGTGTGTGTGTGTGTGTGTGGTGTGTGTGTGTGTGGTGTGTGTGAACATGAGTGTCCCACAGCACACATGTGAAGGGCAATGCAGGAGTTCTTACCTTCTACCCTGTGAGTCCCAGGGATTGAACTCAGGTAGTCAGGCTCCTCTATCTGCTGAGCCACCTCCTGGCTCTCTGTTCTCACTATAAAACCATCCTAAATGGCTCCCACTTTGCTCCCCTGGTGCTTTGGTTCCTTAGGTTTTAGGACTGTTCCGTGTGACTTCCACCCGATGCTCTCACTCCTGGACCCTGGCGCCCACGGCTTCTTCCCTCCTGGGTGCCATTCCTCAGATGACAGGGAAGGAGCATGTGGAGCCCCTCTCATGCTATGAGCCTCCCTGTAGCCAGCTAGTGCCCTCCCGCCTCCAGAAGCAGTAACCGGGTAACACCGGGTGAAGCTGGAGCTGCTGTGCAGGTGGCAGAACTGCTTTCACCACATTCCCCAGGCCATGCAGGTCACCAAGGCCAGCCCAGACTCCAGGAGAGAGCAATTAGATTTTTATCTCACAATAACAGGAGCCAAGAATTTGTAGCCATTTAACCCCCCCTTCCAAACTACTAAAAATTAAAAATAATATTTTTTTTGCTTTTTTGTTGAACCAATGATCAAAATTTTTGAAACCCATTAATTTTTCCCACTGTGCTTTTCAATACTAAATTATCTTGACTCCAGATTATACTAGCTTAGTTTAAATCTAAAAATGTCCCTGGAGGGACAGGACAGGTGGCTCAGTGTTTAAAAACACTTGCTACTCCTTGAAAAGGACTGGGGTTCTGTTCCCAGCACCCACAAACTAGCCCACAACCATCCATAACTCCAGATCCAAGGAATCTAACACTGTCTTCTGGCCTCTACAAATACCAAGTGCACATATGGTGTAAATCCATACATACATTCAGGCAAAATACACATAAAATAAAAATAAGTAAAAATTTTTTAAAAATTCATGTGTTAAAGGTTTGGTTCCAGGCAATGACAATCTAACTTCATCAATGGTTTAATCTATTTATCAGTTTGCAGTTCATGGGAGAATGGAGGGGCCTAGTTTGAGAAATCAGTTCTGGGATGCGAGCCTATGAAGAGAATATATTGGCTCATGTGTTTCCTGGCCACTGTGGGGTGAAAAGTTTTGCTTCATCACATGGTCCCTGCGTGTGGTTCTACCACCAGGAACAACAGAAGCAAGAAGCACGGAGCAAACCCTCTGAAAGTGTGGCCAGCATGAGCCTTTCCTAAGCCGTAGTATCCTCAGGTGTTCCGTGACCGTGATGAAAAGTCATTAACTGATACCTAAGCTGTCCGAAGCCCGAACGCACACACAGTATCCAAGGCCCTGACTCACTGTTTCTCATAACAGCCGTTCTGGAAATCATACCCTAAGCCCAAACTTTGAGAAGAACGGAAAGTCACAGTGAGAGCCGTGAAAGTGTCCAAGTCCATGAAATCAATAGCCTCCCCTTAGCAGGGCATTTCCTCCAGAAACCAAAGGGGAAAAATGAAAGAAAATAAGACAGACTTCTCAGAGCCCTTCATTCGTGAAGGAGCTGGTATGAACCATGGCATCTGGGGCCATTAATCTGAGTCCTTTAGCAAGAGAGGGGAAGGAACGGAAGTCTCTCGGACGTGGTCTCCCAGGCACTGCCATGAGGCTCTCGTTAAGATGGAATGCACAAAGATATTCTCTCCCTGTGGGCACATTGGCCTCTGTGCCTCCATCTCGCTCCAGAAGCCAAACTTGGGCATGTTGTGAGAGGTAGGAAGAGGAGCTTCCAGTGGCCTGGCGAGTAGCCCGAGAATTTGTTCCACCCCGGCCTGATCCTCAGCCACCTGAGTGCCTTCCCACCTAGCTGTGTGAATGCCTGTACCGGTTCCCACAGCTACTCAGACCTCCGTAAGTGCCATGCGCTTGGGACAGCCCAGTGCACACTGTGCCATGGCATCTGCTCTGTGAGGACACCAGCCTATTGAAAGAATGTGAACCCATTCCTTGAGGCTGGTCCCTGCCGCATTCCAGGCTTAGGACTCTGGCTAGCACATGGGAGGCATTCAGGAAATATTTGTTGATTGAGCAGTGAATGGCAGAGGTCCCATGTGCTCTGAAGGGGGTGAAAATGAAATAACATCTAAAACACAAAACAGGAAGATTTCAAATCAAACTAAAGCCAATGAAGCCATGAAATGGTTGTCTACCAATGAAATAAGTTGGTTGTCCAAATAGCCAAAGTCCCATCACCCTGCCTATGGCTTTACCCTAGCCTTCTTCACCTACTTGAATCTGGGGGCTTCAGAAGGTACATCCTACCCATGATTTGTAAATAATGTTTTCACTTATTTGGGGGGAGATCACAAACTTCTAATACTGCCTTATTCTTTTTGGATGGACACTTTAGTGCTGTGCTATAATCCACTTACATTCAAGGTGGCTGCTGCTATATTTGCAGTCATATAATCATTAGACCATTTTCATAATTTCCAAAAGAGATCTCATACCCACCATGACACCCTGTGCTGTCCCCTTCAGCCCGAGGCAGCCACGAGTCTATTTTATGTCTTTCTAGGCTGCCTATGTCGTTGTAAGTGGAGTCGGACACTAACGTGGTCTTTCCTGCCTCACTTCCCTTATCATAAGCAAAGTGTTTTCAGGACCACTTACATTGGGGCACAAATCAATTCTGCCTTTTACAGCTGAACAATATTCTGTCCTGCGTGTGCATCTGTCATACTGTGTTCAGCCATTAGACATCTGGTTTGTTTGCTTTGTTTGGGTTACTATGAACAACTCCTAAAAGATTAGAACTATGCACCATATGGCCCTTCAGGGACAAGAGAAGAAAACGTTACATCTAAAAGGCTAGGATATGTCATTGCCAGAAAGGTTGGAAAATCGTGGCTGTTAGAAGGAACCTAATGACTTCTGAGTTGCAGAACCTGAAGGACAACACGGAGAAAGAACCCGGAGGAGGGGTTGGGAGGGAAAGATGGCTGAAGCTTTGCCGGAGGGATGCTAAGGCATGGGTCCATCTGCACCGGTCTTTCTCAGCCTGTTCATGTAGAAACTGTAAATCCCACTATATGCTTACATGCATCAGGGCTGAGACAGTGGATTAGCAGCGATGGTAGCACATTCTCAAAAGACCGTTTGATGCTGTGCTTTCTCTGAAAGACCCAGCAGGCAGCATCAGCCCTCCCCACAGCTGCTGCTTCTATGAGTCAGCTTTGAGGAGTGGCCCTGCTGAAGATAGAGAGGTGTGCCTGCCCCAGTGGGAAGGGAAGAGGCTGTTTCCCAAGGGTTGCAAGCTACCTGGCATTCTATGGCACCTGCAAACAATAATGTGCCTCCAAGGAACTGAATGCTAGTGATTCTTTGTTCTTGCCTCTGTGGCCCCCAAGGACAATTTAAAACTTTGGGTTTTAAAACTTTGATCTGATTTAAGAAGAACTGGGGAAGGGCTTTCTCTTCTATTGCAAGTCATAGACTATTGCAGATACCATCTTCACACCTGGACTATTGCTATTACCCCACACCTGGACTGTTGCTGACAGCACACACATACACATGGACTATTGTTAACACCATCCCCACACACACATGGGCTATTTCTGTCACCTGCACACACCTGGACTGTTGCTGACACCTGCACACACCTGGACTGTTGCTGATACCTGCACACACCTGGATTATTACTGACACCATCACCACACCTGGACTGTTGCTGACACTGCACACACCTGTACTATTGCTGACACCCCCATCTGCCTTTTGAATTAAGTCTTAAGTGTGTGCTTGCCTGAAAAGGTAGGTACAATGTATTGAGGACCTACTGTGTGCCAGGAACATCATTAGCCTTTGAAGCACCCTAGTATCTTATAAAGTTCGTATTTTTATTTCCATTTGTTGAACAAGAAGTTTGACGCTCAGCTATGGTGAGAAATTCAGGTCATTCATGCTGTCTGGCAAAGCTTGCAGCAGCCACAGACAAAGGCTCCAAAATCCAGTCTGTTTCCCAAGGCCATCTCTCAGAAAATGGCATCCCTGGGAGAGAAGAGGTCTCAGTATGAGATGACGGAACCACCTCTTTCTGGTACAAGGTAGCTGTGTGAATTATTTCTTTCCTTGCTGTGATAAATACCTTTGGAAGGCAATCTGAAGAAGGAAGGGTTTGTTTTTTTTTTCTCACAGTTTGAGTTGATTATGGTAGAGAAGGCATGGTTGCAGGAGCTTGAGGCCAAGTTGAGTTTATAGTGAAAGACAAATCTGGTTCTGGGCTCTCTGCTTTTATTCGGCCAAGGATCCCAGCCCACGGGTTGTACCGCCCACACTGGGTGTGGCTCTTCCCATCTCTAAGGGTGGGTACTCTTCTCAGCCTCGCAGACAGACTCCGAGCTTTGCCTCCATGGATATTCTAGATCTCGACAAGTTGGCAATCCATATTAACCATCACAATGGCCAAAGGTAAAGTGGTGGTGTAGGTAAATACGGCTGTACGAAGCAGCTGTCCTCACACCCAGTGCTGTCCACTCTCGAGCTACACGGGGCACTGACTGGGTTGTATACAATGTCACCCACCCTCCAGAGCCTTTCATGCAAATGGGTGCTTTTGCCAGAAGACATTGCAGGCAGAATTTCGGAGCGGGTGCACCCTGGATACCCCTCAAATCTTCTTGTGAAGGAAGCCGGTGCTGTGTAAGGAACACAGGCTAACAACGGCTGTTTGGGGAACCCAAACCCTTAGTGATTTAAGATAATAGACGTGTTCTCCTTGCATAGTCACATGAGCAGGGCAAATCTGAGGGTGCCACTTTGGAGTTCTGCATTCCAGCACGAGACTGATGTGGCAGCTGTCTCCTCAAATGCCTGCAGTCACTGGGGCAGAGGGAGGGAGTGCTGTCGGATCTTACAGCGATGAGATGCTCTGACCTGGAAGTGACTCACGTGGCTGCCACTCACAGCTCAGGGGCCAGAACTGACCTTACGAATTTGCTCAATCACAAAGGAAGCATAGTTCACTGGGTGCCTGGAAGTAGGGCACAGCTGGAATATCAGGCCAGTAACTCTAATGTCTACCACGGGCATCTTGAAGTGCCCCCTGCTTCCCCTTCTGCTCTTTCTCTTGCCATGAATAACCACAGTGGCTTTGCTCATCCATGGGCATGCTGCCTTTGCAAAACGGGAACTAATGCTCTCGCTCTCTCTCTCTCTCTCTCTCTCTCTCTCTCTCTCTCTCTCTCTCTCTGTCTGTCTCTGTGTGTGTGTGGAGGGGGGAGGGTTGGTTTGTGTAAAATAAATTCTATGAAGGCTCTTATAAGAGAGTCAGTCTTTGGTCCTCCTTCCCAGCATCCATCCCTGCGATACCTCTCTAAGAGAGGGGATGTGGCACTGAGATTTAAAATCACAGACTCTGCAGACCAGCTTTCTAGGATCCAGCCCCAGCTCTGTCAATAGCTAACTGTATGATCTTGGGTAGGTTAGTTAACTTGTCTGTGGAGAACTGGGGATACAAGACTTACCTCCTAGGAGTGTTCTGAGGACCCCGTGAGTACAGATGTGATTGGCGCGTCATAAGCCCAATGTAGGTGTTTGTTATGGTGTGTCTAAGGCTTTTGACTGTGTTCATATTTCAGCTGGAGCTTCCTGCAGTTGACAAACTGGTTCCACACACTGAGCGTCCAGCAGAGGGAGTGGAAGGCTCCTTCCTCTCAGGCTCCAGGGGTGCCTTTGTGAGGGGCTCCTACAGAGTTTGCCCCACCCCTTTTCCTTTCTGAACTCCCCATAGGATTTTATACAGAACAAGCTCAGGTTCAAATGGATCCTCCTGCCTTTAGCTTCAGGCATCTGAGCTCACAGCTCAAGCAAGCATCTTGAAACTGCGAACTAAAGAGGCAAGGGGTTGTTTAGCTTTGAACCTGAGCAAGTTTCCAGGTAAACAGGTCAAAGGCGAAAGCTCACCCTTTTTCTGATGTGTAGGAGTTGGGGTCCGGTGAGAAGAACACAATAGACCAGACTCAACTTGGCTTTGTGGTGTGTGTGTGTGTGTGTGTGTGTGTGTGTGTGTGTGTGTGTGTGTGCGAGAGAGAGAGAGAGAGAGAGAGAGAGAGAGAGAAAGAGAGAGAGATTCCTTTCTTAGAGAGAGAAAGAGAGATTCCTTCCTTCCTTCCTTCCTTCCTTCCTTCCTTCCTTCCTTCCTTCCTTCCTCCTTTCTTCCTTTTTTCTTTTCTAGCCAGAGGAGAGCAGAGCAGGAAGCTGAGCCTGGTTTGATAGCAGGGACTTCCGTGATTTCCATGTGATTGTCACATAGTGTGACCGCCCACCCCTGGGAATCTAAGATGGGACTTTGGTGGCTGGCTCATATGTTCTCACAGAAAGAGGAGAAGGGGAAAGAAGGAAAAGCTGAAGGCTCTCCCAAAGCCTCTGGGAGCTTGGTTTGTGCACAGATGTGAGAGGTCACCTGGGAAGGGGTGGCCTATTTAAGTCACACGTTGCTGGTTGCTGGTTAGGTGCAGATGATCTAGCCTGGGTGGCTGTGCATACCTCTCCGCTCAGCTACTCAAGAGGCTAGGACAGGAGGATTGCTTGGGCCTAGGACTTCAAGGCCAGCCAGGGCAGCAGAGCAAGACTCCACCTAAAGCAAACAACAAACCAAAACTCAATTGACCTGGTATACAAACTCTGGATGTTGAACTCCGCGGGGAGCTGTGCGGGGCCCCTGGAAGTGTGTAAGAAAAGGAACATTTTACCTGAGATCTTTCCCAATTGACAGCACAAAGCAGTGCTAACAGCCGCCAGTGTTGTCTGTGGGATGACTCTGCTTGGGTCAGCTCATCCTGAAGGTAGCAATGTGGGAAATGGGGTAGAAAAAGGCCAGTTTCAGGACAGAGTTTGGGCACCACCAGGGACCCCAAGCCTTCTCAGGGCAGAGAGGGCAGAGCATAGGGGTACATGCACAGGTGACATTTGAACATGCTTCCCAATTATTTATTTATCTGTGTATGTATTCATTCTCAAGTCAGGATCCTGATATGTAGCCATGGCTAGCCCCTGACTCACTATGTAGCCCAGGCTGTCTTGGGGCTCATATCATCCTGAGTTCTGGGGCTACAGTCATGCATCACTATGCTAGACTTTTCCCCATCCTTTTTTTTTCCAGTGAGAAAAGATAGGCAAACTTTCTTTTGTGAGAAAGACATATATATATATATATATATATATATATATATATATATATTCCTTTTTCTCCAGTATTAAAGATAAAAATCATCAGATTATTTTTATTGTTTTATATTGTTTTTTAGTATCAGCCATCAATACTTCATTGTGAAAAATAGAGTCATGCAGTTGAAATAGGCTCGTGGAAACCCCGGCAGTCTCCTTCCTGGGCTAGAGCACTACTTTCTATTCAATCTGAAAGTCCATCTCTAATTGTTCAGATACTTCTGGATGTGCTATCTCAACACACACCATCTCTCTCTCTCCCTCTCTCTCATACACACACACACACACTTAGACACTCACACACATGCACATTCACACACACACTCTCACACACTAACACACACATACACACCCTCACACTAACACACTAACATTTTTCTGTGTGAAACATCGGAAGACAGTTGATGTTATTATTGTGTTTTTGTAGATACTCTCTTAAGATAAGAGGCATCGCTTCCTATAAATGAACAACTTGTCTCCTAAGGTGGTATCTGCCTTTTCCCCCCTCCTTTTTTGAAAACTGACATAGAAAATTAGCAAGAGATTTGGCAGTTTTGAGCAAATCCTCCGCCCGTATAGAGAAAACAATTGACCAATGAAACAATGGTCAGGAGTGGACAGGACTCCGTCTGCCCTCCTGGCCTCCCCTGTATTCCCAAACTCTCAATGCTGGGACCAGATACCCAACAAGAAGTGACTTAGAAAGAGTTTACTTAGCTCACAGTTTAAAAGGATGCAGCCCATCATATCAGGACTGCTGGGGTTGACAGTGGCAGGAATGTGGCTGGCCAGGACTATGGACACATAAGTGGACAGGGAAGAAGAGCCTAGGGCTGAAGAAGGCTGCCTATAACCCCAGGTTCAACCCCAGTGGCCTACTTCCTGCAATCCAGTCTCGCCTCATAAACTTTCTACAGCCTTCCATAATGGTGCCACCAGGTAGGGATCACAGGTTCAAACATGTGAACCTAAGGATACATTACATATTCAAACCATAATGCCTTAAACTATAAATAACACCTATAAACTATATACCATAAACTATAAATGCCTAAACCACAAATTAGTTCATATTGATGACACACTTAGGATTGCTTCCCCAACATCTTGTTTTACCCAAAATACCCTGCTTCTTCCACCTATAGAAACACACATCCAGGAAGCTCACTCTGGGAGACTCCATCGAAGGTACCGAAACACTCGTTCTCAGGTCTCCATTGTTAACATCCTCCACTGCTTTCTACTGCAGTGATGAATACTGTCAGAAACAAACCCGGGAGGAAAGGGGTTATCTTGTCTTACAGGTTATTATCTGTGTGTGAGAGGAGCCAAGGCAGAACTGAAGAAGAGACCATAGAGGATTGCTGCTCTGGCTTGCTCGCTGGCTTACTCAGCTTTCTTACCCAGCACTCACCCCCACACAGCCCTGCCTAGGGATGCCACCGCCCACAGTGGACTGAGCCTTCCTGAATCAGTTAGCAATTAGGAAAATGACTCACAGACATGACCACAGGGCAGTTCTTCAGCTGAGGTAGACCTTAGGTTTCTGTCAAGTTGAAAGCTGAAGCTGACCGTGGCGGTTACCTTCTTACCAGTCACAAATAACTGGATCCCACAGAACAGAACCCCACAGTTTATTAGGCTTACGGTTCTAGGGCTGGGAAATGCCGAGAGCTTGGCATCTGCTGGGAGTCTCCCGACTGCATCTTAACATGATGATGAGGTGGAGGGGGCAAGCTGGTCACTTTCTGCTCCTGCCTTCACCACTCCTGGCTAGGAGGAGTCCAAGGCCTAAGTGAGTCAGAACCGGTCTGCCCAGGACCATGACCAAGGTGTCACACTCTCATCCCCTGCCCCAAAGTTAAGGGAAAGGTACTGGAAAGCTCTCTGAGCTTTCTCACAAAAGAAAGAACCATTTCAGACAGAGGGCTTGAGCCAAAGGTATTTCTCAATGAGACCATACTGCTGTTGGGTAGGACTGTCTGTTTGATTGCATAATGTCCAGTCTTTCTTGCCTCAGAACTTAGTGCTAGAACCCTTTTCCCTAAACACTGGGGCACTAGAAGACCATCTGGGCACCTCCATGTGTCTCTTGTAGGAGGATGCTGGCTCTGCGGAAATAGAGGGCAGGGGATCTGGAGAGTTGTCTCTGTTCTCTCTCCCCACCATAGAGGAATACTTCTGCATCATCCTCTGTGTGGATTGACGCATCGTTAACAGCGGTCCCTCTATGTACCCAGGACATGGAACAAGAGACAGTGGTTGCTCTCCCCGAGAGGAGTAAAGAGCTAAAAGTCTTCAATAAACTCAGTCCTGTGTGATGTGTCCCAGCCACCATGATGGGATAGGTGACAGAGTCCTTCTCCGCATGGACATTTAGTTCTGGTCAGTGATGGGTTTCTCAACCACTAAGAAACAAAGTCATTGTGGTTGGGTTTCATCAACGTGACAGATGTCCAAGAGACGCTACCAAAGGGAGGCAGGATTTACTTTGGTTCAAGATGTTGGAGGTTGTAGTCCTTGGTTTGGCAGCATCATCTCTGTAGACAAAGTCAAGGGGGAGTCATTGTGGCAGGAAGCACATATGAGAACACAGTCATTTCATGGCGGCCCAGAAAGGCTAGGCAGCCTTCAAAGGCTTGCCCTGGACTGTGGCCGGTTTTCTTTGTCTAGGCCCCACCTCCTGAAGTTTCTATACCACCTCCCACAATAACGCCACAGGCTGAGGACCCAGCCTTCCACACATGAAACTGTGGTGGATGGTTTATATTCAAGCCATAACAGCTGTAATTATATCTGGGATAAAGGTTATTAAAGAACTATGAAGGGAAATCGGGGACTGTAGATTCTAATGTCCCACAATTACTCTTGGAGGAAGAATTGTAGACCAGGTTGTGACATAAAGAACATCCTCATCAGAGGACTTGGTCCAGAGCAGAGAAGAGGACAGCATGCTGAATCCCCCAGGACAGGCTGGCTGCTAGGGATTCAGAGACCTGGGCAGTTTTGGCAGCCTGGGCACTGGGGCTTCTGAGTTTCATTTTGAGCAAGAGAGGAGAACGTGAGATTGCGTGAGATTGTCTTGGATAACAACAGTGTGTGGAACGCATTTTCTAACAGAGGTGCCTGATATTTCTCTGGCTCTCTGCCTCTTTTCTGCTCACTTCAGCTTGCTTTCCTCAAGCTTGTAGTGGGTTCATTGTAGTGGGTCAGACCAATGCTGTGCACCAGAAGTGGATAGGGGCAGGCAAAAGGAGAGGTCGGGAAATTTGCTCCTCTATTCTCCCTTTGGGAAACAGCTGAGCCACTGATGAAGGCTGATCCTAGGTTCTTGACCAGAGGCCCTTCCTGCTCCAGCAATCTGCAGTGCTCCAGGTTCTTGTTGCCAGCCCCAGGTATTTATTTTTCTCTGCTGGCTTCTCTTATTTCTGTTTCTTCCTTCCTTCTTTAGACCATCCCTAGGCTCCCTCTTTGAGTACCCAGTATTTCTTGCCATGACTGATCCAGGTGAGGAGAGTCATGTAGGAGATCAACTCAGTATTTTGCAACATATCAGGTGAAAGGTGCTGAGTGGCCAGAGATGTAGAGATGTTGGAGATGGAGGTTGAGAAATTCAGTTCCAGGTACATTGCAGAGGTTGGCTGTGTCTTATTGGGTGAAGGCTGACTGTGTCTCCCTGGGTGTTGTGAAGGTTGACTGTGTTGAACTTGGCAATACTGGCCTTGAAGCACACTTCCATGCAGCTCTGTTATGGTAATGAATCTTTCAGCACACTAACCTTTTAACTGTTCAAGTTGCTTTCAGTTTATGTTATTGTTTTAAAAGTAGAGCCGTGCAAGAATCTTGCTTCTAATCTGCTTGCTAAGATGCCAGGGGCTTCTACAAGTCACACTGGTCATACCCTGGTGTTTTTCTCCGGCCTCTTTAATTTCACCTTGCAGAATCTGGTCGCTTTCAATAATTTCCATTGTTGTAATTGAACTAGCTCAATACATCTGGGTTCATTGCTCTTTTGTTGAAGTCCCTGTAAGGGCAAAGACTTTATCTGTCTTATTTATTGCTTTGCTGCCAGTCTTTAGACCTGTGCCTGGCTCCTGTTAGGGCTCAGTAAATATTAATTGACTAAATATATAAATGAGTTGGCCACGAAGCAGCCTTCTGCAGAGGACTGACCTACCATTTGCTGTAATGCTTGCGTCTGTCCCATAGCCTTCCAACCAAGAGTGCTGGCTGGGGTAGGGGGCACACCATGAATGGATGTCATGGAAACTGATTTAACAATGGCTAGCAACTTTGTAACCTCATGGCCTCTGAAGCAGCCACGAGAGTCTGTGCAGGAAGAGAGGGTGTGGTTTCGGAGGACGGATCTCCATGAGCTGATTAAGCAATGCAATTCTGTTGCTATCCAGCTTGTAACTGGATTAGCTAATAACCAGAGACATTCTCATGGATTCGGGCTGACATGACGAAGGTGCCCAGGAAAGTGCACTGTCTTCCGAGAGCTGAGGTTTCCTGGGTTTCATACTATAAGCTCGGCCTTCCCCAGTAGCCGATTGGAGATGTTGATTCCAGAGTACAGTGATGGCTTCTAGCAGGTGCTCAGAGCATGGCGGTCTCTGCATTTCATTTGCTGTTCTCTCTTCCGATGGTCGCCCTACGTGCCAAGCAGATCAACACTCTCTCCACAGCCCTTCAGTGCCCTGGCTTAATTGGCCTGAGCGGTTGCTCTTAGTGTGAACATTTCCTTCTGTCCCCAAGTCTGAATTTGATGACTCCTAATGTTCTTGAAAGCAAATCCAGTCGAGAGGAGTCTGTTCCTACACCCCGAGCCTGTGTAGCACACTGACTGCTTTTTAAAACACATTTCCCTCTCTCCAGCATTTCCAGCGTTTCTCTTGCAGGGCTGAGCAAATAGAGTGAGGTTTGCAGAAGCATAGCAAATCCCAGCCCTTCTTAATCAACTCATTTTTTTACAATTTTTCCCCTGTCCAGGCTCCATGAGCCTTGCATGAAAGTTCAGTTCTTTATGGGTGCCTGGCATGCCCGGAGAGTAGCAATTCTCACAGTCAGTGTCTAACTAGGAACTATGGGCACCGTGCTCTGTTATATTTTCATGAAGTTCATCTTCATTAGAGAAATGTCCCTAAATTAGTCTGAAAACTGTTTTCAACTATATCTCTCATTGCCCAGAAGGTGACACACTCTCTTTTCTATAAAGCCACAGTGGGAAATGTCAAGTTGAATGTGAAGTCACAGTAATAATGATGATGACCGGCCTTAGCCTAGACAGTGCAACCCTTCCAACCATTTCATGGTCATTACCAGTTAATTCCTAAAATCTCTGCTGCTTGGCAATTTTTATTGCTTCTTCCAAAATTACATACAATAAAGAGGTTTGGGAAAACTGACCATGGGTAAAATTCTTCAGTTTCTCATTTAGCTTCCACGAAGTTTTGTGCGCACAAGTGTGTGTGGGGGGGTGTGGGGTTGTGGTGTGGCGTATATTTAGGGGTATGTGGTGTGTGGCCTGTGGTGGGGAGTATGGGGGTTGTGGTGTGGCATGTATTTAGGGTTGTGTGGTGTGTGACCTGTGGTGGGGTGGGGGGGTGGAGGGGTGGGGTGGAGGTATGAGGTGTGTGTAGGGGCTGTGGTGTGTGGTTTGGGAAAATGTAGTATGTGTGTAGGGGGCTGTGGTATGTGGTGTGGTGTGTGTGTGTAGTCAGTCTGAAGGTGTATGACGTGTGTGTGTGTGCGTGTGCGTGTGTGTGTGTATGGTGTGTGCGTGCATGTGCACACGTATGAAGAGACCAGATTTCTCTACCTTAGATGAATTTAAGGTTTATGTATGACTGAGCAGTCTCTTCATATATTTTTAGTTGTAATCTGCCCAAATCTTTCTGTAGAATGAAAAGCAAGAGACACCTAAGGATTTAAAACGCAAGCAATTTAACCCAAGTACGGCCAGAGCCTTTCTGTAAAAACCACTAACTGGGCTTCAGTTCTTGATTGCAGAGCTGACGCCAGTGGGCATCTGGCTCGTAATAAAATAACAGAGATGTTGCAGCCATAGACTCTAGGGCCTAAAAGTAAACTCGGAGCCCTAACCCCGGCCAATTATGAACTTCTCTAGTATGGCTGGCAGGTTTGCATGTATGTGGCCACGGCAGGGTGGGGATGGGGTGGAGGTTCTTGGTGTGGAGTATACTGGGAAGGAAGAGCCTCTGTGCTTGTGCGGTGCAGGCTTCACTCTCATCAAAGGGTCCTGTCACCCAGGGAGGTCCCCACAAGGAAGTGTAGGACGAAGACAGTCTGGGATATCATTTCCCTTATTCCTCAGGATCCCTTTTATTTAAAATTTTCCCTTCTGAACCTTGGCCAGAATGCTGTTTCTTTTGATTTTATTTATGGGGCTAGGTTCTTGTTTTCATTATTATCCTGGCTTATGGCTTTCCCTGGCTCGTCCCGAAATGCATGCACCTTTTACATTGATTTTGTGTCTCCAACCGACGTGCAGATCAACAGAGACTGAATGGGGAAAGCTAAATCTTTTAAAATTATAGTGAGAAACCCACACCCCTGTCTCCTCTCATTCCCGATTTTTTTTGTTTGTTTTGATTTGTTTTGGAAAGGAAAAAAAAAACATCAGTGGGTATATTTCTCAAGGTGGTACCACGACGGCCGCTTCCCTTCCAGCGCCTAGGAAACGCACTGACTGTGTGTGTCCCACTTATACTGCTTTCTGTTCCATGCAGTCACATGGCTGAGCAACCCAGAGCCCCCACGCGACTGTCACCAGAGTCGTCCTGGTGAACACTAAGAGAAAAAAAGAGTCTTACAATCCATATCTGCTGTTGCCATTAGTTTAGCCCCTGAGCTGGCCCCACGGAGGATGTCCTGCCATTCTTCTAGCGGCACGTGGGACCACCAGGTCTCCTAGTGAGAGATCTTCCCCTATTGACGCAGTGCGTGAGACTGGCATCACTATTCCATCTGACTCGGAAGCATTTGCGAATCCTGCTTCTCCAAGCATATTTTCCATCCAGCTCTGAAACAGGCTAACCCTGCTCCTCTGCATGCGTTCTAATGTCGCAAGTCAGATCAGGGGTCATTTCTGTGCATTGCCAGAGTCACCTCAGCAGGCACGCAGAGAGTCTGATGATGCGCTGGGACTAGGGGTCCAGAAGTAGGAGGTGTCCATCACTCTCCTGAGACAGTCCAGTAGAGGAGCCTGGGGCAAAATGTACCTGTGGAATGGGCTGGAATCCTGCAGTGGCATCGCACAGCTGCACCCCGTGGATTCCCCAAGAGGCTAAGAGAAACTCATTTTGGAGGAGGTCGTGCCAGGAAAGAACCGTGAAAGAGAAATAAGATCCACCTAGGCCAAGAAGTAGGTCGGGACAGGTGAAGAAAGCATGGGTGAAGCCCGGGGAACAGGGTGCATGAGGGGCAGAGAACAGGAAGTGTGGTGGGCTGTAGAACTTGGTATCAGGCTGAGGAAGCCACAGGATCACAGCAAGTCAGCCGGGAGGCGTAGAGGCTGCTCCCGACAGCACACTCTGTCCTGCTGAACAATGCGGCAGTGTGAGCATCGTTGTCAAATCTAGATGTGGAAGCTTAGACAACTGGAGCGACTTCCTGAAGAACACAAATGTGATCATTTAAAGAGCAGCCTTGAACTTGGGTCTTAGTGGCTCAACCTTTCATCTGTTTGTCTGTCTGCCCCTCTACGAAGGATGGGGGTTACAGAAACTCCCCTAGTCAGGCTGCCATGTGTCAAGGAATATGGGGTTCATGCTGGAGATGATGAGATAGCTCTCAGGGGGGTTTCTAGGCAGGAAGGAGGCACCACGAGGTAGAGATACTGAAGGGAAGACAACCCCCAGTCAGGGCCAGCCGATCAGTTATACTAGTATAGACACCCTGGGTAGAGGGAGGTTGGGACTAAGCCATGGATTGCAGACTTCCTTACAGCAGTTAGGGCTCAGTCAGAAGTTGGGTATCAGGGATTTTATTGAAAATACAACTATTGTTGTTGTTGTTTTGTTGTTAGGCAGAGGTCCAAGAGCTAGCCAGAAGCCAAAGAAAGAAAGCAGAACCCTGGCTAGCTGCCTCATGACTGGTGGCCAAGGCAGTTGATTGTTCTTGTGTGTGTCCTCCTTCCTCCCTCCCCTCTTCTCCCTCCTCCTCTCTCCTCCCACGTCTTCCCTCTTCTTCCCATCTCCTCCCACCTCCTCCCAGGTCCTCATCACAAACTACCCTGCTTAGAGGAGGGAGGGACACTTCCTTGGGAGCTCCCTCTCCGGGTTACATTCCCTGGGACCCGAGAATCCACAAGAACCCTTCTTGGAGAACAGGTACAGCCCTGCACATATCTTGCTACCTACATAGCTTCTCTTTCAGACAGAGTTCAGCTGGCAGCTGCCACTTTGTTCTCCATTCTCGGGAGGTTGGAGGGTGGTTTGGGAGATGTGTGTGGATTTTCTCGGCCCACTGTGGTCAGGCTGTGGGCCTGGGATTCTCCACCAGCAAGCAGGCTTCCTTCTGGACTTGAACTCCAGCAAGAAGGTCAAGGCTTACTACTATGGGGCTCTTGGACCTGAAATCCACTTCCTCAGGATCTACTCCCCCACCCTAAATTTGCTTTGGTTCTTGGGGAAAGTGCAGATTTATGTCTGCTTGACAAGTGCTATCGTCCATGGGGAGAGCCAGAAAATTAAATCTGGGATTCAAGGTGTCTGAACAGCATGGTCTTTCCTACAGGCATTTTGAGAGCTTCATTTTCAAATCTCAAATGGCCACCAGATTCCACTATTACAACGTGTTGCCTGGCTTCGCAAAAGACAATCACATCTTCCTGGGTCATAAACAATAGTGCAGTCTTCACTACTGGCTAGCGTTTATCTGTCCTGGGCAGATAAGAGTGTAGCCTTTCACAGAGTGGCTGGGAGCCTCTTCCATAGTCTGAGGGTCTCACGCATTCTGTGGGCGGTACTCGCAAAGGCAGACATAATTACAGGAATGGGGCTATCCGGCAGCCAGCAGAGCATCTTCCGTTCTGTGCACTTGTAAGCTGGGATTCTGCATGGAGACGCCTTAGCATGGCAGGAGCATCTGCAGCCATCACACCACCAATCCGATTTCCATAAATTAATTGAGCCTGTGTGTTTGGTGAGCATAGGAAAGAGTTGCGATTCTGTTTTTAATGGGTTGACAAGATGACCCGATACTCTGCTGTTTGTTTACTGTCGCCGCTTTGTGGTGTTTGGTGTAAGTAAGTGGGCTTCTGTCAGCAGAACTCTTGTCTGGAATAGGCAATACGTCTGTGAATTGAGGGTGTAAGCAGCATGCCTCATCCAGCGATCAACCATTCCCGCGAATTCGGGGAATCTCGGAGCTTTGTTCTCGCTTTTCTCACACAGGAATGTTTAGAGTTGAATTTTTCAGGTGAACCCCACCCTCTGGGTGGTTTAAATTTTAGTGTTACCCCAATATATAAAACAAGAGCTTGTGTAGCTACCGTGTGTGGTAACACTGTAATTGCAAAAACACCAAGGTGAAGCCCTGGTAAGAAACGTTGGATTTTGAATGTTGCAAAAACCGGACAGTTAATTTTTTTTCTTCAGTTACTCCTGTTGAGTGGTTTTAAGAGTCACACTTTTATTCTCGCTTCCTTAGAAGGTCTTTTGACTTTTTTGGGTTGGTGAGAGAATCTTTGGTTTTGGTTTTTGAGGTACGATCTCAAGTAGCACAGGCTAGCCTCAAACATGTTACATAATCTAGAGTGATGTTGTCCTCATGATCCCGCATCTACTTCCCCAGTGCTGGGGTTATTGGCCCACATTATCACATGCAGCTCTTATTGCATCTGGATTCGGGTGTTGACTGCACAGGGGGATGTGCTTGTCAAAGTTCTTTAAGCTCTACCTTTAAGAAAAAAACCATAAATTAAAAATATTAAGGGTTTTAAGAGCAGGCTGTAAATCTAGTTAAGGCCATGTAGCTTTTGTAGTCAGGGGTAGTTATTCTCAGGTAGTCTGAAGTAGGTATGCGTGGAAGCCAAAGCACTGCCTCACTGGGCCACTGGACCGAGTCTGTAGCTGACTATATGGGGGCCTGTGCTCTACACAAAGGTGACGGAAACAAGACTCTTTTCCCCCTCTGGAGGCCAGGGAAGTGTGGAGAGGCAGAACCCCAGACTGACTTGGAGAAAAGGGACGGAGGCACACAGCTTTATAGCAACCATGTGGTGGGCTGGACCACCCCCTGATGTCACTGCACACAGACGTATAGTTGTACCTGTGCTCCTTTCTGTCATGCCTTTTCATGGGACAAGTGTCTCATTAGCGTGTTGAGGATCTGCTACTGGTGTGATTTTACATGCTAAGTAATGTGATTTGATTGTGTGTGTGTGTGCACATGTACACGCATGCATGCACGCACACACAAACACATAGAGGTTTCCAAGTGTCTTTTTCAATCACTCTCTATCTCATCTTCTGACACAGGCTTTCTCGCTGAGCACAGAGCTCACTGATTTGACTGGCGTTAAGTAGCCAGTGAGTCCCAGAGTTACTCCTGGCTCTGCCGCCCCAGGGTTGGGTTCCAGGCCTACACTGCTCTGCTCAACATTCTCTCTTTCTTTGTTTTTTTCTCTCTTCCTTCTTTCTTTCCTTCCTTCTTTCCTTCCTTCCTTCCTTCTTTCCTTCCATCCTTTCTTTTTTTTTGGTTTTTGTTTTTCAAGGCAAGGTTTCTCTGTGTAACAGCCTGACGTTCCTGGAACTTGCTTTGTAGACCAGGTTGGCCTTTGCCTCCTGAGTTCTGGGATTAAAGGCATGCACCACCACTGCCCATGGGCTGTGTCCAACCTATTCAGCCTTCTGTGTTGACTCTAGAGGATTTTGGCCACATTGCAAGGTGATGGCTGGGAAGCAATATAGGTTGAATGACAAGCCTGGAAATTTGCAGAGCTGGGTACTAACAGGAGGTAAGGATCCTCTGAGGACAGAAGGAGGCCATGAGAGCATCTCCTAGGAAGAGGTAGCGGAGGAAGGTAGGAGAAGGTAGAACCGGCGAGACACAGCTGTAGAAGCAGAGAGGGAGTCACTGGAGCTGTGGGTAAGGGTGGGCAGGTCAACAAAGGACCCTCTGCTGCTTTGCCATTTGCATGGGATGACACAGGGGAAGACAGGGGAGATGAGGGATGGTTCCAGGCTCCCAGACAGAAAGGGTAGAATGATTACATCATGCACTGGGATGAAGACATTTGTGGCAAGGGGAGGTGGTGGGAAGGAGGGAAGCAATGAGATCTTTCACAGGCAGGAAGAATGGCAACAAGATGTCTCGGTGGGTGAAGGTGCTCGCCGCACAAGTCTGGTAACTCGATAGGACGCTTGGAATCCGCACGAAGGTGGGAAGAGAAAAACCACTTGACAAGCTACCCTCTGACGACGGCCACATGGGTGCTATCCCCGTGTGCCACCCTCCCCATAATAATAAATAAAACTTTTTAAAAAAGAGTATCTTGGGTGTCCCTAAACACATCTGATTATTCGTACTTCTGTTCTGTTTAAATGCTATTTTCCACTAACTATTTGAAATGTGGGGAAAGTGTTCTAAGTCCAAGAGCACAGCGTGTCTGAGATGTGGGGTCAGGGTGGTGACAGAGAAGTAGCCTGTGTGTTTTAGTTTGTTGTCTATTGCTTTGATAGTCACCATGGCCAAAGGCGACTTGTGGAGGGAATGATTTATTTGGCTGCCATGTCCTGATCACAGTCCATCATGGAAGGCAGTTGGTGCAGGAACTCACGCGAGCGCAGAGGCAGGAGACTGGAGGCAGGAACTGAAGCAGAGGCCATGGAGGAGTGCTGCCTATTGGCTTCTCTCCATGACTTTCTCAGTTTCCTTTTCATAAAGCCCAGGACCTCCTGCCCAGAAGTGGCACAGCCCACAGTGGGCTGGGCTCTCTCCCATCAATCATTAATCAAGAAAATGCCCTACATATCTGATAGTGGCATCTTATCAATATTCCCTCTTCCTAAATAAATCTAGTTTGTGTCAAGGTGGCAAAAATTGATCAGTGTGCCCATCAGCCTTAGAAAGCATCTACACTGACGGAAAAGGTCCCATAGGGCTACACGAAACCTCAGCTAGTTTTCACTTCTTTTTGGCGGGGGGAGGTTTGACACAGGGTTTCTCTGTAGCTTTGGAGTCTGTCCTGGAACAGCTCTTGTAGACCAGGCTGGTCTCGAAGTCATAGAGCTGCCTCTGCCTCCCGAGTGCTGGGTTTAAAGGCGTGCGCCACAGCTGCCCAGCCTAGTTTTCACTTCTTATTATCCAGAACAATTTGAAATAAGCATGTATGACAGTGAGCTTGAAATTTATCTAGGACACGAAGGGCCCACGGCAGAGATAGGCACATCTGCTCTATGGAGCTCCATCTCCTGGAAGTGTCTGTTACCTCCAGGGAAGACATGGAGAGGAAGCCCTGGGCTGAGGAGGCAGAGGGCAAGGGAAGAACCACAGGGTGGGGGTAGTGATCAGAACAGGACTGGCAGCTGCCAGTGAATGCCTGGGAGTGCTAGACCCTGTGGTGAGGCTCTATAGACACTTACTCAGATCTTAAAATCAGGTTGCACGTTAAGTACCCTTATTTTTATAGATGAGAAGAGGAGAATCAGGGATCAGAGGGGAAGAGAAAGAAAGTGGGAAGTGGCAACACAGACTAGGGATGTCAGCACGCCCCGAGGGTCCAGCCTGGGCATCATGGCTGCGATCATGGCTGCATCTGCTCTATTTCACCGCAAGTCAGAACACTCCTTATTGCTCTGCTTGATGAACATCCCCATTGTCAACCTTGTCCAATACTGCCACCATGCAGGGGACATACGCATTAATGGAAGGGGAGATGTGTTGAGAAGGTTCTGGCTTATAGAGCTCAAACCACATCCCCATCTCTCATCTTGTTTTCTGGAGACAGGCTCTCATGCGGCTCAGGCTAGCTTTGAACTCTTTCTGCAGCCAGGATAATCTTGAACTCCTGATCCTCCCACCTCTGTCTCTCAAGTGCTGGGATTATAGGAGTGCACAGCCTGGCCCTGCACCTTCTTTGCTGGGTGGGGTTTTATCTTGCGTTCTGAGTGTTGCCTGAGATCTTTGAGTCAAGGGCAGGAACCGCATTGACTCTGCTCCCCTTAGCCTCTGGCAGAAAGCTTTGTGTATAATGGGTAGTCAATAAGTATTTATGGGTTCATGAATTGGCTAAGCCAGTGTTCCTGGAAGTGAAGAGCAAGGAGGGGAATTGGCAAGGCTGTAGTGGTGAAGCTACAGCAACTACGGAGTTCGTTGGGAAAGATTTCCCCCTTTTAAAGTCAACATCTGGGAGTGAGCTGAACGTGAATGTCTATATTAACATTTACTCAGTTAGACTCAGATGTCAGAGGCTCAGATGAGATGCTCTGATGGGCAGGTCCCGGGACCTCCGGCCCCTTTTGGTGCTTTGTTGACAAAAGGCCTTGGTCGTCATCTCCTGGAGCAGCTCTGAGTCTATGAACAGGCAGCTCAACAGGGAATGGAGCGGAACTGGGTAGACAGGTGCGATGGGAATGGCAGCCATAAGTGGTAAGCAGATGGGAGGCTAATCCCGAGGATTAACTGTCTTCATTATTGGATTAGCTCTTGTGCCGATTAGCCCCTTCAGAAGTACTCAGGGACTGTTTCCTCAGAACCGAAGCATCTGCCTGGTACTTCACTGCCGCTGACTGGCAGGAGCCGAGCTCTCCTCCCTGTGGGACGCCACACTCCTCCACTGTCACGCCAGCACCAGAGTCGATGGCTACCAGCCCGAGCTGTATTTCTTTATTCTTTATTCATGCCAGTGTCCGTTCAACTCAAAAGAGAAGCGCAAAGCCCTCTCGCCCCACCTGAACTGGCCAAAAAAGTGCCTTCCTGAAAGTGCCTCTGTAGTTAATGATGGTCTTTTCAAGGGTGTGTGTGCACGTGTGTGTGTGTGTGTGTGTGTGTGTGTGTGTGTGTGTGTGCACGTGCATGTGTGTGTGTGTGTGTGTGTGTGTGTGTGTGTGTGCAGAAGTGTACATGTGCACACTGGTGTGCATGTATGTCTGTGAGAGCACAGGGGTGTGTGTGTAAGTTAGAAGACAACGCAGGTCAGTCCTTGCCATACTTATTTGAGGTAGGGCCTCTTGGTGTTTGCCTCTGGATCGACAGGCTAGCCTGCTCCTGAGACTCCAGAGAGCCTCCCATCCCATCTCACCACAGGAGCACTGAGATTGTAAAACCATAGGTGCCTGGCTTTACATGGGGCCTGGGGATTCAAACTTGGGTCCTCACACTTGCTTAGCAAGCTCTTCGCATGCTAACCCATCTTCTTAGCCCAACCCTTGCATTATCAACCCCTAACGCCTCCATGCTGAGAAGCACTGGGGACAGCTCCCCATTCTTACCCTGCCTCTGTTACCTCAACTTTACCCCCTACCCTTCCTTTGTTCTCAGACCCTGGTACTGCTTCCTGCCTCCAGGCTTTTGACCACCACTTCTCCTGGGGGCAGGGAAAGGAGAAAGGGAGTGAGCCCCGAGTGGGGACCCTGTGCCCCTACCTTTCCTGTGTGTGTGTCCCCAGTGTCCAACAATGACCAGCACATGGATGGATGAGTGAAAGAACGTGTCTCAGAAAGATTGAGACACTTGCCCTTGCCACCTGAAGAAGGGTGGCTTTTGACCCCCCTCCCAGCCCCAAGAGTTCTCTTCTCTGCCACTTGAGCTGGGATAGGGATCAGCACCATGGGGTTTGTGTTCACCCATTATGTGTGGTCTACAATGTACCTGTGCCCCCATTCTCTCCCTTTACCCCCTTCTCTCTTTGTCCCCGCTTACTGTTTTCTGAAATATGGAAACGTCCTGATGGAAGTGTTTGTTTTCCTACGTCACCCTCCTGATGTGCAATTGCTCCTTTCTGTGGGGAATCTGCCGTCTGTCTGCCTTCTGTGCTTCGTCAAGGTTATGGCCTAAATTAGACCTCCCAGCTGCGCCTGGGTTTCAACACACTCATGATCTTCTCTGCCCTCTGCTTTGCCCTGTACACAGAGCAACTGCATGATAGGAGGAAGAAGGCTAGCCTTACTGGGCCTCTACCTTCACTGAGGAGCAAGGAGGCTCGGCAGAAGCTGCTCAGCAGGACAGTGGTGGAGTCCCAAGGTGACAGAAACCACAGGGCGGGGTACTGTGACCGTGTGGTCATATACTCTACAGACAGATAAAACTCAGTAACCACAGGGGTCAGAAAGGGCAGCCTGGGGCCTAGAAATTCCGGCCTGATACTCAGGAGCAATCAGAAGAGGGGAAAAGAAAGACTGGGCTACTCTAGGAAGCTCTGCAGAGCCATGCTGATGAGCGTTCCTTTGTGACATTAGTTCATCCTGATAGCTGGTTGTTTGATTCCCTGGAGGAAAAAGCACCGTATGGCAATCCTACGGCAATCCTACCCAATAGCTGAAAGGGGTGACCCAGGAAGGTATGAACTGTAAGGAAGATGCTGGAACCCAAGACAGCCCAGAGAGCATCCCTGTATGCCATGGCTCATGGTCCTATTGTAGTTCTGACAGGGAACTTCCCTTCCAACTCGATGATGCTGACCTGTGGGTTGCAAGCCCTTGGAAGTGAGAAGCCATTACTGAGAAGCAGCCTCCTGGTGTCTACCCATGCATGTTGAACCTTGATGGGAGAGCCAATGCAAGTCATAACAGTTTCATCTTATGTCTGGCAGAGGTTAGGGGAAGAGTCCTTGACCAATACATCTGTCTTATGTGTGGTAGAGGTTAGGGGAAGAGTCCTTGACCAATACATCTGTCTTATGTGTGGTAGAGGTTAGGGGAAGAGTCCTTGACCAATACATCTGTCTTATGTGTGGTAGAGGTTAGGGGAAGAGTCCTTGACCAATACATCTGTCTTATGTCTGGTAGAGGTTAGGGGAAGAGTCCTTGACCGATACATCTGTGTCATTCTGCCTCTCCACCGCTCCTCTTATTCAGTCCCAGACCTTGGTTCTAATTACGAGTCCTCTATTAAGGCATGTCCAGACATCAAAGGTCTAATACTGATGAGAGCTGGAGTCAAAGAGCAGGTTTCATGTGGCTTCAGCATGTGGATCGGGAAGCGGTCCCCTCCCGGCTCTGACTCTGGAACAGCCAGCCTCAGTTGCTCCGACCATGGAAGGAATGCGTTGGACTTGACACTTCAAGGTTCCTTTAAATTCTCTGTCTATGAGAGGCTGAGACCAGCCTCCTGCCAGACTCACCTGCCAGAATTGACTGCACAGGTAGGCCCTGCCTGTGACCTGTGTATGACACAAGGCAGGAGCTCAGCCTCTTGAGGCCTGGCCCTTGTTGGAGTTTTCCTGTCTCTCCCCCTGAGGTCCTGCAGGTCTTTAGCATGACTCCACAGAGCAGAGAGAATCTCTGGGTCTAGAGGGCACTGGGGTGTGCTGTGGGACAATGGCCTTGTACCTTGTAAAGATTTATCACTTGTATTTTAATAAAACACTGATTGACCAGTAGCCAGGCAGGAAGTAGAAACAGGATGACCAGGCAGGAAAAAGAGGCGGGGCAATGAGAACAGGAGAATGCTGGGGAGAGGAAAGGGTCTATCTACACTCATGACCCAGCCACAGAGGAAGCAAGATGAGAATGCCTCAGTGATAAAGGTACTGGGACACATGGCTAACACAGACAAGAATTATGGGCTAATATAAGTTATAAGAGTTAATAAGAAGCCTGAGCTAATAGGCCAATCAGTTTATAATTAATGTAGACCTCTGTGTGTTTTGTTGGGACTGAATGGCTGTGGGACCGGGTGTGACAGAAATCTCTAGCAACAGGGGTGTTCTGTTTCTACCTGAATGACGAGGAGCCCAAGGATTAGAAAGGACAGCCAGGATAGGGACTAGACACCAGGCTCCTTCAAAATCCTCATAAGTCACTGAGGATTTTTATAAGGGGTCATCATCTTCTTTCTTTAAAGATTGTGGCCCCTTGGAGAGCACCCATTCTCGTATAATATTTTTTGTCTTAATGCAGTTCACTTTGTTCCATTAAGGAAGTTTAAATGGAGACAAAAATATAAGAATTTAATAAATACAAAAAGAGAAAATGTTAAATCACATCTTGTAGGCTTTATGATCTCCAATCCATTTCATTTCCTGAATACATATCCTGCATTTAAATAGTTCCAGGGATGCCAAACCAAGAGTCAAGTGATGAAATTTTGATGGCAACTGGAAAGTTTCTTCGGTTTCATTGGCTACAAAAAAAAAATCTGTATTTTCCTATCTCTAGTTTCCCTAGAAATAATGCAATTTGGAATTAGCATATTTTAAAAAATATCTTAGTATTTTGTGTGTGATGTATGCGTGTGTCCACATTCATTTTTGCTCACATGGGAATGTGTTTGTAGACCAGGGGTAGACATCAGGTGTTTCCCCCAGTCCCCTCCACCTTCACTGAGGTTGGAAATAGACTCTCTCACTGAACCCTCACCCCACCAGTTCGGCTAGACTGGCTGACAGTGAGCTCCAGGGACTCTGCCGCCTGCCCCAGTGCAGAGGCTACAGAGATGCCCCAGAAAGTCAGGCTTTTCCATGGATGCTGGTGCTCTGAATGTAGATCCTCTCGCTTGAGTGACAAGCATGGTGCTTTCCACCAAGCCATCTCCCAATCCTCTCATCTTTTCTTTATGACTGTCTAATGCTGTCACAGCGGGCCAGGGACAGTGTTTCTATAAAACTGTTTTCCTCTCCTTTGGAGATGGAATTAGGAAAAGTATACCCCAAGGAGACATACAGTTTTCACAACTAAACACAGGTGTGATGCAAGCTTGTATGTTCTGGAGCATTTAAACAAGCTCTAATTTTATTGTCCCACATAACTATGAGTTGTTTTTTTAAGAGGTCTAAAATTGGATAGAATACAAGCTTCCCACATTTCCTGTTTTCTTCATTTAACAAACATTTTTGATGTACATGCATTGGGCAAGCCCTGCAAGCAATGAAAATGTTAACTAGATCTATTTCTGTCCCTGCGTTCCTTGTAACCAAAAAGACAGGTCATATGTACTTGAATAGCTATGATCCCAGTCAGGGGTGTTGGCTGCCTCCAGGAACAGAGTGTTCTCCCAGCATCAGCAGGAAGGCAAACCCAGAGGGGCCCAGGGGGTGCAGGGTAGAAGGACCCTCTGAAGAGGTCTATCGGGAAAGACGGTGGGGGAAAGAGTGTCACTCAGAATTATGGGAAACTCTTAGAAGTCTGGGGGTCATTGATATAGCCAAACTAGGAAGTTTAATATTAGAAGGCAGGTTAGAGTTGTGCTCCTGGCCATGGGGAGCAATTGAGGGTTAAGATCAAAGGATGAGCAAGTCAGTGCAGGACTTTTGTGAGAAGTGTGTGAGCCGTGTCCTGGTCATGAGTCTTTTGTTTTCGTTGTTGCCTGGATAAGCTCCACGGAGTCAGAGAAGTTCGTGGGGCTCCAGGCTAGGAAGTGGGGACACTTGGTAGAGCCAGCTGTAGGGTTAAAGAGCACATGCTGAACAGAGACAGGATGACAGATGAAGATGTGGCCAGATGTGTAACTTACAGGACAACATGATGAGAAGCCAGTCTCTAAGGGTGACAAGTCACAGCAGGTTCTGCCGTGAGGGGTAAAATGAACAGATTCAGATTCAAGGCTGTAGACAGCATCCATGTGCTTATTAAATCACCATCCTCCCAGGACAGGGATGACATCTCCGTCACCTTTGATAGGACAGGGATGACATCTTTGTCTCTTAGGATAGGGACTCCATAAATGCTGAGTGCAGAGCTTGCCTTTAAGTTCACCCAGGATGTCTGCAGTGTGTGATGCAGGAAGCCCAAGCTCCTGTCTCCTGGGCCAGATAGGGCATCACCACCTAGCATGCCTTTCCCTCCTTCACCTAGCATGCCCCTCCCTCCTTCACCTAGCATGCCCTGCCCTCCTCCATTTAGCATGCCCCTCCTGTTGGGGGGTAGATGGGCTTCTGGATTGCTGAACTAAATAAGCTCTTCTGAAAAATGGCATCCTATAATTTTAAACCTGTGCTTCCATAGGAGTGGGGATCAAAGGAGATTTCAGTGCAAAACATAAAAAAAAGAAAAGCCTGAATTCTTCCTATTCATCATGTGCCAGGTTTTCAAAAAGACGCTTGTTCATGACAAGCTAACCTATTGTATTTTCCCGTTCTAAACCTCAAAACCCAATTGGAACTCCATATAAAATGGTTGAATTAACAGTAATCATCTTTGTAGGTGTGTTTTCAGAGAGTTGACATTTTGTGCAGAGCTTCTGGGGTGGGCTCCAGTAACCGCTTAGGCCGTTTTTTATTTAGTTTATTTTTTTCAAAAGAGGGATTATGGGGACTTTAAAAATGCTTTGTTTAGGATGAGCCCTAAAAGTTCACATTGGTTTTTTATGCTTTCTAGGGTCAAAGCACAGCTGTGGCTTTACCCTTCACTGTTAAGTGTGGCACATGGGTACTTGATAAACGTTCGAAACATCTGCATGCATTCGTCTGAAAACAAGTCACACCTGTCAGCATTGTTTGGCAAACTTGTTCGAATTCAGCAAATAAAATAGCTAGCATTCTTATGAGGTCAAGGTGGGGCTGGCGTCTAGCCCTTCGCTGCTTATCTCTTCCAGTGGAGGCTGAGGTTTGAAATGCTATTTTGATGGCCCCCCTACAGCCAAGCAGCCTGCGGGGCGAGGCCAGCGCTTCACCTCTCATGGCTGGGACTATGTGTTCTCCATCAAGCACACCTCCCTCTTATACTATTTAGTCTTGGAGCCAAGAATCACAGCCCAGTAGCCAGCAAATGGCGGGACTGTCGGCTCTGGCTTCCTAGTATGGTTCCAAGTTCAGCACAGCCCCACCATGCTTCACCTTGACTGAGTTTGGTGGGTTCTGAAGCCCTTATGGTATGAGGGTACAGGAATTCCGCTGTTGGCCAGTCCGTTCCCACCCTGGAGAGAAAGTCACCGTATTGGTTACTCATCTCATTACTGTGAGAAAACACCCAAGCAAAGCAGCACACAGAGTGTTTGTTTGGGCTTACAGTGTGAGGTACAGTCTGCCGTGGCAGGAAAGCCATGGCAACCGGAGCTCAGGTGGTGTTCACATTGCATCCTCAGTCAGGAAGCAGAGACATGAGCTCAGCTCACTTTCTCCTCCCTCCAAACCCTGTTCAGGACCTCAGCCTGTGCAATGGTGCTATCCGTGTTAGGGTAGATCTTCCTTCAGCTCACCTAGTTTAGAAACGCTTACTGAGACATGCCCAGAGGTTTATCTCCTGTGACTCCCGATCTTACCAAATGACAGCATTATTATTATTATCATCATCATCATCATTATTATTGCCATTATTCTTTCCCACTTGTTGAATTTTGACCCTTCCAAAAAATTGACATTCAAGTAGCGACTTCCAGGACCTTAGAATGTGACTTTACTTGTGAAGAAAGGCTCCTCACTGATGTCATAAGTTAACATGAATACATCTGTATGGGCCTCAGTCAGATGTAACAGGGACACACATGTGGAAGAAGAATGGCATGAAGAGACATGTAGAGAACATGGCCATGTGACTCTCATGACACAAGCCAATCCCAAGGGGTTCCAGTATATCCCAGATGCTAGAAGAAGCAAGCAAGCATCATCTCAAACCTTCAGAGTGTGACCATGGCAACCCTTAACTTGGCCTGCCAGCCTCCAGATGCTAGACAATGCATTTCCACTGTTTCCAGTCACCCAGTTTGTGGTCCTTGGTATAGCAGCCGTGGGAATCTGATAGACACCCCAGCTTACGTGACCTTCAAAGGGCTGCTACAGTGGTCACGGAAACCAGACTCAGCTAACCCTTTACCACTTCCTCTTGAGCTTCCTGTCTGCTGTCCCTGTGAATGTGGTGACCTAAAACCTCGTGTGAGGTAGATGTGCTGTGTGTCCCATAGTAAAGCCCCAGCCTGCGCGAGCAGAAGTGGAGGATCACAGACATGAGCCTCAGGTCCTGGCCAGCCGTGACAGCCACGACTCTGTCACATTTTCGGGGTGAATTTGGGCACGGACAACGTGAGGTCTGTTAAGAGCACAGGATGCCAGCAGAAGCAGTGAGGTCTATGATCATGTGGTGTGTGGATTACACCGAGCCAGGGCCTGCTTTCATCCCAGTACCAGCTTGTCAAACTCTGGAGATTCTGTAACCCCATGATTTGCCCCCAGTCATACAGCAGTGAGTCGGACCAGAATCCAATTTCCGGGGCTCACAGCTACCAGCCCTGTCAACAGTTAGGAGTAATTACCCCATGGCCAGCATCGGGGTACATGTTTTCTCTCTTCTCATAACCTATAACCTAATCAGAGACAAAACCAATGTCCCAACTTGCTTGACAAACGCAGTAAAGGCAGAAGCAGGAAGAGGCCTTTCTCTAATCCCTCTATCCAGGAAACACTGCGTTTTTGAAATCTGTAGTTTATGACAGTATCCGTCTTCAGTCTGGCCTTGTTACGTGAAAATACACGGAAAGCTAGAAAATGCATTAAGAATGGTGGACATTCAAATGAGCTGTAAAGAATGCAGACAAGTGTAGACCCGAGAGGTGACAGTTCCCCCTGGCAGTGGCCGCTGAAGGGGGTGTCGTGGAAGAACACTCACAGGCAGAGGTGGGTGGGACACTGTGCTCTGAGGAGGGAGAATATTGATGTAGCTGGTCCATCTGGCTGTCATAGGGATCTTTTTGCTTCTTTCAACTCGGAACTGGGGATCAAATCCAAGTCAAAGTTACTCAAGTGATTGGGTGCAGGAAGCCAAATGCCACTGCCGATAATATTTGCACAACTCAGTGCTTTTTATCCGTACAAGTATTTAAGGCACGTTATCCCTGAGGTCTTGTAGTAGAAATCCTTTTGGAACCTGTGAAGCCCTCTGTTCAGACTTACTGCTCCTCTTCTGTTTCTTCCTATGCATAAAAATCGAGATGAAAAAATAATGCAAACTCAGGTAAATGTGATAGCGTAGTTGAAGAGTAGCATAAAATCTCTGTTAATTTCAAGGGGGCTTTAGTGAGAGATTGAAGCTACCTGAGGCTTTGATTCGTGCTGCTCCTGCACTGAATCTGGGGACTGTTCTGCGGGAGTAGCTGTGCTGGTGTGGACCCCATAGACTTCCTGTTAGCTCAATCCATTTGGTTTCTTATAACTTTGGGCGAACAGGACTATGGTTGATACTGGCTTTGTCTGTAATTGGATGATGTCCTAGAGAGTGTCTTGTGTTGTTTATATGAACAAAGACACAGTCACCTGTCACATCATTCTGGAGTTCCGAAGTCCAGGATCAAGGCCCCAGTGGGTCAGTGTCTGTTCGTGGCTACTACTGGCTTGCCTATGACCGTATCATTACTGTTCTGTCCCTTGGCCAAGAAAGGCCGTTCTCACCTCTTCCCTTGCTCACAAAGACACTAATCCCACTGTGAGCGGTCCACTCCCATGGCCTCACTTAAGCCTCGCCACCTCCAAAGGCCGCTCCTCCTAAGACCGCTCTTTAGAGCTAGAGTTTCCATACACCTACCTTGGAGGGCAGTACCCATCTAGTTCGTAGGAAGCAGCGTTTAGTCTAAGACCAGTGGTCTGGAGCTTCCCTCACCAAAATATTTCAGCTTTCTGCCTTTCCCAAGGATTTCTTCATAAGGATTGCTCCCAGAAAGAGAGAAGCGTCATGCCAGGGCTCTGTGTCCCATCATGCACTGGTGTTTTGGGTCTGAATTGTCTTCAGATCCAGCCAATCACTTGCTAAGTATAAAAATCTAGACTGTTCCATTTGAAGAAGAAGGGGGTTGATTTGACTTTTGTAATTCCTACACTTGCAGCTCATAGGTGACCAAGAGACTCATTCATTCCTTCAGTGAGTCATTCAACAAATATTTAATAAGGGTTGGGTGTTATTTTAAATCTATTAAGGGATTTAGCAACTACTGAGACAAAGTCCCTGTATGCTGGCAGCTAGTACTCTAGAATATCAGTCTGTTAACAAGTCCCATAGGCACCTGTGTAACATATCATCAGGTCATTGTGGATGACAGAAGAAACGTAAGAAGAGGAGGTGACAGGTAAGTCATGAGGTGGCAAGATCAGGCTGACTCGGAAGAGAGAGTCAGGGAAAGGCTTTTTGAAGAGACAACACTGAGAATAAACCAGAAGTGAGAAACTGGCTTCTTATCTGAGGGCAAGCGTGTCAGGGAGAGACAAACACTAATGAAAAGGCCTGGGCTGCAAATGAGCGTCACGTCTTTGGAATAGTAAGATCATCGTCCCTGATACATCCCACAAAGTGGGGAGTGGTTGGGAAATGCCGCCGGAGGTTCAGCGAGGGGCTTGACCACTCCACTAAGGACATTCAATTTGGTCTGACTATAATAGGAAGTCATTTTTTAAAAGTCATATTACGTGCGTGTGCGGAGTGGGTGCAGAGGAAGAAGAGCAGACACGAGAAAATGCTAGACTCTAGCTGCAGGGTGACCATGAATTTGGCTTGATCTAGCGGTGGCATGGGAAGGAGTTGCAAACATAAGCCTTAGGACCCGACTGTTGCTTTAGTTTGCCTGGGGCTATTTTGTGGCGTGTAGCTTTAAATTTGTTCTCCAGCTAGTGATGCCTGAGAGCCACAGACACAAGCCCACCCCCACCTATCTATCACCCAGGAACAAAGTGACCTGGGACAGTGAAACCCACCCTCTCCAGAGGTGAAGAACAACAGGCCGGCAGTGCCATCTGTCTTTTCAAAGCGCTTCCGTTTAAGTGCTGCGCGTTTCCAGGAAGAAGCGAATGAAGAACTGCCTGACTTTTCTACCTTTTAAAGCCCTGTCCTTAGCAACCCTCGGAACCCCGAGTAGATGCTCCTTGGCTAGCAACCGAGTGAGCTGCAGTTTCCAGGAAGAGGAAGCCCATTACGAGGGCTCATTGCAAGCTCATTATCTAGGAGGACCACATCTAGTGCTGCTGCTTCCTTGGGGCCAGCGCCCCCCCCCCACCCCCCCACCCCCCCCATCCCCCCACCCCCCCACCCCACCCCACCCCCGGCGCCAGCGCAGGTAATGCTGGTCAAGAGCCAACAATGGAAACTCTCACATTTCCCTCCTCGGAGATCACACTTCATACTCCAAATTATTCTCTTGCAGAAACAATACAGTATCGGCTGGGCTCCTCTTGAACTTCCTGTTTCCTTATCTTTTGATCTGTTTTTCTTCCCCCTTCCTCTAACTGTAATAATAATAATAATAATAATAATAATAAATGACATACTTTGTGTGATTTCTAAAGTTTGCAAAGACAGAAGTGCTGTTTATTGCTTAGGATAGTTTTAAAAATTAAAAAGTACAAATTTGAAATAATGAGATTGGGGCAGAGACCTCAATCATTCTTGGTCTCCTTCCGGGGGAGGAAAAGGATTCTAGGAATCTGTTCTAGTCAGAATTAGTTGTGTCTTGGATTTTGTTCTCGTTGCTGCTGCTGCTGCTGTTCTTCTTCCTCCTCAAGATTACATTTCTAGCCTATGGTTAGGCATATGATATTTCCGAGCACGGGCATCTGAGCCTTGTATCAAACCACAAGGGCTCTTGTTTAGTGTGTTTGAACACAATTGTTCACGGAAGGTATTCACGCTACCCACCAGCTGCTCCCATCCTGAAAGTCAATATTGTCTGATTTTTGGAAAGCAGCAGCGGACTAGCTCCGGGTGAAGATTCCCTCATAAAAGATCTTCAGCCAAGCACGTCGCTGGCCAGTGGAGCTGGTGGCTTTGTCTCTAGCAGGGGTCAGTAGTTAGTTCTGATTTTACAGTTAGATTGTCATCTTTCTGTATGAGTGGGTTGAAATGCCCACCCTGGTACCGAGCCTTTGCCTGACTCTCCAGATCCCAAGTACTGTTTCTTCTATGTGAGCCCTATCTCATATCGCTCAGCCAGACTCCAACACAGTGCTCAAATGGCATTTGGCCTTTCTCCCACAAGTGTGTATCTTTTGCTGTTGGTCAGCTCCGTACAAGGGTTTAGAATTCTATTCGTGGGTCATGGTTTTGTTATGCTTGTATAAGGATGTTTGGTTGAGGGAAAAGAAACTCATATTTACAAAAGAATTATTGTTTGGAATATATTAGTACTCAAAGAAAGGGAGTCTGATGTTTATTCATTTGGTAGTTCAGTAATGTGGTCAAGGACCTGTCTGTCTGTCTGTTCTACTTCACATAGACAACTGAATTAGGTCTATATACTTTCTTTTCATACCTACACAGGGAAGATCCTTACTTCCCAAGGCTACTTGTGATGATAAAGAAGGATTAGGATGTTAAGGAAGTAGTCTTCTCTTTGTATCAATTGAGACAGACTTGGTTACCAGCTACAGGCAGGACCACTGGAATCCCCTTAGCTTACGGGGAACCACCTTTGGAGTGGTACTCAGCTCCAGGAGCCACAGGCTGCTGTTCAGTGGGGAAGGCGTTAATGATTGCCGAATCAACAGAGACGTCATCAACACAGAGGCAAGAGGGAGCTCGGATTCACCTGGTGTTTCCTGGTATATTTTCCATCCTCCTAAGCGAGATTTTGGAGCTGCCAAACGGTTTTGACATGCATTGCTGCAAGCGAACTGCCTGAAATTATTAGGAGCCAGGTGGCAGAGAATCCAGAGACCAGCGAACACGCTCGTGCTCATTAGCAGCAGGAAAGTGTAAATTAGATCACGATGACACACTATCCGTCTCCTACACACCGGCAAAAAATGAAGAAGGCCGTGCTGCAGAGCACCAGCAATGAGCTGTTGGGGGAAACAGGGCCTCTCATACCATGAGAATGGGATTGGCTGCCATCTCTTTGGAAAATGAACTTGGCAGAATGTCTCTATGTCCTTTGACTCAGCAATTCATTTGTAGGTGTGTGCTAGAAGAATTTTTGCTATTTATTTAAAGAACATGTTTAGAATGTTTAAGTCAGTACTGCTCACACAGTTATACACACACACACACATACGTACATATGTGTGTGTGTTTAAGGACAGGAGAACAAATAAATGCATTGTTTGGTATATTATTACAGTAGAATACTGCACCATAGTAAAAATGAGCCAATATCTATGTTCAACAACATGCATACATATTAAAAACTTATGCTCCTAAAAGAGTAAGTTGCTAAAGATGATGAACTATAAACAAAAGTATAAAACATGGTTTTGTTTTGTTCAGTTGGTTTGTGTGTGGTGTATGAGTGTTAATTTGTATATGTGCTCATGTGTGTGCAATTGCATGTATGGGACTGTGCATATGGAAGCCAAAGGGCAATATTGTATGTCTTCCTCCAACAGTCTCCACCTTATTCCTTGAGGCAGGATCTCTTACTGAACCTGGCACTTACCAATTTGACTAAATCAGCTGCCTAGTGATCTCCAGAGATCTTCCTGTCTCCACTTCCCAGCCTGAGGCACACACCGCTGTATACAGTTTTTACGTGAGTGCTTGATATTGGAAATCAGTCTTCAAGCTTGCACAGCAGGCACTTTACCAACTGAACCATCTCTCTGGCAAAAAAAAAAAATGACAAGTTAATAAAAGCCAGCACTTTGGGGCAGTGTATTGTGTTGGTCAGACTTTTCATCTAAGTGGCTAAGAAGATCAACTAAAGGGAGTAAGTTTGAGAGGTTTTAGTAAATGGAGAAAGACCACAGTGGAGAAAAAATCCTTACCTCCCGAAGTCATGAAGCATAGAGAGACACAGAGGAAGGTGTTGGGGGTGTGTATGTCCTTTAGAGACAAGCCTCCAGTGATCTACTTGCTCCCGTCCTCAAATAATGTCATCCTAATATAAATTAATCAAGGCTTTAATCTGTTGATTAGGTCAGAGCAGTTGGGATCTAACCACTTCCCCAAAGCTACCAGCTAACAAGCAACTGCTCCTCTAAAAGAAAACCCTAAGCCTATGTTCAAATTATAGCACAGCTGTTCAGAGGCAACTGCCCATGAGAAAATCAAGGGTACTGTTCAGGGAAGTAGGAATTCAGAAGGAACACACAGTTATTCTCAACAATGTTGGTCCAGAGATCTAGCATTGGCTTGGTGGTAGTATTGCCAGTCAATCTCTGTCTAAACCAGATGTTTTCAGGTTCTTGCCATCTCATTCAAAGAGTTGAAGGAGTATACACAAGTTGCAAAACAGCATGGGGCTTCATTTAAAAGCAACGTGAAAGTACAGGCTAAACCCAGCCTAAAAGATCAGGAGGTTCTGGATAAGGTCTACTCAGGAGCCCCTGTGTCTGCCTAGAGCTTCCTTCCATGGTTCTAGGAGTAGAAGTTGGTTGCTAGGAGCAGAGTGTAGGTGACCTTTTGTTTTAACCACTAGGCTTGGGCTATATAATCCCAAGTTATTTCCCATGGTGCATTAGAGCTTAATAATATGCACAGGCATAAAGTAATAAAACTTTAACAAATAAAGTTTGTCTGAGGACACAGTACAGCCTAATATGCATGAGCTATCTGGCGGTTTGGGTGAGAAATGAAATGCACCCCCGTGGTCTCATGTATTTGAGTACTTGGTCCCCAGTTGGTGGCTCTGTTTGGGAAGATAATGGAAACTTTAGGAGGTAGACCCTTGCTGGAGGAAGTACATCACTGGGGTGTGGCCTAGCTGTAATCCTGTTAATCCATTCATATTCTCTCTCTTTCTCCCTCTCTCCCTCCCTCCCTTTTTCCCTCCTTTCCTCCTCCTCCTCTCCCTCCCCAATCTCCTTTCCCTCCCTGCTCCTGGATATCTCTGTGCCTCCTGACTGTCATGCCTTCCCCACTATGCTGGGCAGTCACTGGAATTGTGAGCCAATATAACCCTTTCCTTCCTGAGCTGTTCTCACTCACAGCTTTCTTCATAGTAGCAGAAAGGTAACCAATAAATGCCCCAACCAGTCTTGGCCGCTCTAGCACAGGGTCCTTAATTCTAAGAGGAGCTTCAGGAAGTGTTTGGCCACTAAAGGAGAGTTACTAAGATTTGCCAGGGAACTGCTGCTCATAGGGACCTTTGCTTAGAAAGATGTGTGTGTACAGCTTGGTGATGGTGAGGGTCAAAGCTTTCCAAGTACTTTGATAAAAAGTGTGCGTGTGTGTGTGTGTGTGTGTGTGTGTGTGTGTGTGTGTGTGTGTAGCCAGAGATCGGGGTTTCTGATATTTTTCCATATTTTCATGTTTTAATAAAATTGGAAGTGGGGATTTTCTGACTTCTATCTATTAAATAATAGATGATAATTTTTAAAATAAAGGTTCATTGAGTTCTCAAGCAAAAATGGCACCAGTGGCAATCAAGCCATGTGCTTTCTTGTGAAGGATGCTTTCCCTAAAGAATTAATTAATATTCTACGAGGGAATCAATCATTGTATGTTTGGGGGACCAGGGATTATAATCTAAATAGGCTTTGAAATTCTGTGAGGCAATATCATCAATTATTAAAATCTCGGTTTTACTGACAGTCATAGACAGATTCACCTATGGATAGGAAAGCAGGAATTTAAAAAAATATTTATTTTATTTTAATGTATATGCATGTCTGTACATGGATATGTACACCTGCATGTAGCTGCCTACAGAGACCAGAAGAGGGCGATGTTCTCAGGAGCTGGATGGACAAGCTGTGTAGGTGCTGGAAAATGCGCTTCAGTCCTCTGCGGGGTATCAAGGGCTCTTACCTGCTGTGCCATCTCTCCAGCTCCCGAAGCAGGCCTTTTTCTTTGAGTTAACTTTTTAAAATTCAAATGGAATTAAATGAACCTTCATCAGTGTATAGAACTATAAACCCTTAGTTTCTGTAGTGAACAGAATCAGCATTTGCCTTTAGCACAGTTTCAACAAATGGTACGGAAGAAAAAAACCTCAGACCCCTTGATTATAGGTATAGCTAAGTGTACCAGGTGGTGAGGCACTAATTGAATGAAGTTTAGACACAGACCTCGTCCTGTTTAAGTCACAAACACAGCAGTTGAGTTCTACTGTAAATACCACACATGTTTGGAATCTCCACTTCTCATTAAATTATCAGTTTTTGGCATGGACTCTTGGTAGGAAAACACTGTAGCATGCTTGGCTATTGGCTTCCTCCACGCTTAGCCTGCAATGCAATCTCTAAATGGTTAAATAACAAATATGTTTCTGGTATCATCTGCCTGATTCAGCACACCCTAAAATTAGGCATTTATGTGACTCATTTATCGTGTAAAGTCCAGGCTGTGTCCCTTGCTGAAGTTTGTGACAACCAGAAGTGACTGTAGAGGGATTTGGGACTTGTCAGGCTGTTTTCCTCATTGGGAAGATAAAGGGGTTTGACTGAATTCTTCCCAAGGTCTTTCAGATCCTCTCAACGATGGAGATTATGAGAACCCATTTTTAGGGAGTCAAATGCTAGGAGCAAACTGTCTTGTAGCTCAGCAAACGCTAGACACCCCCCTTGCTCACACTCTGTTATCTGTACCTGACATAATACAAGCCTCTTAGTCCCCCTTGGACATCGTTTTCTACCACCTCTGTTATCTAAGGGACCGCTCCCTGAACATGTAACCCATCGTTCACTTAGTAAGGATGAGCGGAGCTTCCTGGAGTCTCACTTCATTTACTGCTGCTGTTGTACATTAGCCCAGGCAACGTAACTGGTGTGTGAAAAAGTCCATTAACCCTGGGAGTTTTCATATGCTCAGGAAAGACACTTGTAGTTGGGTCCCTGGGGAAATGCTAGTGTGAGGTATTGTTTGTATTGCAAGGGAAACACCTCCAGGATGTTGGGAAGGGACCCTCCTGAGCTTTCAGGAAACACCAGGATGCCTTAGTTCTGAAGTGCACGGAGAAACTGGTCATTGTCATCTAGAATAGTAGGTACAGCCTTTTAATTTATCAGGTCCTGTTTTATCAGAACGGCGTATGAGAGTCAACTCAGTGGGTAAGGGCACTTGATGCCAAGCCCGATGACCTGAGTTCAGTCCCCAAGATCTACTTGTAGGAAAGGAGAGAACCAATTCCTGCAAACTGTCCTCTGACCCCTTCACCCATGCTTTCTGGTAAGCGTGTGCTCACACATGCGTGCACACAGTGTGACAAAAAATGCGGGAGGTATCATATAAACAGAGTTTTAAGATCCGATTGTTCAAAAAGACTCACAGCCCAGATTCCTCTTCTCTTCACCCCACCCCACTCTCACTTTTAATCCCTGTGTTTGTTCCTCCAGGGCAAACACCATCTCTTTACTTCCCGTTCTCCCACAATCCTTTCTCTTCCCTGCTAGTTCAGAAATATCTACACCTTCAACCAAATCCCTATTTGTTCAAGAGCATGGTTTTTTTTTTTTTTTGTTTTTTGAGACAGGGTTTCTCTGTGGTTTTGGAGCCTGTCCTGGAACTAGCTCTTGTAGACCAGGCTGGCCTCTAACTCACAGAGATCCGCCTGCCTCTGCCTCCCGAGTGCTGGGATTAAAGGCATGCGCCACCCACCACCCAGCTCAAGAGCATGTTTAACGTGGATATATTGTCCACATCTCTGTCAGATGCTACACTAGTTCTTACTTAAAATGTCTTGTATTTCCTGGTTATGCTTTTATTTCGGCATTTCTATGTACGTATAGGCATACGTAGACATATGTACATACATAACGCCACTACTGAATTCTAACCGGCCTGAAACACTGCTGGGACCCTAAGGTCTTGGATACTATCCTAAGTTTTTTCTTCGCTTGCTTCTGGCTGGGTCACCTGGATTCCAGTGCTTGTGGAGTTTTCTTCCCTGTTTCTCGTGACACACGCATGATGTCTTTTGGAAGTGGTACCTTTTGAGGTTTTAAACATCTAGACATGCTTGTTTTACTCTTTCACTTGACTGATATTTGAGTTAAGAACAAAATCTAAACTGAGAATCCCATTCAAACAAAATTATGAAGATATAATTCTGTTGTCTTTTGGCTTCCATTTTTGGTATTCAGAAGTTTGGGGTCATGTACAGTAAACTAATAATAATAATAATAATAATAAACAGAAAACATGACTGAATCTAACCTTTTTCTCATTCTGTTTTTATTTCTTCCAAATCTCTTGGACTTTGTTCTTTATATGTGGCTTCCTGGGAATTCTGTTTTCAATTTATTCTTTCTCATGCTCTGTTCCCTGTTCAGCTTTCACTGCTGGCCTCTTCTTTCCTGATTCTCCCTCACAAAATCCCACAGGGAATATTCTAGACTCCCATTCTCAACTACTCATTAATGCTGCCAGGCTGAGTTTGTCCAGCCTGGGAAAACCTGCTTTGACCACATTTTACTAAACCCATCCACCCTGAATGCATGGTCCCTGCATTGTTCTAGAACATTCTTCTCTTGGCTTCTTTGCTGTTGCTCTTACAGGGTCTCCTCGCTCTGTTGCTTCTGCTGGCTCTACTTTCCCCATTGTTTCCTTGGCAGATTGCAAAGGGGGAGCAAACACAGGACTCCTGCAGGCTAAGAGGAAGCGCAATGAGGCAGAAGGAAGGACCAAATGCAGCCCCAGGACCTCTGCCTTAGGAAAACCCGCCTGTCAGTGGTTTTAGCTACCACACCTGGCACACTCTTTTCTATGCAACAGCCAATTTCATTTCCCCTTTGTCTTTTATTAGTATTAAAAACAAATAGGCTTTCTGTATCATGATTTGTCTCTGTGGCTTGGACATGGAGACCAGCTGACTCCAGTCCCAGCCAAGGCGTCCTGCCTCTGATAGCAGAATGGAAGTGTGAAACAGGAAGAGGCCCCGCCCTGTGCCAGATGTTTCTCTTGCAATATATCCATTTCCTGGTTCCATTGTCGATGAAACACAGCAGATCATTCTGTCAGAGCAGTGTGTGGGGCGGATACGTGGTGGTTAGTGAGAACATGAGAAAACAGTTCCTATTATTGGACTTTCTTGGCATATTTAATCTCCTTGTTTGCTCAGTGCATCTGCCCTGTGCCTCTAGGTTTGTAACTCCCCTCCTGTGTGTGCTGTGTCTTTCTGGAGGACCCCCGGGTGCCTGTTTAGTATAACACACAGCACAATGTCATAAACAAGTGGGCTCTTGGTAATACTTCAGGACTTGGTCCTGTCTGTGACAGCTGTTGTCAGCAGCCTTGAAAGGTTAGAAATAGAAATGGATTTGTAGATGACAGGGCAGTGGTAACCTGGGATCTTTAGGTGGAAAACAAAAACAAACACCCTGCATTGGAGAAAGTAACTCCAGGCATCATCCCAGCGCCTGCTCTGTGCCACTTCGCCCTCGTTCCCTGCTCCAGGAGGTCCGTCATTGCCCTCAGTTGAGAAGGGAAGAGGCCCAAGGGTGAAGGGTGAGGAAGGAACTACGCACTCCAGGATTCTGAGCCAGTGTCGTGGTTTGGACGTCCCCTTCTAGAACTTAGGTTGAGATTCACTGGTCACTGTGACTACACTGGGAGTGAGACTTGTAGAGGTGGCTAGGTCATGGGAACCTCTGGGGCCTCTTCCTTTAGGTCTGGGGCGATGCCATCACGAGAGGAGAGAGATTGCTGTTCTGGGAGTGGCTTGGGCATAGGAGTAAGCGCTCCCTGAAGGTCCTCGCCAGATACTCAGTGGATACTAACTGCCCAGTGTGTGAGCCTTCCCAGGCTCCAGAACTGTGAGAAACAGATTTCTGTCTATGCACAGCTCCCGGGCTCAGGTATCCCGTTGCAGCAGCTGAAAACAAACTGAGTCCTTTTTGTTTTTATGGAGCTATACATTTTTCTCCACTCCCCTTGCTTACTCTCCTCTCTCTCTCCTCCACTCCCCCATGACTCCCATGGTCCCAGTTTACTCAAGAGATCTTGTCTTTTTCTCCTTCCTATGTAGATCCATGTATGTCGCTCTTAGGGCCTTCTTTGTTGTCTAGGTTTTGTGGGCAGTGGGACAAGGGACTATGAAGTGTCACAGCTAGTGACATACAGATCAAAGAAACTCCTGGTGTCAGGGTTGAACTTCATGAGCCCCTGAGCATCGGTGGCCTTTATTTGGGTAAGCCCTGCTAGGCACTACAATGCGAGGAGGAGTCTATTCCAAGGGTATGGGGTACTAGGATCTGCCACTCATGGAAGCTGTTCTCTGTGGCATCTCCACAGCTATGTGAGGTGCTGAGACTCAATTCTGTAAAATACTTTTGGAAGCATTCACATCAGGTGTCCCACAGGGGTCTAAGGTGTCAAAAGAGGCCAGTTTATTTAGTCTGGCTATTTTATAGTGGTCTGGATGGTCTTTTTTTCCCCGCTCTACAGTGTGTCCTGTGCTAACAAAATTGAATTTGTGGCAAGAAAGGTGCTTGGATGAAAATAAGGAACGGGGTAGACCCTGAGCAATGTGTGTGCCCCCCCACCACCACCATTGAGAACCACCCTGCAACTGAGCATCTCTCAGCAGTCTGGTGTAAACACTACCAAATTTCCCCTTCCTAACCCTTTGCTTCCTCGCTGGCTTTGGAGCAGAGCACAGTATAACCAAGGATGCCCTAGCTCATATGATTACAATGACACTTTCAGTCCTCGTCTGTGACCTCATGTCCAGTCACATGATGGCCTGGAAGCAGGCCAAAGGTCCATGTTCCCAGTTCTCAGATAGTCTCTTGTACTTCTGAGCCAGTCTGCTAGCTCCAATGGCATGCAGCAATGTTTTAGTAAATATTTGGTTGATGTTTAATGTACATAGAAGTATACAGATCGTAAGGGAACAGCTTGATAAATGTTTACAAAGTTAACTAACTTTGTGGAACTAATATCACCAAGCACACTGAGCAAGACACAAAACATTCTTAGCACCCCATAGGGCTCCTCTGCATCCCTGTACCCTCTCAAGGACAACCACTGTCCTGCCTTGTGACTTCATAGGTTGAATATTTCCTATTTGGGAACTTTAAATGAATTTTCAAATGACTTCTTTCCCATATTTTTTATTTAAAAATTTGCTTTTTATTTTGCACACCAACCCCAGGTCCCCCTCCCTCTTCTCATGTCCCCCATCTCCCTCCTTCCCATCTCCCATCCACTCCTCAGAGGGCGTAAGACCTTCACTGGGGAGTCTACAAAGTCTGGCATACCAACTTGAAGCAGGACCAAGCACCCCCCCCCCAACACCGTATCAAGGCTGAGCAAGGTATCCCTAGGGAATGGGCTCTGGAAACCAGTTCATGCACCTGGGATAGGTCCTGGTGTGACTACCAACCTCCCCACCAACAGATCAAGCCATGTAACCATCACCCACACTCAGTGGGTCTAGTTCAGTCCCATGCAGGTTCCCCAGCCGTCAGTCCAGAGTCCGTGAGCTCCCACTGGCTTGGGTCAGCTGTCTCTGTGATTTCCCACATCATGATCTTGACCACCCTGATTCATATGGCCCCTCCTCCTTCTCTTCAGCTCTCCAGGAGCTCAGCTCAGCTGTGGGTCACTGCATCTGCTTCCTTTTTTAAAAAACTTTTTTTTAAAAATTTATGTGTGTAGGCATGTTGTGAATCTGTGTATGGGTTCATTCATATCCGTGTGGATGCTTGTGGAAGTCTTGAAGCATCGGATCCCCCAGAGCTGGAATTACAGGAGGTTATGTGCCATCTGACATGGGTGCTGGGAACCAGACCTAGGTCCTCTGGACAGACAGACTGCTCTTAACTACTGGGCCATCTCTCCAGTTCCAGTGTCGTCTGCTTGCTCATTACATCTGTAGGATTTGTGTGTGCTGCGTTCTCCAGTGTATTTACGTGGTCATGGTCTGAGATCCCAGCATATGAGCATGTAATTTGGCAATATAGTCTACTATTCATGGTCGCCTGAGTTCTCAGTTTGGAGTTGTAGGCATAGCTATCCTGTGGGCATCTTGTGAATGCCACTCCGGGGATCAACTGTGTTTTGAATCTGAACTGCTTCTCCCCACATAATTTTATCTCAAAGTTCTGGGCACATTTTTGTCACCCCCCCAACTGACGTGTAAGAGATCCTATGTGCCTGGCCAATGCTGGTTATGCCATGTTGTGATGTCATTTGTGTCCCCTGCCTAATTTTCTGCTACATTGCAGATCCTGGGAGTCTCTAGGGTGTGTAACAAAGAATCTATCACCAGTGAGCAAATGCAACCTGAACTACGAGGTTGCAATGGAAAATGAAAATTAAGGGGGATGGGAGACAGCTCAATCGGTAAAGCATGGGGACCAGAGTTCGAATCAGACTCCACAGACAGCCAGACACTGACATGCGGAGCTGCATTCCTTATAAGGAGATGGGAGACAGGGAATCTATTAAGCCAGCTAGCCTGGCGTATGTGGTGACAAGGACAAGATCCTGCTTCCAATAAGGCAGAAGGCAAGGACTGACACCTGAGGCTGTCCCCTGACTTCCACCTGCACATCCTGACAGTGAGTCCATTGCCATAGTCCCTGGCATTAAAACAATTGTGCGAACACAGATAGAGATGACAGAAAGTCAAGCGAGAAGTGAAGCAAGGCAGGAGGCTTGGAGGGCTGTGGTCAGTGAGAGCCCCCTCCAGCCTTCCGGAAGGTATGCCAGTCACTCGGCACACTGGAAAGCATAATAAGTGTCAAAGCCACAGCAGGTGCTGATGTCATCATCCAGGTGACCCCGTTCTTGCTGGCCTTTCCCATCTGTGCAACATGATGCTAAGCCATGGCAGTGCCCCGGCAGGGTGGAAGCCAGTATTTTTTCTTTTTGTTTTGTTCGTATTTCATCTCTAGCAACCTGGTGTGAAAGCTTGGGGGTGGCGGTAGAAGTCCCAGTACCAGGGCATGAGCAGGCCGTGGGGGGGGGGGTATTTCCTACCAAGACTGTGGCTGAGTCACAACACTCTCAAATCAGACTGTGCAGTCCTCAGGGTCCCTGCTACGTGAGTCCTGCCTCATTGCCTCGAGCACTGGGGGAGACCAGGTGCTCCCCTAAAATGGGGAGTTACTGTCCTAGTGGGAGTGGTGGTTTTAGACAGTATGATGGGATACAGAGGCGCTCCAGAGAACCATCTGCTCTGCACACTCACCAAGCCATGGTGTGAGTCTCAAAGTTCCTGTGGGAATCCACTTCAACCGCTACTCCTGATCCCAGACCTTCTGCCTGGCTTCCACCTGCTCGGGGAGTGGGCATGGCAGCACCCCTCACCTTACCTCCTAGCTGTCTGTCATCTCAGCGCCTGTCACATTCAAAATCTGCAGGCTTTTGGTTTTCCCTCTGCATCTCTATGATAATGCTGTCACCCAGTGATGGGTGCTGCGCGTGGTGCTGTTACTGTGGGCATTAACACCTGTATTTTATCAAACCGCCAAGCGTCAAGCACTGCTTGGGCTGGAAAGGCAACAGGACTGTGTCCCCTTGTGAAGACATGCATGCGTCTGTTTGCTGGGGTGCATGTATGTGCATGTGCCTGTGTGCATATCGGAGTGTGAGAATCCGATTGCACAAACTGGCAGGACCCGTGGTGACCCTGCTTCCTGGCTCCGTTCTTCACAGCAAGCTGCTTGCAGCCTTGTTTACTTTCCTGGAGTTTGCCTTTCTGCTCCCTTCCTGGGAGGCCTGGTAGAACAAAGACCACCCACCTGCCTCTGCTTGCTGGCAGTTTATCTAGCAGAAGCCCTGAGGATAGTTATATTTTAGTGTTGAGGAGCTGACTCCCTGAAGACCTTCCTCGAGCCACAGAGGGCTCTGCAAATAGTTGTTACATTTAAGGGATTTAAGCAAGTGGTCTGGGACAGGCTTTTTCTTGCCAGCTAGGGACAAGGTCTCAGAAGGACCATGTGTGTGGCCGTTAAGCTCTCTGAAATCATGGGTTCCTGGGGGTTGTGTTATGTGACAACCTAAGATGATATATTGTTGTTGAATGGGACAAGGACGTGTGTGTGTGTGTGTGTGTGTGTGTGTGTGTGTGTGTGTGTGTGTGTAAATAAACATCGTATAAGGAAAAGCAAGAAAAGCTCATAAGAATGAGTTGTTATGGAGTCTTGTTTTTCAGCCACATCAAACCAGCCCGGCAGCTGGTCCAGCTCAGCAAACCTGTTCTCAGACTCCCGCCATGTCTCTTCTCATCAGCTCTTTCTGAAATGCCTGTCTTCTTTAACTACACAGATTCCACCTTTGCTTTTCCATCCTGGTTCCTGGGCCTTAGGCCAGAGGTGCCTGGCTTTTGTGGGTTCTCTGCCCCACCCCCACCGTTTTGGGTTTGGCGACCATTTTCCTGGTTAGTTCCAATCATTCTTGTGAACAGCAGAGACACGTTGGTTGTAAGATCCACCCTTTACAAAGGGACCAGAGAGAGGAGATGCTATGGCAGTGACCGTGGCAACAGAGGTGGCGGCCTCACTTCTGACATCTCTCTGCGGGGGCATCAGGCAAGGCTCCTTTTGTGGGCTCTTGTCATTCTTTCTTTTGAATTCAATTTCTGTGGAGTTCAGAAATTCAGGGAGCAGTGGAGATCTGCTTTCTTCATAAGCTCGTTCTGGTTTTCACATTGCATTTCTCAGAGCCTGATATAAAAACTGATCGAGTGGCTTCACTAAAGCAAAGAGTCCAACCACGTTTGAGATTTATCTTTCTTATTTTATCTGTTTTTGCTACATAACGACGAACTGCGGGAATCATTCCTGGTTTAATACACACCAGCTTCAGTAGTTGATGGCACAGGGGAAATATAGATGCTTCTCTTGGGGTGGTCAGTAGAGACACGAAAAGCAACTTCTTAGTTGTCCAAAGAGACGAACTTGTGGAAGAAGTGAGGTCCTTTGTGGTTCTAGAAATAACATTTACATGGATGCTGGAAGCAACTTTGTTGTTTTAGACTATTAATGAGGAGACAAAACAAATGTCTGCTCCCCTCAGCAAGGGAATCAGTGACAGGCCAAGTTATCAATACTTGGAAAGCCCAGCTTGGTGAACCAGACAGCTTTATTGGGGTTCCTTTCAGGAACGTGGGTGAAGCAGAGATGACCCAGACAAGCTGCATCACTGAAACCCACTCCAGCATGCTTGACCCATGGAGCTCACTGTACAACTTACAGGTAACTCAGAGAGTCTCCTGCAAGGAACTCATCAGTCTCTGCCTCTCTGAGGCAGCTCAGCCGGGACGAGCCTCTTCTGGGCGGCAGGGCTTCCTGAGAGTATCTCTCGAGGAAAGAGGGGCTTAGGTGCATCCACCTGGACAATTTCAGGGACTTCCTGAAACCATCGTGTTGTTTCCTTTCTGAGCTTTTAGGAGATGCCCTGCTGAAGCTTGGGAGCATTCGGCTCAGAGAGCGAGGAGACCCTCAGTGTTTCCCTGTGAAAGGGTTCAACTAGCTTACCTCATTGTACAAACTGAGCCAGTGGCTGACTGAAGTCTACTGCTTCCTTGAGTCCCGAGGACAAACAGCTAACCACCTGTTTCCTGGCCCAAGGGACTCAGAAAAACAAGAGAACCAGCAATTAGGATGAAGCAGAGGGAGTGAGTGAAGCCTGTGGTACCCTGCTGGTACTCAGGAGCCTGTAAATGTCACTCAAGAAGGATTTCTTAGGACATGTAGCGCTTCTGCCTAGAAGGAATGAGAAGGACATTATAGACTAAAAGATAATTCCCAATTGTGATTGTGGTGCAGGCCCCACCTACAGGCTGCACTGGGTCCCCTCCTACCATGTCAGTGGCCCTGAGATGGTTTCTTTTCCCCTCTGGCTGTAGGGGACCCTTAGCCATCAAGCCCCATGACCCTGCTCCTGTGGGCTTCTGGCTGTTCCTGTTTCTAGGCGCTGCTTCCTTACTACCCCTGCATGTGCCCAGCTGGGAGGAATTACTTAGAAAATGCCTGGCTGTCGTGCTTTGTACAGGAGATGGTTTCTGACAGTTTCATATTATTTAAAATTTAAGTAATCTAAAACTAGCTTTTTCAAGGTTCTGGAAAGGTAAATGCAGCCTTCAAAAAATTATAAATCTAAAATCCCGAAAGAATATTTTTGCTTGTTTTCACCAAGTTTTAAAAATGTGTCATAATATACGGATACTAGTGATGTTTTATGATAGCTACCATTCTGAAGCTGTGAAATTTCTGGTGTGTTTCCCAGTGTTAGCTTCAGCACCTACCTCTTAATGAATACATAAGTAGCATTTCCATAAATTATCTCTAGTCAGAAAAGGCTTTAAATCAAAACAGCAGTAAATATTCAAGTAACAACACAATTTCTGGGTATGCTGAGACATGAAACAAAGTTGTTGGGTGTCGATTGCTGAGTCAAAGCATGGCTGTGGCTGTGTTACCGAACACCAGTGTTTGTGGGGAAGGGCCAGCAGTGCCGTGGATGTGATCGCTTACTTTCTGCCATCTTGGAATTACGCGATTCTTGATAAATTTTGTTTTAATCTAGAGAGATTTGAACATTAGCTCATAAAATAAAGCTATTAGCAATTTTACATGCTAATTCTTTGAAATTCGCACAAATTCAAATCCATGTAAACAGTGATCTGTGTTTACTAACCTGTAAGTGACTTGGGGGAACAGATGACGTATATGTAAAAATGTCTACGTAGAGCTGTACAGTGTGACATTGAGGGAGTTAGCACTAAGGGACATAGTGGGATAGGGGGACACATCACACACACACACTCACACACACACACAACAGTTGGAGCAAGGAGCCAGGGAGGCAGAGCCAAGAGTTCACAGAGTGAGTAGGTCCCTTTCTTGTTCTGTGGTTTGGGATCAGGCATTACAATTCAGTTTGAAGTTAAGGTCCCCAGCACAGAACAGCTGGTGTACTACAGACTCAGGAAATTCCAGAAGCCGCCCTGACTTGGGGTGCTTGCGGTTTCACTGTACTTCGACTGTAGAGCAGGCGCCTTCTGACTTAGTCCCTCTGTGCTGCTTCACCTCAACAGCATAAGACAGGTAGCTTGGAAGCATCGGGCACTTGGATCTCATAGCCGAGCAGAGTCCGAGGTGGAGGGGAAAGCGGGCCTGGTGTCTGCCCAGTTCAGAGATGGTATCTTCTCACTGTTTCCTCCCACGGTGGAAGGAGCAGCTAGCTCTTTGGAGACTTTTGGATGAGGTTATTAGGCAAGTTCACACCCACAGAGACCTCTCCTGCTAATGCCTGGTGGTTTGCTTTGAACACAAGTATATTGGGTGGGACACAAACATTAAGCCCATACATAGATGTATCTCAGACTTGCTGCAGGGTTTCCTGGAAATGAAAAAGTTAGGAGCGAGGAGGGAAGGAAGGCCACTCTGCTGGTCTCTGGTTGAACTTGGCCTCCAGCCACGCCTTTCCTCAGAGGACTCAAAAGAGCAGCTAAGGTTCCTGGAGGGACCAGATCAGGTGTCTGGAGTCATAGATCAGCTTGGTGTGAAAAACAAGGCTATGAAATAAAGGGAAAAGTTTGAGATGGTTGCATCATCCAGATTAACCTAAAATCGCTCTGTACTGAGCAGCCTGTGTATTGGGAACCCACACAGCTCAGTGCATTATTGAGATCTTGCCAGTAGACTGGCCCATTTGACAATTCGTTCAGTGATTCCATTTCATCATCCTGACTGTGAAATTAGTCAGCTTACGAACAGTAATAGATTCGACCACATGTCTCTGGTTTCATACCTGCTCTTTTATTAAGTGTTGGGGAAATATAATCTTGCTTACAGTTTTATTGGCTTTCCCCACTTCTCCCTTTCTCGGTGACACAGAAATAACTACTAGCTATGTGTGATGGTGTGTGCCCGCAATCCTGGCCCTGGGGAGACTAAAGAGGGAAGGAATTTTATGTTGGAAGTCAACATATTGAAACACTGTTACAAAACAAAGCCAATTCAGCAGAGAGAGAGAGAGAGAGAGAGAGAGAGAGAGAGAGAGAGAGAGAGAGAGAGAGAGAGAATCAATATAGGAAATACAGGCTTAAGAAAGGAAATGACCATTTAATTTTTATTAGTTTATTTTGTAATTTTCTACTTTATATTTAACTTTTTATTTGATATTCATACATACATGCATGCATATGTGTTTGGATCCAATCCATCCTCCCATTCCTTTTCCTTCAGTTCCTTCCTCTGAAGTTTAATTTTTGGTGGCATGAATCTCAAAGAAATTGTGCCTTCTCTAGCCTTAAGAGGCTTACCCAAATGAACCATATTTTATCACAGATTATAATTTAAAAGATAGTTTAGAAGTAATTGTCTATGGTTTTGAAAGTCTACTTCCCTTATAAGTTCCTTGCACATCTACTTGCTTCTTTTCCCCTTTTCCTTTTCCTCATCCCTCTCCTGGCCCTGATGGCTGGCCGGCCCTCCAGGATAGTGGCTCTGTTTTCAGGACCCTCCCATCCTGCAGGAGCAGGGGAACCTGTCACTCTGTTGCCTGGAGAGTGTTTGTCAGTGCGAATCAACACATGCTATTTTGATTTGCTCTTCTTTTCCTGCCTCCCGACCCTCCCCCGGGTACCATTTGCCTGCTGTGGTTTATGGTGTATAGAAATGTTCTGTGAATTCCAAAGTGGACTTTCTCCAGTCACCCACATTCTTTTTGTTTATCATCTTAAGGGCCTCAGGGGAGCTCGGGGTGGTGGAGACCTCAGACGCCTCTCCAGCTGCTACTCGAACCCACTGCAGAGACACCTGCCTTTTTTGTTGTTCTTTTGTTCCGCTTATGATGTCTAGCCACCCGCACACAAAAGTTGGCACAGTCAGATCGCCAAAGAGTATGGAGGGGTTTTCCTGGGAAATGTGAGCAGCCTCAGGTGGTGGTGGTGGTGGGGGAATCCAGTCCTAGATTCCCAAGAGCAGGTGGGAAGAGGGAGGCCTAAGAGACGCTAAGAAGATGACAGGATGGTTTCCTTGTGGTACGCACTTTAGGAACTCCACTGAAAGTCTCGGTTTGGTCGGCAGATTTTGAATAGGCAGCCCTTTGCAGTTCCCAGGTTTTCGTCTCCTCCTAGCCATGTGGCTCTGCATAAACATGACTTCTCTCTACACAGTCCTTCCTCAGGTATCTGTGCTTACAAATATGGAAAAGTCAGATCATTTTGGTCATTGCTTCTGTTAAAAAAAAAAAAAACTCTCACTACTGCCGTAAACATAGCCATTTAAATGTCTGTATTTCAGGTTTCAGTTAATCAATGGCAGAGCCCAAAATAATTAGGGCCAATGTTTCCCTACACACAGAACCTGCCCTACCTCCTCATTGACGGCCAGATAAAATGACAAATTCGTTCACTTCACTCTGATTCCATTCTCAGTACAAGAATATTCCATTTCACTTAGTTTGCATCTGATAGAACCCTGCATGTGAGTGCGTGCTTGCTGTGAAACAAATGATCTTGGAATTTAGTGGCTGAAAGAACATATTTCTTTATCATTTCTGGGTCAGAAATCTGTATCCTCTGCATCGGGTTCTCCCATAGGGCTGCAGTCTAATATGGCTAAGCTACCGCTACCAAGGCAGGATAGGGAAGGATCTGCGCGTAAACTCATTCATGAGGCTCTTGGTAAGAGGCCACACTTGCAATATCCTGTCACGTGAGCATCTGCATACGTCAACACAGCTGAGTTCCCTTCAAAGGCCAAGAGGGTGAAAGAAAGTACATAGGTTGGAAGTTTCTGGAAATTGTGTTAACGCCCTTCCAAGGGATGCTCCGTCATCATCGTTGCTCTCTAGAAGCAAATCCCCAGGCTCACCCCAGGCTCCCTCTCACTCAAGGTGACTTTGGAAAACAGGAGGCAGAAACCATGGAGCCATCCGACAGACTACCTTCCGGGGTATGCACTACAGTCTGAGTGCACCCCAACCCCCATGTCGTAAGCAGTCCCCAGTGCAGCATCTCTAGGAACATCAGAAGACCAGAGTGGATTAGACTTGTATAGATCTTGTCAGATGTACTCCTTGGGCTTGAACTTTCCAGTCATGAGTAAATGGTTCTACCCTCAGTGAGGTACCACTTACTACCCTTAGCTCAGCCAGGCACAGAGGTGTTCTAACACTCAGGAGGCTGAAGCAGGAGGATCCTAAGTTCAAGGCCAGTCTATGACACCTAGCAAGAAGCTTTTTAAGAAGATCATTGCCTATTCTCAGGTATTCTGTTACAGCAGCACAAAACTAATATTTTCCCAATATTCTTTATTTTAAATGGTTCATGGGTATCAGAAGGCCTGGCAATAGCGCTCTCTCTCTCTCTCTCTCTCTCTCTCTCTGTCTCTCGGACCCACTCCTGCTAGGTGGCCATGAGGGATCAGAGGGCTCCTTACATGGTTCAGACTGCTTCCCATGCTCCCCCTATACTTCTCCCTCACGCAGACTTTCCTGGATTGGTCTTATTCACCCACCCTTCTAGTAGATGCCAATCACTTTCTGCCTCCTTCTCCTCTACTTTGAAGCTAAACTTTGTTCCGACTCTGTGGCCTCTGAAACAGATGTAGAACCTACATAAGCTTTTCCTTTAAACTGTGAGGAATCCAACTGACTCGTGCAGATAAGGGATCACAGCAATGATGGGAAGGTATCCAAAGTCCACACAGGCTAAGACTGACACCCTAAAAGGAAGCAAGTCTATTTGTAGAGTGGCTGGTGTGTCCTCGGGGCTTTAGCTGGAATCTTTCTGATGGCCAAATTCATCAGTTCTCAAAGCAGCACTAAGGTGGAACCAGCCTGGGCTGTCATTTACATTATTCTGATCTGCCCCATGACTCATAGAAGCAAAACAAACTCTGCAAGGTTACACATTGAGTGCCCAAGTTAGGGTAAAAAGACAGCTGGTCTCATCCCAGTGTTCCAGGCCATCCCAGAATACCATGGGCTTTCCAACTTTCTTCTGACTTCTGGTATGACAGTGACTCGGATTCTTAAAGATCAGTCTTCTTGGTTCTTCAGCCTTTCGGTAAGGCTGAGGACAGGATGGGATGCTTCTTCAGGAAACATCTTCCCCTCCTCCTATGGTGCCTTGAACTGTACTTCTCTGTCACATAGGGATCACTTGAGTATTTAGGAGTCTGGCCCAGCCTTTAGATCATTGGTAAGGAGTAGCTTCTCTATCTGCCCCAGGGTTTACACTAGTCTCAAGATGGCGGGGTTGATGACCACAGTTGTAACACCCAATTCTGTGTTACCCCCTCGGTACAGTTCGCGCGCCACTGTACCATATGCAAGTTGGGCAAGGGCCTGGAGATTGAAAGAACACACAAAGAGACCTCGGTCATTTGAAAGGAGATCAGCCGAATGCCGTTTATTCAACCTTCGGGAAATCCTTATATCTCTAGCTGCTGCACAAGGATTTCTGCCCAGGCAGCTGGGAAATTACCACACCAAAGATAGGGTAAACAATGTCCTACAGCTAATCACCAGGCGGGGCAGGGGGAGCACAGGAACAAACAGAATGCTTTAGTTAGCTGGCTGACCAGAAACTGTCCTCAAGATGCACCCCAGGAACAAGGGTAGACCCGGGCCCTGCACACAGTGTTAACTGTTATAGCAGGGACACCCTGGAGCCCTCCAGTTGGGCAGATATTGACTTTTATATGCTAGTCATTGTGTTAATTTTCCATTACTATGATCAAAGACGGGGCCCGAGCACCTTCAGGGAGAACTGATCTGGGCTCCCCACTCAGGTTGTCTGTCATGATCAGAGAGTTCAGGCAGCAGGAGCCTGGAGCAGCTGGTCCCATTGCACCTATAGAGAAGGAGAGAGTAATGGGCCCTGGTACTCAGCTCACTGTCTGCCCTCTCCATCTCAGCACAGGGAATGCCACTCACAGTGGGCGTGCCTTTCTACCTCAGGGAAGAGAGAAGAAAGAATAGAGAAGAGAAAGAGGAAGAGAGGGAGATTAGCCATCATGGTCCTGTAATAGTCCCAAGTAAATTGTTAAAGAGCTAGGGCTCCTAATGATTGAAAGCATGGAGGAATTTGGAGGGGGCAGATTTAGCCATAACCTGCAAAGTGGGCTTTTGGAGATATATGGTTACACATCTCTTTGCTAAAAAATAGTAATCCATAATGCACTGAGACCCTGTGGGTTTTCTTACAATGTAACATGAAATGCATAGCCCCTAGGGTAAGGCTCAGCCTCTCCTCTCATTGCTACAGCCACTGAGGCCTTAGATGAAGTCTCAGCACCAGAAAACTAGAGAGCCCAGAATAAGGTTATCATCAGCCAGGGACTAACGGCCTCAGACCCTACTTCCTCCCACACTTGAAGGTCCTTCCGTCTCTACTAACTCCCTGGCTCTCCTGTGTCCCCTCAGAAGGAGGGATTGAGTTCTTAGCTGGTTTGGAGAACAGGGACAGTTGATACTTCCTAGATTCCCAAGAGAATATTTCATTAAAGAATTATTGTTTTCAAAGAATATTTATGTATAGCATGTGGTTATAATTTGATGCCATGAAAGTTTCTCCTTTTGTGCCACGGAAAGTACACATTCCATTGATGGAAGAGGCAAAGACAGAGCCCAAAAGTGGTGGAAAACTTCTGTTGGAGAAGTTTTCCCGAACTGTCTAGAATAAACACTCTTAAGATTTCACCCCTGAGCATGTAGGCACTACCAGAGCATTTAAAACCTTTGTTTCCATAGCTCTAAACAGTATTGTCTTGTCTCTGGTGTGTTTGGTAGACCTCTGCATTTTTACCATCTGTCTGTCCGTCTGTCCATCCGTCCATCCGTCCGTCCATCCATCCATCCATCCATCCATCCATCCATCCATCCATCCATCTACATACCTATCTATCTATCTATTGCAAATACAACTAGAAGTAATGGCCTTGTGTCAGCCACAGTGACGTCTTCTTGGGCAATTGTCTCTAAAAATGTCAAAGACCATCCCCAGAGCCAAGTGGCTCTGTTGGACATCGTCCCTTTACAGACTGAAACACCTCACAATGCAGCAGCATGTGGCCAAGATTAACAGGCACTTATCAATAGGAGAGGCTTCCTGCCTTCTCTCCTCCATTGTCTTGTTCTGTAGTTCTCCTCTTCCTTCTCCAGTGTTTGGACCAAGGAATGCAGTGGTCAATTGACTCACTGTACCCTTCGGGATGGCATCCTCTCCCAAACATTCCATCAGAATGGCCAGGCCAGCCCTCAGTGCCTGAATCCCTCTCCGTGAACTCCAGTTAAAGTTACTGCTGAAGTCTCTTCCCCACCACACGTCCCATAAAGTTATTTCCATCATTCCCCTAGAATAAGTGTTTGTTATTCTTCCCTTTGCCCCACCCCCATTTAAAAATTAACCACGTCATAATTTCAGCTCAGGAGGCCTCAGGATTCCTTCTATTCTGCTGGCAGTTGATAGCTGCCTGGAGGAGGAATAATTCTGCCTTGGGATCGTGACCTTGGCAGGCTGCCTGTGCTCTAGTGGGTGGCCCCACACCCACGAACATATGCCAGCATTAATTGGACTTGTTTGGACTATTTTTAAAAAAAGAAAGAAAAGAGAACACAAAGTTGGAAAGGAAATGTTGTATGGGGGGCATGAAGGGAATTGGAGGGGAAACAAGTGGGTAAGATCATTTATTTCATTGTATGCATATATGACATTTTCAGTGAGTGATTTTTTACAAACCAAACTAGAAAGATCGCAGAAGTATTGACTTAAGAGAAAATTCACAGAAGGAAATGAATGTTATGCAAATTTAACAGAAGCAATGGCCCGAGAGACTCGGTTAATTGAAAACTAAGTGGTGGTGGTGAAGGGCTTTAATGTGTTGTCGTGGTATTTTCAGATCACCCCTCATGAATTCAAAGACTTCGAGAAAAGATACGGCGTTGCACTTGCTAGGACTGAGTTAAAACACTCAGACTCCCAGGGTTCCCTGGTGCCCCAGACCTGTGCTGTCTGAGGTACTTCATGCCTTACCTGGTAGGAGTGAGCATGAGAGCAGAATTTAATAAGGCTTTACACTGGCTTCTTCCGTAAGGGGGACTTTCTGCATCCCTGCCCTCTCCTGATAGGGAGAAAATTACTCCTTGGGTAATTTCTGGGGTAATAATTCCAGGAGGGGAAGGAAACTCATTTTATTTTCCCCCACAAGTCAGCTTTTGCTCTAATGCAAAGGTCCCCACTCCTGATATTTGAGTAAAACTTGTTAGCACTGCCTTTGTCTGGCATGATTTTTTTCCTTTTGTGGAAGAATTTTTTTGCCTGTATGCATATAGGAATACCATGTGCATGCCTGGTGCCCACAGGGGATCTCTGGATTTGGATTCCCAGAACTGGAGTTATAGACAGTTGTGAGCTGCGACGTGGGTGCTGAGAACCAAATCTGAGTCCTCTGCAAGAGCAGCCAGTGCTCTTTACTGCTGAGCTGTTTCTCCAGTCCCATTAATATGCTTTGAGCTAACAGGGTCAGTCTCTACCACTCAGAGTTCAGCGCAGTTTGTGGGGACTCTGAGAACCTAGTTGCCATTACATAGGAACAGGGAGCTTCTTATTTTGTTATTCATCAAAAGAAGGCATGGAGCTGAGCCAAGGAAAGTGCCCTTGATCTTGGCTGAGAAGGTGGTACTCCCTCTTTACACTAAATCAAAGTAGCTGGTTGTCCTGAGTGGCTTCACATCCAGGGTTTCCCTAGAAGAACAAAACAAACAAACAAACAAACAAACAAACAAACCCAAAAAAAACCAGAATATAATAAGGCCCTTTCCTTTGTACTCTGTACCCACCCTCTTAGGGACAGAGCCCCCTCCCTCAAATTTCTCATTGTCCACCCTGTGTATCTGTGTTCTGTGTGATGCTGGACAGACATCAGGGCCAGCGCATTTGGCTATTTTTTCGCCATCATTAAGAAACATGGTGCCTGTGACATCTGGGTTTTTTTTCTCCCCAGCCTTGCCAGACTCACACGTATACACCTATACTTACATGAACACACACACACACATACACGGAGGGAGGGAGGGAGGGAGGGAGGGAGGGAGGGAGAGAGAGAGAGAGAGAGAGAGAGAGAGAGAGAGAGAGAGAGAGAGATCGCCATAATGTCTTTTTAAATTCTGGAGTCTTTACTGATGCATACAGCATTGGTTTGGAAAACAGTGGTTGCACTGGCTGTCCTCAAAACTCCCACTCACCTGTAATGAATGTGTGATGATGCACTTGCTAAAAATAAACCCCCCGATTCCTCATCAATCTCAGGGAACTGCTGTAAAAGGAAGGAAGTACAGAGAGAGTCCTTTTTCCCCTTAGCCAGAAGACAGAAAGGGTCCCTCCACCCCCAGGCATATGGCTTAAATGTGGCATTTGGGGAGAGCTCTGGGGAGAGGACCAAGCCACCAGCAGAAGCTGTGTGTGCCTCGCTTCTCCCCTTGCCTTGGCTGCCTGGCAACGATACCCTTGTGATGCCATTCACCACCCGCACTAGGGGCCAAGCACTTCAGATGGACTCAACATTTTCCACTAGGTTTAGCTTAGCTGAGGTGGCAGAGCGCCTGCCTGGTAGCAGGGGTGTGAGGCACTGAGTCCACACTGGCTCACAGCTGTCATGAGCCTGGATCCGGGACTCTATCCTTACTGGGGATAAATTCTTATTCTGGTTATGGGCTTGCCTTTCCTGAGTATAATGCTTCTGCCAAAATTACTGTCCATGCAGAATGTTTATCTACAATCATGATATTCCACACAGCATTGCCTCTGACCAAGAAACTCGCTTCACAGGCAGAGAACTGGGACAGTAGGCCCAGGCTCATTTAATCCACTGGTCTTACCATGTTTCCCATCACCCTGAAGCAGCTAGCCTGATGTGGTATGAAGCATCACCCTGAATGGTAGAATGATCTTTTGAAGACACCACTATAGGTAGGGCCAATTAGGAAGTACTTGAGTTCTGTTCCTTCTGAGAACCCTAACACTGTCTTAGTGTGGTGGTTTGAAAGAAAATGGACCCCAAAGGGAGTGGTATTACTAGGAGGTGTGGCCTTGTCAGAGGAAGTCTGTCACTGTAGGGACACCCTTTGAGGTCTCTTTTGCTCAAGCTTCCCTCAGTGACACTCAGTCTTCTTCCTGTTACCTTCTGATCAAGATGTAGCCAGTACCATGTCTGACTGCATGCTGCCATGCTTCCCACCATGTTGATAATAGACTGAACCTCTGAAACTGTAAGCTAGCTACCCCAATTAAGTATTTTCCTTATAAGAGTAGCTGTGGTCATGGCATCTCTTCACAGTAATAAAAACCCTAACTAAGACAGATGTTGGTACTGGAAATAGGGTACTGCTGTGGTGGTCCTGACCATGCTTTTGTTTGAAGGAATTTGGACTTTGAGACTTTGGGTTAAGAAAGCAGCGGAATGCTATAAGCACTTCTTGATGGCTCATATTAGTAGGAGCATGGAAGACAGTGGTGCTGATAATGATTTGAACTGTCCAGGGCTGGATCAAGAGATTTCAGAGGAGAAGAATTTTGTTATGTTGCCTAGAAATCATTCTTGTAATATTTTGGCAAAGGATGTGGCTACTTTTTGCCCTTGTCTGAAGAGTTGCCTTAGACTAAAGTGAAGAGTTTTGGATCAATTCCCTCGGCAGAGGAAATCTCAAAACAGCCTAGTATAGACTCTGTCGTGTGGTTATTAGTGGTAGTTCTAATGAAGATTTATAATGGAAAGTAGCAAGCTGAGCAAATAAGAGTACAAAATGTACAGATTGAGAAAAGGGGCACCAGAAAGCAGAATAGAGCTAAGTCCTGTGTTCAAGGAGATAAACAGATTAAGAAATAGAATTTAAAAAGTGGTGGCCCCAAAGCAAGATTCCACCCAGCTAAGTTTCCAATGTGTGAAAAGGAGTTAAAGAAAAACTTAGAGCCAGGTATGTTGGCTCATGCCTTTAATCCCAGTACTCAGAAGACAGAGAGGCTAGCAGATCCCTGGGTTTGAGGACAGTGTGGTCTACAGAGCAAGTTCCAGGACAACAAAGCTCAGGCAGTGAAGGAAACCATAGAAAACAGAAAGCTGGTGAAGACGTAACTGAACAAGGTGGCCATGTTCCATCCCAGCAAGTAGCAGAACTCGCAGCTTCAGCCACATGGTTCTGACTTTAGTTAAGGGTAGAAGAAATGGGTTATGGAATTTGCCTCTGCAACTAAGGAAAGCTGCCGGGGCCAGGCATGTGTCAGTGGTGTTCTTGAATGGAGGCCTAGAGAGGCCATTGCATGAAGCTGTGATGTTAAAGTCTGGATTGCCTTGGAGACACCAAGATGTTGGAGGTGCCAGAGCCGTGGGATACTGCCAAGGAGAGCTGCTAACAGGGAGTAAAACCAGGCCAAGAGAAAGAAGTGTGTCACAGTCGATGAAGAGTTACATACATATATGAACCAAGCAGAGGAAATTCCTTATTGCTCCCAAGCACTTTCTGGGAGGACTGATAATAAGAAAATCAGGGCAGATGGCATGCCATGCAGGGACAAGCATTATGAGGGAAAAGAAAACCTAAATGGGGCCCAGGTGCGAGGATGTGACAAATCGGGGCAAGGCTTGATTTTAGGTTTCACAGTTGTATGCAGTGACAGAGTGGATGCTGTTGAAGGTATCATTTGAGGAAAAGGCTTGGAGGAGATTCATAGTTATCTGGGGAAAGGAGTAAGTAGGCAGGAATGGATGCCCCGAGAAAAGGCAGGCCTGCTGCTCCTCAAAATCCCAGAGGAGTAATACAGAACAAGTGGGTAAAGGGATGGAGGCAAGGATTCAGTCAATGGGATGACAGGAGTCAGCTGGCTGTGTGGCCTCTGAGAGTCCCTGAATTGAGTTGAGTTGTGAGCAATGCCATCTCATGGTGGCCCTCCTGGGCAGAACTTACAGCAGGAGGATTCAGACCCTGATTCCACTTGGGCGGGAAGACTGAAAAGCATCCGATTCCAAATGTAAAATGCTGTGAGAATATTCTATTGCAAATACACACACAACATTCATACATGACTTTTAAACTGTTATCTCAGCAAGTATAAAATAGCTCTTTCAGTCAGTATGAAGTAAAACCCCCAAGTGATAACCATATTGTCACATTGTCCCTAGATGAAATGTCTTAAAGCATGAGAAGTCTCGGGTTCCATGATCTACACAATCAGAGCAAGACTAAAGCCCCTACAGAGCTGCCAAAATGGAAGTGGGGGAGGTGCGATTTAAAACATCAGACAGGGTTAGAAGCAACCAAGCTTAGAATTTAGTCTAGAGCAGGAAAAGAATTCCAGAGGTCTACCTCGGTCACGCAGTGCCCTGCATGGGAAGGTCTCCCAGGCACACAACACTGGGCTATTACCATGCTGCCAATTCCTGGTGCTGCCAGGGCATGCTGAGAGTAAAGCAGAGGAGGTGGTGTCCTCAACTAGTTCACACCCTTGTGATCGGAAAAGACAATGCAGTCCTTTGGTTCCGAAGATCTACGGTGTGTGGATGCCATGCCTAAGCAACCCTGTTATACCATTAAAGGGTCAATTTAGAACACACACACACTCACACACATGCGCTTTTGAGCAGATGGCTCAGTGGTTAAAGCACTCACTATGGAAGTGAGAGGATCAGAGTTCAGATCCCAAGCACCTAGATAAATGTTGGATGGACCTAGTGGCCTGCCTGTAATTCTGACTTCCGAAGGCAGGGGTCAGGGATTCCCCCCTCACGAGCTGGCTAGTGAGACTAGGCATATAAATTTAGCCTTATCAGCCACATCAGGAAACCCTAGGTTTGAGAGACCCCAACTCAATGAATAAGGTAAAAGAGTGAACCAGGATTATCCCAAAAATCAACCTTGAGCTCTATATGCATGAGCACACACATGCACCCCACCACACACACACACAATCATGCCTGTACCTACATGCACACCACACACAGATGGGGAAAAATATGTTTCATTCCTGTGATTCACATACTACCCAGAAGCTTTTGGGTTCCTGGATTTTAAATGTAAGTAAAATTGATTGACCAAAAACATTTACATACTGCAGTTTTCCCTAACAAGCCCTTGCCATTCTTAATATCTGATGCGTAAATCGAGCTACACAAACTATGAGCCTATGCTTCGATGACCTGGGTTTGCTGTCTAAAAGAGGTCTTTCTGGGTGTTTGGGAGGCCCCAGGTGAGGAATAATGACCCTTTTCCTGAATACTGGGAAGATTTGCAGATACCTGGTGGGAAGAGAACCTCCCTGCTTCCCACAGGTTCACACTGAGTATCAGGGTGGAGCTGGCTCCCTCCAGGAGCTGCACAGAAAGGCAATGTGAGCTGTGCTTGAGTTGTCCCCTTTTAACTCCATCTCTCTGGTGGTTGGTAATTTCCTCTTCTTGGTAAGGGGACCTCCTCCTTTCCCCTTTCCTTAGCCTGAAAGTGACAGTTATCAGGAAAGGATGCCAGAGGAGGCTGTGGTAAGGAGTGGTGAAATCTGTGGTAAAGATGGTGAAGACTGTGGTAAAGATGGTGAAGACTGTGGTAAAGATGGTGAAATCTGTGGTAAAGATGGTGAAGACTGTGGTGAGGATGGTGAAGACTGTGGTAAAGATGGTGAAGACTGTGGTCAGGATGGTGAAGACTGTGGTGAGGATGGTGAAGACTGTGGTGAGGATGGTGAAGACTGTGGTAAAGATGGTGAAGACTGTGGTAAAGATGGTGAAGACTGTGGTAAAGATGGTGAAGACTGTGGTAAAGATGGTGAAGACTGTGGTGAGGATGGCGAAGACTGTGGTGAGGATGGTGAAGACTGTGGTGAGGATGGTGAAGACTGTGGTCAGGATGGTGAAGACTGTGGTGAGGATGGTGAAGACTGTGGTAAAGATGGTGAAGACTGTGGTAAAGATGGTGAAGACTGTGGTGAGGATGGTGAAGACTGTGGTAAAGATGGTGAAGACTGTGGTAAGGATGGTGAAGACTGTGGTCAGGATGGTGAAGACTGTGGTGAGGATGGTGAAGACTGTGGTGAGGATGGTGAAGACTGTGGTAAAGATGGTGAAGACTGTGGTAAAGATGGTGAAGACTGTGGTAAAGATGGTGAAGACTGTGGTAAAGATGGTGAAGACTGTGGTAAAGATGGTGAAGACTGTGGTGAGGATGGCGAAGACTGTGGTGAGGATGGTGAAGACTGTGGTGAGGATGGTGAAGACTGTGGTGAGGATGGTGAAGACTGTGGTGAGGATGGCGAAGACTGTGGTGAGGATGGTGAAGACTGTGGTAAAGATGGTGAAGACTGTGGTAAAGATGGTGAAGACTGTGGTAAAGATGGTGAAGACTGTGGTGAGGATGGTGAAGACTGTGGTAAGGATGGTGAAGACTGTGGTAAGGATGTTGAAGACTGTGGTAAAGATGGTGAAGACTGTGGTAAAGATGGTGAAGACTGTGGTAAAGATGGTGAAGACTGTGGTAAAGATGGTGAAGACTGTGGTAAGGATGTTGAAGACTGTGGTAAAGATGGTGAAGACTGTGGTAAAGATGGTGAAGACTGTGGTAAAGATGGTGAAGACTGTGGTAAGGATGTTGAAGACTGTGGTAAAGATGGTGAAGACTGTGGTAAAGATGGTGAAGACTGTGTTGAGGATGGTGAAGACTGTGGTGAGGATGGTGAAGACTGTGGTAAAGATGGTGAAGACTGTGGTGAGGATGGTGAAGACTGTGGTAAAGATGGTACACTTTGGTAAGGCTGGAGAGTCCCTGTGTAGCCTACACAAAGATGCACGTGGCTCATCACCACTCATGAGAATAGACTGTCTCAGAACCTGCCTCTCAGAGAAATGTGCGAGCTTCATGAAACTCTCTACTGGGGCTTCAGGAAGATCTCGGGTGGTAAAGTGCTTACTCACAATCCTGAGGACCTGAGTTCAGATCTCCAGTATCCACAGAAAAGCCGGCCACTCTGTGCATGTTTCTTACCCTGCTTTAGGGTGTAACAGCAACAAGAGGGTTCCTGAGGTTCCCTGGCCAGTCAATCTCGTCCATCAGTGAGCTTCAAATTCACTGAAAACTGTCTCAAGAAGGAAGATGGTGAGCCACTGGGGAAGACACATTGTCAACCTCTGGTTTCCTCATATACATACACACACATGCACAAACATGCATGTACATATCATGTACATATACACACATGCATAAACCTGCATATACATACAAACCTACATACACAGAGAAATACACTACACTATACTACACACACACATACACACATGTTCTAAAACAGATTCTAAAACAGATTGGATGTTAGTTCTGAATCTACTTTTCTCTATTTGTCTCGCAGTAATGTGTCTATCTTTGCTCGGTGGTGGTGGATGCATCTCTAAGAACTGTGATTAAACCACAAAGCAAGCAGCGCTCATATCCCTGCCTGTGAGGTGGAAATGCGTACATTTGTTTCACAGTGACTCATATGAAAAGGAGAAAAGATCATTTTTATTACATCCCTTGCAACCTGCTTCCCCACTGTGCCGCTGCGCCGCTATTATTACAGGCGTGTGAGCCATTGGCTCATATTATTGCATTTCATGGTCGTTTGCCTTATTCTATAACCGCTTATTATCGAAATGCATCACGATCGAAGAGCTGAGATTTGAAACAATAAGTTACTCTGGTTTTTAAAACATGGAAGCCCACTTGAGTCTAGAAGCAGTGAAGCAAGGCCACTTTCTCTTCCTGCATAATAATAAACACACACCCGCTTTTCTATGCCCAAATGGCAGCTATTCTTATGCCAGTGTTTTTTCTACACAGAACTAAAGCAGAACTATCATGTGAAGGCCACTTCTTGTTAGTTAGGAGTCATAAACTCTTATTAAAGGAATGTTTTGTATGTGTATCTGCAGACAAAATATTAAGAGGTGAATTGTTTTGATATGGAAAATATTCTTTGTCACATGGTTGTAATATTTATGCTCTGCCTTTTTAATGTTGTCATGCTTTGTTTTGTCTCTCTTAAGCAAAGTCAATCCTTTAAAGACTTGTGGTGGGAAAAAAGGAACCTCACTGCTCAATACTGAAATCCAGATTTTGTGCTTGAAATATTGAAGAAACTAGTCTCGAGGCTTTTGTCCAAGGAATTGTCTTTATGTCAAATTCAATCCCAATTGAGTCAACCTATAAACAAAAATGTAAGATCAATAATTCTAGCATGTTAGTAGCCAGTGACAAAAATAACTTTACACCTGGCTATAAAGAGAATCTTTTTATCTCTGTGGGTATGATGGATATGTGTGTGTATATGAGGACAGGTACTCTACATAGAATCACTTCTTCTGTGTGTGTGTATAAGATGTGTATCTGAATGCCAGCATGTGCCTGCCATCCTTGGTGTGCATGTGGAGGTCAAAGGACAATCTCAAGTGTTGTTCCTCATCTTCTACTTTGTTGGGAATACGGTCCTTAGCATATGTTAGCAGTGCTGGCCTGTGAGCTTCAGGGATGGGGTTCCTTCTATCTCTAGCACCTTAGGATCTCTGGGATTATAGATATGTGCTACCGCTCTATTTAATTTGGGGAGATCCAACCTCTCTGGTCCTCACATACAGGAGCTGTCTCCCCAGCCCCTGGCTATGTACTTTAAATCACAAAAGTCCTCTGATTTCATGGTCTCCGATCATATGACACCCAAGAGATGGTTCCAATTTTCATGTATAATTATCAAAACGCACACTAATATTTTCCCTGACTGGTATTAATATTTTGCTATTAGAACTGAAAGGGACCTTATGATACTTTCGCAATACTACCCTCTCCCACCTGTTCCGGTGGCCTTTCTTCCCCCACAGTGTGCACAGTGACACTTTGTGCACAGGTATGTAATCTTCCTGTCCAGAGTCAGACAGTGCATGCTGCTGAACATGACAGAAGGGGTATGCTGTACTGTAGCGGCTTCTCAGCATCTGTAGCATTTGTTTTGTCTGGTGCCAAATTAGCTAATTTCTTTTATGCTCCAAAAAAAATGCACACTTTCCGAGTCTTATTCCCTCCCTCTTGTCACTTTCCAATTGAGCCTTATGAAGACGAAGATGTCTGTCTCCTGTTCTCTGTGCTGCCCTGGGCTGTATGTAGGTCACAATTCCGGAGACAGAAATAGGACTCCGTTTGGTGTTTGTGTCTCTGGCAGCTGTATCATCATCTTGTATCAAATCCAGGCCCTCGGGGGCGGAGTCTTCGCATCACAGATGGTGCTCAGTGCTGGAGCTCAGGGCACTGTTGCTCAGAATGTGAAGGAGCCTGTTTGTTTCCAAGTGGTCCGAGCTTGGACGGAGACTCTCTATGATGCTCATAGTTCTTTAGTTGCTGAATCAGTGCTGCCAGTGGCTGTGAGTTGGCAAGCTGCCCACCCAGTCTCCTTCCTCCTGGCAATCTATACTCACAGTCGCAGTCAAAGGCAGAGTCTGCTACTGCTTCTCATCACCAGGACTATTGATGCTCTCGGCTTCTTCTGAACTTCAGTTTGAAGTTGTCTCTCTAGCACAGATGCCATTGTCTAGAGGTGTGAATCCTGCAGCATTGATAAAGGAGGATTCAGCACTGTCCTTTGTCACACAGAGGCTGGTGGAAGAGGACAGCTGTCACCAAGCACCCACTATTTCATAACACTTTATTGACATAAAGAGCTCATCTCCTACTGTCAGAGCAAGGAGGATCCCAAAGAGCCTGGCAAATTTGTGCAGAATGTGACACATAGTAGTTCAGTGAGCTATGGGATAGTTTCTCCTTATCTCCAAGGAAGCCCAACAGAAGGGCAGCTCCTCAGCTTCCACGTGAAAGGACTCACAGACCTCAAAAACTGGAGGGCAAGAATAGTTGCAATAAAAATAATAACACATATCCATTTTTTTTACCTAAATTCACCTATAAATATTCATACCATTTTATCTCCCTCTGCCATACTTTTTCTAAACTATTTGAAAGAAGACTGCAGCCGGGGGGGGGGGGTGGCGCACGCCTTTAATCCCAGCACTCGGGAGGCAGAGGCAGGTGGATATCTGGGAGTTTGAGGCCAGCCTGATCTACAAGAGCTAGTTCCGGGACAGGCTCCAAAGCTACAGAGAAACCTTGTCTCGAAAAACCAAAAAAAAAAAAAAAAAAAGAAAGAAAGAAAGAAGACTGCACACCTCATGGTACTTTGTCCCTAAATTCTGGATTATGCATTTCCTAAGAATAGGGCCCTCTCACATCACAGACACATGCCATCAACGTCAGTGAGTTTATCGCTGGTAGTCTTTGGTTGAGTTTAACATGGGTGGCTTATTTCTGGTGGCCACATACTGGCACATTTTCATGGTGTAACATGACAGAGGTTGCTTTTTAAATGGCAATAAGAGAGACAAAGCTAACATCTGCTTGATATGACACATGCTTTTAATGAGCTCCAAAATCAGAGTCCCTGTCTGATTACTCCCAAGCTGATGTCACAGTTCAAGGTCTGGACTTGAAGTGATTGAATTTAGGTGCCCCATGGAAACGCTAAACATGCCCATTGTGGTGGCTGACTTGACACAGTAGATTGGGAAGAGACTCTCGGTTGGAAGAGAGATATTGTCTAGATTAAGTTGACTGTGAGCATGACTGTTGCCTATGAGGAATTTATTAATTGGATTAATTAAAGTGGGAAAGCTCACTCTAAATGTGGGCATCTTTCCTATAAGCATCTTACATTAATTCACTGCTGTCTGCTCTTGACTATGAATGTAGCAAGACTAATTGTTTCAAGTTCCTGCCACCTACATGTCCCCATCAGGATTGACTGCAACTTGTAATTATGAGCCACATAAACCCTTTCTCCTTTAGGCTGCTTTGGTCAGGGTCTTTTTATCACGGCAACAGGAAACAAAGTGGAGACACCCCCAAAAAGGTATTGTCTGCCACACCCTCTCACACATGTGGGGCCTTGACAGATGTTTTGGGTTCTGAGTCTGATATAGCACTAAGTTTTGATGATTGTTTTATATTAAGTCTCTAATGGGGGAAACAGTCATTTCTGAAAAGACTTCTCAATTCTCTTCATGTCTCAAGTTGAAATAGAAAATCTATGTTAGACGCCAGAACCCAGGCCCACACAGTGGAAGGCCATTTCAGTAGATCTGCATGACTGAGGTACAAGGGGAAAAAACCCTTTCTGCAGGCTCAGAGTGTAAGAGAACAGCTAATGGCTAGGTTATGGAGTCCCTAGTTCCTTAAGTATTTAACCTGAAGCTTTTCAGTGCTTACTATTACAAAATCAAATGTTGTGGAAAAGGTGAAAGCCCACTAAAGAGGTTAATTGTGTCAGTTTTTGCCTAAAGCCTCTGGAGAGAAGCACAGACTCCCTTCCCACACAGCAAGACCCACAGAATTGAAGGGGCATTTCTGTGATGTGTGACTGCTTTTCCAAAGAGGTCTGTTAGTCAAGTTCATAAAGTTATTACAGAATGCCCCAGACAGAATGATTTCCAAAGAGCACAGATTCATCTCTGACAGTTTTGGAGGCTGGAAAACCCAAGATCAAGGGACCTCCTTCTAGTAAGCCTGCATCTCCCCTTGGCAGAAGATAAGAGGTTAGATTAAAAAAAAAAAGGGCCATCAAAAGACGGCTGTCTTAGTTAGGGTTTCTCTTGCTGTGAAGAGACACTGTGACCATGGCGACTCTTATAAAGGAAAACACTTAATTGGGGTGACTTGCTTACGGTTCAGAGGTTCAGTCCATTATCATCATGGTGGGAAGCCAGGTAGCAGGCAGGCAGACACCGTGCTAGGAAGGGAGCTGAGAGTTCTACATCCCATTACTGGCAACAGGGAGTGGTCTGCTCACTGGGCGTGGCTTGAGCATATATGAGATCTTAAAGCCCACCCCCACAGTGACACACTTCCTCCAACAAGGCCACACCTCCTAATTGCCCCTGCCTCCCGTGCCTCCCCCCCCACTCCTGGTTTGGGAGCCATTTTCTTTCTTTCTTTCTTTCTTTTTTTTTTTTGATTTTTTTTTTAGCCATTTTCTTTCAAACTGCCACAAGGGCTTTGCTCAATTTTACAAAAAGCACACTCTTGAAGTGCTGAGCCTCTGCTGGCAATGTCACAGTTGGTAGGAGCAGGGTACTTGGGGCTTGTTTCTTAAAACCCTCAAGTCTTGGGATAGAACCCATACAGGGGGTTCTGAGGTTAATGTTTCTTAGGTTTTTTTTTCCCTGAGCAAGGTCCTCTGTCTCTTCCCACTCTCCAAGTCACCTCACTTTCTACGAGTCTCTCTGGGGATGTTCATAGCTGTTCAGACGTCCTGGAGCTGGTACCAGATTAGCAATGACCTGGTTGGATTTTGTTTCTTTTTTTTTTTTCTATTCCTGTGAAGACACAGCAACCAACAACCCAGCGGGAGTGTGATGAAGCACTGTTTTGTGGTGTGGGTTTTTCTTTGCTCTGGCCCTGTAGCAGAGTTGGTGGGGGTGGTCATGGAGGCCCTGGAAATGCTCTGGTGTTGTGTCTAGTCAGGTGACTTTCCTAGAGACAGTCCACAAGGCCAGCAGGGAATCTATCCCCGCTACTGACATCTGGGACCATCCTACCACCTTCTGAAAGGCACGGGGAGTCTCCGGGCTTCTTCATGGCAGAAGATTCTGAAAGGCCTTTGATCCTTCAGCAAAGGGGTTCCTGTCATGTGGTCCTTGAGAGCCAATCTTAGCAGTATCCCTGCTGGGCATTCCACCAGAGGCCTGTACACAGTAGGGTTCTGGTACCCAAATGGAAGCCACACCCCTACCCACCTCCCACATCTGAGCAGAGTTCACCTCCTTCTTGTCTGTTCTTTACTTGAACAGCCGGGACTTCTGCTTCTGAGGACAAGCTGGGAGTGCCTCCCCCAGTGCTATGGAGACACTGTGATCCTGCAATACCATGTATGTTCTCCCACACCCATGACAACACTTAATGTGACCACAAGAGACTACTGATAGCCATGGCAGACCTCATCCTTCACTAAGTTCCAGGCTCTTTGCTCTATGTCTCATCACCCTGCGGTGTCAAGACACCATGACAACAGGCCAAGGGCCCAGTGCTTGAACCTTCCCAACCCCACCACACCACAGTATAAGATCAAGGGTGAGGTGCCAGGTCCCAGCACAAACTTTAGTCTGCCAAAGTCCCTTCTCTTCTACCTCCACAGTCCCTGTGGCATAATTCCTCTGTCCACCAACAGTGAACAGGATTCCGTAGCATTAAGGGTGGGTAGTGATAAGCATCTATCGTTCCAACTACTTGGAATTGCTGAAATGGGAGGATGTCTTTAGTCCAGGGTACAAAGTCCAGGTTGAGGAACCAGGGAAGACCCCATCTCTTAAAAATAAACAGAACAAAAATAACAAGAGCTGGACCACATTCATGAATTGATGGCTCCTGGTGCTTCCTGGGAAAGCATGGGGTTGGTGTGGCTCAGCCAGTGAGTCTTCTCCCTGGCTTTTCAGAAACTCAGCTGTAGGTCCATGTCTATGGCGTATCGCCCTCCTCTGGACAAACTGGCCCCCACAGTCTTGACAAATGATTCCTTGGTGTTTACAAGTGAGTGTTAGGCTGGCAGAAAGTTCCCGAGTGGTTTGGCCCAGGTGGGTCAGATTGAGGTGTCTACATAGCCATCATCATCTGTGTTTCCAGAGACAGGTGGGGCCTTTGGGCTGACGAGTGTTTACAATGCAAAGGGCTCGTGTGTATTTATTCAAGCTACAGGCGTTCTAGATCGATTGTACAAGCAGGATTGTTTTCTCTTCTACCAGTGTCTCTCTTGTGGAGCTTGGTCTGCCCTGATCAGTGGAGGGGGGGTTGTCACGGAGCACACTGCAAACCACTGCAAATCTAATTGTTTTGTTTTGTCTTCTGAGATGGGTTTTTCTTTGTAGCCCTAGATGTCCTGGAACTCACTCTATAGACCAGGCTGGCCTTGAGATCCAACTGCTTCTGCCTCCCAAGTGCTGGGATTAAAGGCGCGCATCAGTACTGCCCAGTCTAAATTTCCTTTTTTAAAATTTAAATTCATTTCATGTGTAGGTGTACGTGGGTGTGAGTGTGGGTGTGCACATGCCACAATCTCACAAGTGGGGGTTAGAGCACATCCTGGGGCTTTGTTCCTCGCTGTCCACTGTTCTTGAGACGAGGGCCTCTTTATTACTTCAGGATGGGATATACCAAGCTAGCTGGCCTTGGAGCTCCTGGGAAGACTCCTGCCTGCCTCAGTCTCCCTTCTGTCCACAGGGTTTCTGGGATTACAGACATGCTATTTCATGGACTCTGAGGATCCAGGCTCAGGCTCTCACAATCCCTAGACAAGTGCCTTACACTGAGCCACATTCCCCAACCCAGATGGGTTTTAATAGAAATCATTCTCACTCAGCTAAGTGATGATTTTGCTTCTTGGAAGATCCGAACTGTGACTGTGGATCCTAACACTATAATCCTCTCTCTTCTCTCTCTCTGAAACCTGCTGGCAGCTGTCCATACCTCGCGGTGAACATCACCCCCGCTATCCCCGTGGTCGGCGGTATCCTGTTCTTCTTCGTGATGGGGACTCTGCTTCGGACCAGCTTCAGCGATCCGGGAGTCCTCCCTCGAGCCACTCCTGATGAAGCCGCTGATCTAGAAAGACAAATAGGTAACGCTGAAGCTCTGTGTTTAGCCTGTGGGTACTCCCCTCCAGTGCTGGCTCCAAAGTGGGGGACAGGCGGGGGTGCTCGTGCAGAGGGCAGGGTGCTGGCTGGCATGAAGAGTGACCGGGAATGAAGTGGTCGAGGTAAAACTGGGGGCGCTGCAGAGCTGAGGCAGGGGCCATGGTAGCATGCGAGAAGACCCCAGTGAGCAAGGTGTGGCTGGCTTACAGATGTTTCTCTGAAACTCAAGCGTCCAGTTCTGCTCTGGTCTAAAACCTCTGTTGTTGAGGCAGTTTCTCTCCGGTGCTCCCTGCTGGACATGGCAGCTTCCTTAATTTCCATAATAAAAGCTAACAAGGGTATTATTTCTTTCCTCATTGTTGCAACACAGTATCTGGCAAAGGGATTTAAGTAAGAGTGGTTTGTATTGTCTCACTGATTGACGGTACTACATCCCTCATGGTAGGGAAGGCATGCGAGTCATCTGGTCATATTGTATCTGCTCTCAGGAAACAGAGAGATGCAGACTGGTGTCCCGACTTACTTTCCCCTGTTCATTCGGCTCTGATCCCCAGCCCACAGAAAAGCACCGTACAGAGTTAAATTAACCTACCCTAGAAGCTTCTTTATAGACCAGTGGTTTTCAACCTGACGGTTGTGACCCATTTGGGGTCAATCAGCCCTTTCACAGGGGTTGCCTTAGACCATTGGGAAACACAGATATTCAGATTATAGTTCATAACAGTAGGAAATTACAGTTATGAAGTAGCAATGAAAATTATTTTATGTTTGGGGGGCCACCACAATGTGAGGAACTGTATTAAAGGGTCACAGCTTTAGGAAGGTTGAGAACCACCTTCAGAGACAGTCCCAAAGGCTTATCTCCTAGCTGGTTCTAGATCCTGTCAAGTTGGTGATCAGTATTAAAACACCATACAAGGCAAAGAACAGCTTAGACTGTCTTATTTATTCAGCCTAAGATCCAGGGTTTCTTTCGCTTGCACACTTCTGCAGTATATCCCAGGGGTGTGTACTGAAATGAGTAGCTTGATTTTCCTTAAATATTAAAGCCTGAAGCTAGAGTTTGCAGCCATCTACTTTGGAAATTTAAAACAGATCCCAATGTCTATCGCAACACACTTTAAAATGGGACCCTTTTCTTGACACGTAAATGCTCTCAACGGTGAGTGTGTCTCGCGTAGCTTTGCTGTGACACGCTGGTGAGTCTGATAAGATCACAGTCAGCCTGTGATGACTCAAAGTGAGCATGCAGAAGAGGCCTGGTAAAGCTGTCCAGCAGGGACCTCTTCCCGGGCTCCCTTCGCAGCCTCTGCTCTCGCTATAGAGATGCCCTTTTGCTATGGCACAAGCAGCTACAGCTGTGGCCAGGGCTAGAGATGCTCTTACATTTGCCAAGGACAAAGCAGAGCTCTGTCCCTGTCTCAGCCTCTGCCCCTTCCTCCATCCCTGCCACGCAGAAGGGTGCTGGGAGACCATGGTGCCACCTGCTGTTCTGCAGCAGCCTGCTTTCTGGGGCTGAGGAGACAAGAGAAGGAAGTGGCAGGGGAAGAGCAACCCTTCTCAAGCCACTGTGTCTTGCGACACTGAAAGCCGTCCATGTCCTAGCACTTCGGTCATGTTTAACATGGCAGTGGCTATCATGGAACTTTTCTCACGTCTGAGTAACTCTGTGAAGATAAAGCTATTCGTGTTCTCTGTTACAAACGAGGAGAGTGTCTCCCCCAAAGAGAGGCTCCAATAAGAGGAAGTACAGCGCTGGAGCCCAGTCTCTGAGTCCCTGCCCTTGTCCCTTCTCTGCCTTGTATCCCTAAGGAGAGGAGAAGCTAGGGCCGGTTCTCTTCAGAAGACTGGGTTTGTAGTCTGGGCCTCAACCAGCATGCATCTGGAAAGCCTTCTGCCTCATGCAGACCCGCAGAAGCGGACACGATGTGTTCTGTGACCCTCTGGGCCACTGCAGGAGCCTCTGCCTGAGCACTGGTGGGAGGGCTAGGTGTCCTGCCTGCCTAGCACGTTTGGGGTGCATCGGGGGTGCTATCGGCTTCCTCTGCTATAAATGCAGATTCCCAGAAGCTTGGTGTGTCGAAGCTTAAGTATCTTTTGAAATGAATTGTGCCCTATGACCCCAAAGGTCATGAGGGGTAGAATGAGAAATGGATGAGCACAAACAAGACTTGATTTCCTGCGGAGGGAAGAAAACCAATTAGAAAGCTGAACAACGGCCGGGCGGTGGTGGCGCACGCCTTTAATCCCAGCACTCGGGAGGCAGAGACAGGCGGATCTCTGTGGGTTCGAGGCCAGCCTGGTTTACAAGAACTAGTTCCAGGACAGGAACCAAAAAAAGCTACGGAGAAACCCTGTCTCGAAAAATTAAAAAAAGAAAAGAAAAGAAAAGAAAGCTGAACAACGCTATCAGAAATGGTCATTAGGTTGGGAACTGCTATTTCCGAAAGTCTAGGGAATGTTGGATAAAGGCCTGTGGCATTCTTATCACGTGCTTCTGTCTCCAGGCCCGGTGCCAAAGGTAAAAGTGAAGAAATCCTACCAGGACCTGGTGAACCAGGAGCATGACCATTTCCCTCAGAGTCATGACCTCGATTCCAAGTGGAGCACCAAACATAGCAATAGCCAAGTTTTTATCTTAAGAACCTATAACGGCAGAGCAAACAAAACTCAAAGCAAGCAGAGACAGGGGAATTTATAAAGTTTAGAGAGGAAACCAAGGATATAGAAAAGGGGGAAAAAATCAATGAAGCTAGAAGTTAGTTCTTTGAAGGATCAACAAACTCGGCCCATCTTTTCCTTTGCTGATGAGAGAGACAGACAGACCAAGCGGAATCGTTAAAATCAGTAGTAGACCGATTTCCAAAGATGCTCTATGAAGAGCTGGGTAGTACATGAAAAAGAGGCTCATCACCTTCTGTCATTAGGGGGACATGAATCGAAACCATGATGGAGGGCCCACAACCCCCACCCCCAGGGTGACTCTGAGAAAAAGACCAGTCATGAAAAACTTTAGCAAGGATGTGGAAAACTAAAATGCTCACTCACTGCTGGTGGCACTGTGAAATGGGATGTCTGTTTGAAAAATAATGCCTTAGAATTCTTGAAAAAGCTGAACACAGTTACCACATGGCCCAGCAATTCCACTCCAGGACAGGAACCAAAAAAGCTACGGAGAAACCCTGTCTTGAAAATCCAAAAAAAAAAAAAAAACCAAAAAAACAAAAAAAAAAATCTGACATCTTGAAATTTGCAGGCAAATGGATGGATCTAGAAAAACACATTTTGAGTGATGTAACCCAGACCCAGAAAGACAAATATAATGTGTACTCACTCATAATTGGCTTTTAGAAATAAAGCAAAGAAGTACCAGCCATTAGGCCACAATCCCAGAGAACCTAGACAACAAAGGGAACCCTAAGAGAGACTGACATGGATCTACATAGGAAGGTGGAAAAGACAAGATCTCCCTAGTAAATAGATGAAATCTTAAAGTTTATTTTGTGCTGACTGGAGAAAGAAAATGAAAATTTAGGTTTAAAAAGTTTTTTATTATTAAGGTTATTAATTCTAATTACCTGTTTATAGTATGTGCATAGAAAAGCCTGCTAACAGCTACATGAATAGTTTATTGAAGGTTTGCCAAGGATTGATTGATTGATTGATTTATTAAAGATTTCTGCCTCCTTCCCGCCACCGCCTCCCATGTCCCTCCCCCTCCCCTGGTCAAGTCCCCCTCCCTCATCAGCCCAAAGAGCAATCAAGGTTCCCTGCACTGTGGGAAGTCCAAGGACCACCCACCTCCATCCAGGTCTAGTAAGGTGAGCATCCAAACTGCCTAGGCTCCCACAAAGCCAGTACGTGAAGTAGGATCAAAACCCCATTGCCATTGTTGTTTGCCAAGGATTTAAAGAGCCTCACCCCACTCCCAGGCTTCTGCAGAGGCGTGGGTGTCCAGGAGAATTGCTCGGACTTCAGAGCCTGCTCGGAGGCTCTTAAATATGCCACAAAGTTCCTTCTTCATAAAAATGTTCCCAATAACTTAGGCTGCAAAACAAGACATTAAGGAGCAGCAGGAGTTCAGGGAGGTCATGCAAAGGTCATTTCAGACTTCCTTGGAAACCCCACAGCTTCAGTTCATCCAAGAACATTCAGATACCAAGTGACTGATTTGGATTCAGAAAACAAACATACAGCTGGCACACTGTCCTTCAAGCCTCGGGGCTAAAGTGATATCTCAACTAGGGACAGTCTTCCTGTGATGGAGATAGAGGATTACACAGACCCCCCCCCCCGCTCTGCCCTGCACTCCCTGGAGCTCTCTCTGCCCACCCTCTCCACAGTCCCATGGCTGCAAGACCAGGAGCATCTTTGCAAAGAGGAGGTGATAACTGCCATGAGAACCTGTCCTGTTGATTCCCAAAGGAAGATGAAGACATTTTTCCCAGGGCACAAGTAGCCCAAATATTAAGTCTGAGGTTCACCCATCACTGAATGGTGGTGGGATCAGATGTAAGGAAGCTTATGGGCTTTAATATATTCACAGGGCTGGGGATGCAGCTCAGTGGTAGAGTGCTTACTTAGTATATCGGATGTTCTGGGGTGAGGAAGAGAAGAGGGATGGAGGGATGTTCCACTGAGAGGATCACTCTGTATCTTTCACTACCTACTGCTGTATCTACACACCCAAGTCTAGGCTCCAGCCCCATTTCCCTCCCTCTGCCGTGTTTTCTTTCTCCTCCTTCTCCTTCCAACTCCCCCCCCCCCCGACACACACGTAATTTGGCCAAACTGTCCATCAAGTTTTATTTCTATAGGACAGTATGTTAGGAAGTACACCACCACCCTGAAGCAGGAAGCCCCAGGGGACCAGCAGCCCAGTTCCACACACCCCTGGGCCCTCCCAGGCCCACTGAAAGGGCCAGCCATCAGTTCGGCTCGGTGGAGTTATTCTCCAAGAACATTGTCAGTCTGTGTTTAAGAACAGAAATGTTTTCTCAGGAATTTAGTAACACTAATGGATTTTGCTAAAGAAAATACATTCTGAGCTAGGGATGTAGCCAATGACAAGATGCTCTCTGTTGTGTACAAGAATCTGGATCCAGTCCCCAGCACTGGGGTGGGATGTTTCTGGGTGCACTATTTGCCAATTAAATATTTTGCCAATTTTCTCTATTGCCATTGAATTGTTTCTAATGCTTTCCATTTTCATTTTTATTACTTTTCCTAAAGTTATTTTATTGTAGTAATTTCTTTTCTGCATAAAATTTGAAACTAAGTTTTTATGAAGGCTCTTTAATACTATGAAATGCCCATTGTAAATTTTCTTTCAAAATTATTACTTCTTTTTATTTGAGTGGTGTGTGTGTGTGTGTGTGTGTGTGTGTGTGTGTGTCCCAGAACTTATCTCCCTCAATCGTCCTTTGCCTTAATTTTTGAATCAAGGTCTCTCACTGACCCTGAAGTTTGCCGACTTGGCAAGGCTGGATGGCCAGCAAACACCAGGGATCTGCCTGTTTCTGCATCCACTGCACTAGAATTACAGGCACACACCACAATGTACCACTGTGCGCACCATGCGCCATGTGACTGGGGGTGTAGGAGACTGTTTTGTCTATGTGTTACTTTTATTGGTTAAATAAAGCGATTGTCTTGGCCTTTTGATAGGCAGAAAATTGGGTGGGCAGAGTAGACAGAACAGGATGCTGGGAGGAAGAAAGCAGAGTGAGGGAGAGCCGCCATGAAACTGCCAGGTCAGACATGCTGAATCTTTCCTGGTAAGCCACGGTCTCGTGCTGACATACAGATTATTAGAAATTGGTTAAATCAAGATGTGAGAGTTAGCCAATAAGAGGCTAGAGCTCATGGGCCAGGCAGCAATTTAATTAATACAGATCTCCGTGTGATTATTTCGGGCATAAGCTAGCCACGTGGCCGGGAGCACAAGCAGCCCACCAGCCTGGGTGTAAGCCAGTTGGGCGGTGGGACACAGCCCGCCACTCCTACTACAGACTGGCCTTCCCCCTCCCCCAGCTTTTTGTTTGTTTCCTTTTAGGAAATCAGTTTACCAACATAGTGCTGGCCAAATACTTCCATAACGGCCAACCTATGTGTGTCTCCTGAGAGTAGACAGCCTTCCTCAGCCCATGTCTGTCAGCTTTATGACCATGCTTAGCTTTTTACGTGGGTGTTGGGGATCTGAACCCAAGACCTCATGTTTGTATAGTAGGTACTTTACCCATTGAGCCATAGCTGCGGTATCAGAACTGTTGTTTCTGCAGAGACAAACTTCGTTAGTGATTTAAGTTTTTAGCATGTGACTTGGGAGCTTTGGAGTTCTTTCAGCCCTGCTGGTTTTCTAGTGGGCTGCTTGGATCTGATGATAATATCTACCAAGAAATTGGCCTAAAATATGCTTGCTTCATTTACATATTTATTTATTTGCGTAATGACTACTCCGTTGGCTGTGGCTGATCTGTGGTGAAATCCTCTACACCATGTGCTGGTATTCTGTGTCCTGCGTACCAGTTATTCTTACTGTTAGAGAGACAGGAATTGGTAGGCTCTGCATGGCAGGGGTCATCACATGGCAGGGGTCAGGGATGACTGTTTTGATGAAGGCAATTTTTTTTATCCCTCAAATCTCACTTTCCTAGTAGCCTCCCAAGTCCCCTCAATTCACCCTTCCTGTAGTTTCTGTCTGCAGTAATCATCTCAGCATCCCCCAGACATTTGGCAGGTCCCCAGAGCTCTGCCTTGAATCAAGTTATGTTTCTCCAAGGTTCCTTTGGCCTTTCTCATTCTCTCTGACCTGCTGCTCTCTGCCCAGCTCTTGCCAGGACCTTCTTCCAGATGCCAGCTGGAAAACTTTTAGACCGTCTCTTCTACACACCAGCTCGAGCACTTACCTGGGCCTTACCTGAGCCCAGCTACTAGAACATGCTTTGTGCTCGTCCTGTGTCTTTGCACAGCTGGCTTGCCTATCCTGATGGACAGGAAGACGATGTTCTTGTACCTTTTCCATTGCCTGCTCCCCTGTGTAGGCATCATGCTGGGGTTTCCCAGGCAGCATCTCAGCTCCTGAAGCAGCTGCACCATCATTTCCAGATGACACTAACATCCCCACCTTATGGATGAGGAAAAGAAAGGAAGTGGCTTGAGCCATGATACCAATGCAGGACCATAAGATGTCACTCCTTACACTCTTAGCTGCCTTCAGCTCCTGCCTCCATCTTGAAACCATGGAGCCAGGCTAGGTGGGCTTACTCAATTGGGTAGGACTTCCGTGCCCCTGGGTTGCATTCTCTTCCTCGACAAACTGACAGCATCACCCAGCTTTCCTGTCTCCTGAAGTGACGTTCTCCATCCATAGGATCTGGGCATCTTAGAGCTCCTAAAGCCCCGTACTGAGGGGACGGAGATTGAAGGGGCTGAAGGGAGACTCCAGACAATCCCTTTGCCCTCTGGGAGCTGTCTGACGATCCTAGCTGTGCTGTGTGGTGGGGCTGCCCCTGCTGTGTACATGTTTGTATGGTGTTTAAGCAATGCAGAGCCGGGGAATTCATCATATCTGAAATAATTTCTGGGGGAGACAAAAGCCTTTGAAGAGAACAGTACGCTAGGCAGAAAATAGGGGAACATTGGACTCCTTGTTTTGGGGTAAATTCTAGAATGATCTAGTGTGTACAGATGCCAGGGTAGGGTAGGCAGCCAGTCTCCCACATGAATGCGGGGCGGAGGCTCAGAGTGTCAAAATTCTTGATCGTCTCTCAGTAAATCCCAGCCGAGGAGAACTGGAAACAGATGTCTCAGCTCAGCATTGTGGTATTTGGGGCAAATGCCACGGGGTTTGAAGAGTCTAGTTCTAGAGAAAAGACGGAGCTAGAGTTAACTTTACCGTAGATTTAGAAGGATGTGTGGTTTCCATCCAGGGCATGTGTGAAAGCCTGCTTCATTTCTTCTTCTTCCCATAGACAGCGCAAACACATGGGACAGAAGCAAGGACTGGAGGTGAACTCCGTTCCTGGTGAATGCGTGTTTGCTTATTTTGAAGGCTGTTCTGTGTAATGAGTGTTCAGAGTGGGGACTTCTACTGGATGCTACAGAAAGCCATCTGGCAGCTCATCTCTTTAATGGGTCCTTGTTATGCAATCATCTTCCCCATCATCCAGATAACTTTGTGTGTCAGAGGGCAAGTTTCCTTTCCCTCCGGGGGAACGTGAGACAAGGGGTTCTGTTTAAATAAATGAGATCATGCTCCTGTTCTCACACGGAGCTCAGCTGAAAAGGCCAAACCCCTCAGTTTACATAGTCATTCCAATAGTCACGGTGCCCCCATCCTGAATCCATATATGTCCTTCCCCTCCCCTCCACCATCCCCTTCTTCCCTCCCTTCTCTGCTGGGAACTGGGCATTGAATCCAGGCCTTCACACATGCTAGACAGATGCTCAAACACTAAGCGGCATTCCCCAGATCTCCTTTTACTTTTTTTTTTTTTTTTGAGACATGTTCTCAACGAAGTTACCTAGGCTGGCTTTAAACTCACTCTGTAGCCTAGGCTGGCCTTGTACTTTCTATCTTCCTGTCTGAGCCTCCTTAGTAGGTGAGTTACAAGTTGGGATGACCAATCCTAGATCTGACTCTCTTAATAGACGTTAAGATTTCACTTGTCCCTGGGCACCTACCTGTGTATAAACATCATTCTTTAGGGTGACTTGGTCAACTGCTCTATAAAAGCAGTATCAGCTCATATTGGATAAGGGGAAGGCTCTCTTTGTCCTACTAGACTAAATTCACCGTCTTGAAGGGTAGTATGAAGTCAGCCCTGTGTGGTCATACAGCAATGCTGACATGCTTTGTTGACAACACAAGTGTACTGTAAACCTAACCAGTTCTCATTCCCAAAACCAGGAACGGGAAAGAGAATAATAAGATAGTCAGGGTGGGGAATATGTCTTCTTGGAATAGAGGGAGACGTGATGCAAGCAGAGAGAGAGACAATGGCTACACAGTGTGGAGGGGACAGATGGGACCACACATGGCTCAGGAGCACAGCCAGCAAGTGGTCTGGAGGAGGCCAGTGAAAGCCAAGGCCGACCCGCCAGCCAAGGGCACCCCTTTCAGCAGGGGCTCTATTCAACTTGGTACTCTGAGCTGTAGAACATCCCCATGGTCATGGATGTCCTGAACAGCTCTTTTAGTGTATGAGTGGGTAAACTAAGGCTCTTGCTCCCAGAGAGCTGATCAGTGAGGAATCGAGACCCCTGATCCAAAAGTCTGACACAAATCCTGAGTGTTGTGTTCCTCTCCAATGACTCCTTTGCCTCAGAAACAGAACTCAGCAATCACTACTATACACAGTGGGACTGGGGTATGGGGGCATCATTGTAGTCAGCCAGGAGCTATGAGAAATGCAGTCTCAGGCTCCACCCACTTCTGAGTCAGCATCTGCATAACCTTTTCCAAGGTGGCAGGTGAGTCTTGGGAACTCAGAAACATAGCCTCAGATTGCCCCTATCCACCACCTAGTGACCTTCTTTCCAGCTGCCGGAGTCTTCCCCTCCTTCTAAAACCTCAGGGATGAGCATTTTCCCGGAGTCCAGATAACTCTATTATTGAGCATTTGACCCTGATAAACCTCCCCGCCTGTGGTGCTGTGGGTAGCAACATGTTCTCTCAATTGAAAAAGTACCAGGCATCCAAGTGTGAGGACCTGAGTTCAGATCCCCAGTGCCCACAGAAAAACCTGGTACTGCAAGCCTACAACACTGAGCAGAGAGGGAGGCCAGGCAGGCAGATCTCTGATGCTCATTGGACAGTCTGTCTAGCCAATCGGTGGGAGTTTAGGATCAGTGAGTGACTCTAACTAAAAAGAAAGTGGAGAACAGTTGAGGAAGGCGCCCAGCATGAACTCTGACCTTCATCTCCACACCTCTGCACACAGCCACTTGAACACTTACATACCTCTTACACACATAGCCACAGCAACCATCGCCTTGTCTTTGGACAGTGCTGATGGATCCCAAAGTCTGTTTATTTTTATTAGCAAAATGCCTGACTGTGGGCAGGAGATCTGTAGACAAATTGACTGATCCTGAATCCCCGCTACTCTGTAACGCTGAGAAGTGTGTTGATTTCTCCGAGCCTTGATTTTGTTGTCTACTAGGTAGACCCACCCCAGTGCCATCGTTCTAAAGTCGACCTTGTCTCCTTGGCTTGACTGTGAAAATCTAGACCCAAAACACTTCATGTTGCTTGGCCTCTTCAGCCGCTCACACAGAGAGAACTCTGTGTTCTGCTCATTTTAGCACACAGAGCTGCAGGCTCATTCATGGAAATTCAACAAAGAAACCACAGGTGCTGCAAAAGAGGTGAGATATTTAAATGACCAACTAGGTGTTTCTGTCATTAGCATTTTAAGTGACATATTTGAGAGGCAGAAGCAAGGCAGGGGAAACAATAGCCTTTTTGAGTGGAGAACTGAGTCGGCCAGGGAGGCTTTCTTGGGAAGCCAAATGTAAGATTCCTCCAAAAATCATCAGGGCAGCCGGGCGGTGGTGGCTCACGCCTTTAATCCCAGCACTCGGGAGGCAGAGGCAGGCGGATCTCTGTGAGTTCGAGACCAGCCTGGTCTACAAGAGCTAGTTCCAGGACAGGCTCCAAAACCACAGAGAAACCCTGTCTCGAAAAACCAAAAAAAAAAAAAAAAAACACAAAAAAAAATCATCAGGGCAGCATGATGTGATTGCTGGTACACAGGAGCGAGGAGGAGGGAGACGAGGCTGGCTGTCCAGGGCACAATGCCCTTTCAGGAGGCTGGTCAACAGAGCGAGGAGACCCTTTATGCTGGGAAGCGGGGCTTTTCTGTCCCGAGTGCAGAAGTGTTGAGCCTGGCAGCTCAGGAATAAAAAAAGAAATCATGGCATCTGTGGGGACAGAAGGAGTGGACCAAGACGAGTAGGTGTGAAGATGACACGGTGCATCCGTGTGTGTGTGTGTGTGTGTGTGTGTGTGTGTGTGTGTGTGTGTGTGTGTGCGTGCATCTGCCTGATGTCTGTCTGGAAAAGGTGGGTCCAGCATGACCCATTAGAGATATACTCTACACAGAGAAATAGAGGCAAGAACAAGAGAAGCATGGAGTCCTAACAGACAGGGAGTTGCCCCCATACAGTGTCTCCTAATGAACATCCATGACTTTGTGGATGGAGATGTGGGCCCAGATGCAACTAAACAAAAGACTCATCTCTCCTTGATTTTCTCTGTTATTGTCCAAGCAAGCACTTCAGGGCATTTGTTGACACTCTGAGGCCAGCTTCATTCAGAGTGAGGAGAGAAGGAGACTTGGTGCCGTTTGCAGTGGTGGGGGGTAGACTTTGAGGCTCCATTCCACTCCCACTGAGGAACAGTAGGAATTCCCGTCTGAGGAGCTGAGCTGGAGACATCAGGTAGAAAACAGATCAGGGTGAAGGGACATCTTGACTACACCAGCCTGTCAAGATTCTAGTGCCAGTCAGACCAGGGCAGCCAGTGTTCCCTGAGGGGGTCAGAGACTCAGTCAGATAGTGACTGGCTGGACACTGGGAAGGGGGTTTTCTGAACAACCAGGCACTGGGAAGGGGGTTTTCTGAACAACCAGACACTGGGAAGGGTATTTTCTGAACAACCAGACACTGGGAAGGGGGTTTTCTGGACAACCAGACACTGGGAAGGGGGTTTTCTGGACAACCAGACACTGGGAAGGGGGTTTTCTGAACAACCAGACACTGGGAAGGGGGTTTTCTGGATAACCAGGCACTGAGAAGGGGTTTTCTGGATAACCAGGCACCGGGAAGGGTTTTTTTTGTTGTTGTTGTTGTTGTTTGTTTGTTTTGGGGTATTTTTTTGTTTTTTTGGGTATTTTTTTGGATAACCAGGCACTGGGAAGGGGGTTTTTCTGTATAACCAGGCACTAGGGTGGGGGTTTCTGGATAACCAGGCACTGGGAAGGGGTTTCCTGGATAACCAGACACTGGGAAGAGGTTTTCTGGATAACCAGACACTAGAAAGAGGAGATTCTTGACAACCTGGCCTAGCAGGATTCCTGCTAAATAGGAAACAATGCAGAAATGAACACAGAAGCCCGCCCAGCTGTCAGGACCTAGCTGAGAAGAGTATTGAGAGAAGCTGGCTAAAATTTGGACTGGAATTCTCGTCAGCACAGATGCCCTTGTGCTGCCTAAGCTCGCATGCTCCGGAGTCACTCCTCACCAGCAACCTGAGTCTGTGAGGCATCACCTGTTGGGATCTACATCAGCTCTGCCCGCACCGAATCTCTGCCACACTCACTGAATTCTAAACCAGTGCTCCACCTGCTTCCCCAGTGGCCTCTGTCCTTCCTTCTCTGGAGCCATATACTGGAGAGGAGGGCCACTGCCACTTAGGTCCTGACAACTTAGAGATGACCCTCTGTGCTTTGGATAGATGAGTTCTGAGGTTAAACATCGCCGCCTGAGCACATGAGGGCTCAAGTCCAACGTATGGTCCCCAGCTGGATGTGAGTACCCCGAGAATCACTGCGTCCAGCACTCAGAGGTAAGAGGCTACCTAGAGAGAGGGAACACTGAGCCTCAAGGCTGCAAGACCTACGAACATAATGGACCATCCTGTAAAAGCTAAAGAAAGTGATTCCATCAGTGAAAGACTTTGAGCTTATATAGAACACCAGAAGTGAAGGCTGCTCATATGGAAGCTATAGGTGACCACTCTCTAGGAGGAAATCCAAGCAGATGCATGCCAAGTTACAAGCCATCAGAATTTGGAGTGTGTACTTTCATTGTTGGTATATTCATACATTTTGTGTGTGTGTGTTGGCATACCAATCCAGACTTTCACACTTAGCTTTGGGATCAGGCAGGGGAGAGGTCTTGCGCACCTCACCAGGTGATGCTTACGTATGATAACACAGACACGGCACTGAACTTAAAGAACCCTCCCATAAATGTGCCCTTCCCTTTCCCTCTGAAGCTGGGTTTTCTATCAAGACTAAAGTCTGGCTTGAAGGGCAGAGTTGTCAAGTGCAGACACTCATTTCCAGGAGACAAGAGAGAAGATGTTTCCGCAGACCCCAAGTCACTTGCTGTGTTTGTTCCTCCAATTTCAAGATATCTGCCGCATCCCTAATGCAGCTAATGTGGTTCTTCAGTTGCAAGGAGTGTTAGCCAATGGGGCCACTTGGCTTGTTAGCTTTAGGCTCTGCCAGCTGAGGGAGGAAGACTGGTTTAATCTTCACCATTTTGTGATTCACTCACTCAGCCAACCTTTGTTGAGTGCTTGCTTGCTGGGTGGTAGACACCATAATAATAGCCGATTGTACTCTTGACAAGTTTCTTCTTTTTGTTTGTATATTTCTTCTAATATTATAAAGTTATAAACAATGGGACTGTTTGATGTATCTAAGCAAACTCAATATTATTGTTCATCAATATGGTTAAATTTCATGCCATTTGATTAGGCCAGTGAGTGGGTTCCAGAACCTGTGTGCAAGTCAGAATCACCTAGAGAGCTTGGTAAACAGATCACAGGTTGGGGTGATATCTCAGGCATGAGCATCTGATTTTAACCACCCATAACCTTTGTATGAAAAGCTGGGCATCTGGGGCTAAAAAGAGATGGCTCAGCATTTAGGAATACTTCCTACCTTGCAGGAGACCCAGGTTCACTGCTCAAAAATAAGGTGGTGGAGTCACAATGTATGTAACTCCAGTTCTTGATGATGCCCTCTTCTGGTCGTCACAGGTACTGCATGTATTCTGTACACACACACACACACACACACACACACACACACACACACCATATGTACACCTAAGTACTCACACTCCCCCCCCCCCCGCAAGATAAGCATTATGGTAGTGCTTGTAATCCCAGAACTGAGAAGACAGAGACAGGTGACTCCTTAGGGCTCACTGGCCCACCTGCCCAGCCTACTCTGTAAATTTAAGACTCTATCTAACATATTAAAGAAAATGGAACCTGGAAACCGACAGCTGAAGTTGTTTTCCGGCTCCACATATGTATGGGGGAGGTGTCTGCCTCTCTAGTAAGTCTCACGTCTGGAGGCCACACTTCCAGAACCTCTAGACTAATGTATTCTCCCTTAGAATTGTCTTCCTTGTAGCAAGTCTACAGATCCGCAGGCAGTCATGCATCCCTGAAGAATTAACAGCTGCTAGATTCACACCTCAAGGGTTACCTTCCTATGGTTTGTTTTATAAGATACAAATGTTTCTTACAAACAGGCAATCCCCTGTGAACCTTACAGAGGACAAGAGGGAAGGAATGACCACATAGCCACATGTCTCCCTGGAGAGGACCAGCCTTGCAGATTATGGACCCACAAATTCTCTGGGCTCACTGCCCATCAAGGGCTTGGTCCTCTGTGCTCTACACCCTCATCTGAGCTACAGCAGGACCCTGCACTGCAACACAGCCAGCAGCCGTGTGCCTGAGTGTGTTGGCTTCCTCCCATCTGCTGGGATGTCATTGTCTTAGGCGAGACCTCTGACAGAGCAGGCCACAGTCACAGGACTGACTCTCAGGGCCCTGGCTCCATTGCACCTATGCACTTAAGCAACTCAAAAGCAAGTTCAAACAGTTTGGGCACACCTTTCAACTTCTAGGGAAAAAGGACTCATTTTCCTTTGCAGGCCCATGACAAGATTTTGACCCCATGAATGCAAACAGAAAGGTGGCATTCTCAGAAAAGGAAATAGCGACTCAATTGGTGGCAAAGGACCTGCACATGTAATGATGGTCGGATGTCAGCAGGAGGCCCTCTGCCTCCCAGTCACTCTTACAGTGGCACTATCTGTCCTGTGACTGGACGCTCGTAGGTTAAGACCCATAATGCTCGCAGGATGCAAATGCTTCTCATTTATGTGACATTAAAAAATCTCTAAGCAATAGTGGAAAGGGTGTTGAACTGGCCTTCCCCTGGAATCAGGTTGATGACCACCTTAATTGTCATCATAGAACCTTCCTCCAGTAACTGCTGGAAGCAGATGCAGAGATCCACAGCTAAGCACTGGGCTGAGCTCCCAGAGTCCAGTTGAAGAGAGGGAGGAGTGAGAATATGAGCAAAGGGGTCAAGAGTATGATTGAAAAGCCAACACAGAGAGCTGACCCAAGCTAGTGGGAATTCACGGACTGACAGCTGGGGAACCTGTAGAGGACTGAACTAGGCCCTCCGAATGTGGGTGACAGTTGTGTCACTTGGGCAGTCTGTGGGGACACTGGCAGTGGGATCAGCATTTATCCATATTGCATGAACTGCTTTTTGCAGCCCATTCCCCATAGAGAGATATCTTGCTCAGTTTAGATACAGGCTGAGAAGATGTAGTGGGAAAGCTAGAGATGAGGGGTCCATACTGAGGGCTCAGCTCAGGTGTCCCTGAGGCTGATATGGGGATGGAGGCAGAAGACGTGATAGGTGAGACTTAGGAGGAAGCCAGGGCAGGTTTGGGCTAAGCACTGGGTAAGAAAAGCTGCTTCCTACTGAGGAACCAGCCAGGTGACTCTACTACTCAGGCCAGGGTCTGGTAGGTGGCTTGGCCTCCACCCTAGAGTCCTCTTATTGAAAGACACTGTCATACCAGGGAACTGGAAGAGTCAAATGAGACACCAGGGACCAGCCTGACCCTGCTTCTGGTACCCAATCTGTATCATTAGAAGGAGCTTTCTAAGTGTTGATGAAGTCCGCAGAAGGACAAAATGGAGCCAAACCAAGCAGAAAGGAGGCCCCCCGGAAGAGTCCTGGAAAGGTAGGAGGGGTCAGTCAATGGCTCTATAGCTGCGTATGCTGGCGAGACTGGAAGGGTCATCTGCTCTGATGTCTGGCAAAGGTCATGTGATCTCTGCCATGTGAGGCTGTTCATTTCTAAAGGTTCCTCCAGTCCAGATGCCTGTGTATGGACAGACGGTGAGCAGGCAAGGCTAGAGTGGATTTTCACACTTGACACTGCTGAGGAATCCGATGGGTCCAGAGTGGTCGGTGTTAAGAGCTTAGAACGAGAGGAAACTAAATGCCATTTTAGGGGCAGAGCACCATTTGTTCCCATATGCAAATTTAGTTCTAGAAATAGCCTCGACTTTGTATTTGACGGGTTGTAGTATTCTTCCTATGGGTGTGTGGTCCTTGCCTGCGGTCTTCCTAATGTCATCCCATGCCATGGAGCTGAATGCAAAAGATCTGGGCTCTGGGCTCAAGGCAAACAGGCTAAGAAGTACCAGTGTGGGATTTGTGCTGTGCAAACCCACAGTGTTGGTACCACTTTCCCCTACCAGCCCAATCAGTAATGTGCAAATACTGATCGTCGTCAATTTCCAATGACTGCTTTTGACTCATTATATTGTTTATTATATATATTATTTATTATATATTATATAAATTGCTCAATAGTTTGAGCTACAAATGCTGGCCATACATGTAATACTAAATTTTCTAGTAGCAACGTGATTGTAGCAGAAATAAACAGATGAAGTCCATTTTAATAAAATATTTTTATTTAGCCCATTATTCGGTGTGTTCTCTTGTAAATAACCTTACCCGCTCATGTAAAATGTAATCAATATTTATATTGTTGAAATACTTTACGTTCTCTTTGGTTTCAAATCTTGGAACTCTCAGATGAATTTTACACTGGACAGTGCACCTCAGTTCAAACTGGCTACGGTCAAGTGCATAAGAGCTGAGTGTACTCCTTGTCTCAGATTCCGGGGCAGAAACTGCTTATTACTCTGAACTTGTGGCTAGGCAGCCACGTATCCTAGGCTAAGGCCAGCTGAACAAGATGGCATTTGGGGTTCACTTCCCACTTCAGCCGCCCTTATTACAAGAGAGAAGCTAACAGGCATTTAGCACTTAGGGAAGCCACGGATGATCCATTGATTGACAAGAGCAACCAATCCAGAAGGCTGACATCCAGCCGCTCCTGACTCTAGAGGAAAACAAAACAGAAATGGAATCCGAGTTTGTGGGGAGGACGAATTTCTAATATAAGAAAGACAACAGCCCATCAATAAGGGAGTATTGGGTTCAGCTACAGCAGTGAAGAACTCAGAAATGAGGTTTGGGGTTTATTTCTTACGTGTAGGATTCTCAGCTCAGAACCCACAGTTCCATCTTTCTGCTCGCAGCACACAGTCTGGCTGTAGGGGGTCATCCCAAAAAATAAAAATGAAAAAATATTGAGATGATATTTTGCAAAAACCAGTGAGTGAATTCTGGGGACAAAAGGAATATAGCAAAATTCTGGATCTGGGTAAATAGTTCAATAAGTAAATTGTTTGCCTCACAAACATGAGAACCTGAGTTCAAGCCACAAAATCCACTAAAAATTGAACATGGTGGCATGTGCCTATAATTCTCTCACTGGGGAAATGCAAACTGGCAGATCCCTGGTGTTGCTGTCTGCTCAGCCACAGGTCCCCATGAGAGACCCTGTCTCTCAAAACAAGATGGGTACCACCTGAAGAAAAGATATCCAAGATTGACATCTGGCCCCTACATGGACCTGCATACGTGTATGTGCAGAAGGGGCTTGGAGGGAGTGAAGAAGAAGAGAGAGAGAAAGAGACATACAGAGAGAGACGCTGTGAGATTGTTCAGTGCAGAAACCTGACCCTGCCTAGACGGAGATCTGAGGCATAGGGAGCAGAAAGCATCTGGAAACCTGCAGGCCTGGCTATGCACTGCTGGTCTCTGGCACCTGGGCTTCCTTCCACCCTTCCTGTGCAGGTGGTGGTGAGCCTTTCTAAGTTGGATCCCGCTTCATAACCATTCCAGCTCAGAGCCCCAGCGTGATGGTAGGGGCTTCTCCAGGCTTCCAGAGACGCCCCTCCCTCAGTAAATCAGTTAAAAGTGCTCTTTCTGGTGACGAATGGCTGTCAGTTTTTCTCTCATCAGTATTCTAATGACTGTTTGCACGTTGGGGCCATGCTGGAGACAGAGTCTGATAGAAACTGCAGAAGTAGATTGAAGAGGCGACTCATGAGTATGTGGCTGGCCATGAGTGGCGAGATGGTCTCTCTGTGAGAGTGGGTGTCAGCCTTGGCCCGGACAACCTGGAAGTCTTCTGAAGCAGGTGTACCGAGACTGTCCAGGCAGAGCAACAGACAACTTCCCTTGCCCCCAATGCTGTCTTCTCTGAAACAGCTTTGTTCTGAAGCAAGTACACTATGAACCTCAGCCCACAGTCTGGCCTCTTACTTCACTATGATTAGCCACTGTGTTTTTTTCAGTGCAGAAATTTTGATCAGAGCTGTGTTGCGCACCATTTAATGTCTGTGTTAATGCAAAGAGCCTGCCCCATGTCCACAGGAGAAAGCTAAGCCACGTGGCATCTCAGAGGGCACCCTCTCAGAAGAACGCTGCTGAGCGTGTTTCATGGTTGCTTCCTCAATTCCCAGATGAGTGCTGTGTTCAAGTCTTTGCTTCGTTGTTCCATTCCCCCCTTTCCAAAGTTGTGGTGCCACGGATGTTATTTTGGAGTTGTAACAATTATAAATGTGCTGTCCAGGAAAGACTCAAGAGGAAAAGTCCTCGAAGACCTGGGACTCACAGAGGTGAGTCAGGAGTTGCCTTTCCATGTTGGTCAGGTGTTAGAAGGGAACAGGAGAAACAGAAATGACAAAGTGATGGGAAAGTCGCACAGGAAATTTCCAGGGCTTCAAGGAAGCCAAACTGAAAGCCTCCCTCAAATAAATAAAAATTAGCATCAGCTTCAGCGCATGGGAATAGGGAAATGGACCATTGAATTGTGGCATAGCTGTATGACAGCTGCTTAAGGATTTCACTAGCGTGTTCATGGCTACTAACAAAATAGCCCAGTGGTAGACTGCTCACCCAGCATGCTAGATGCCCTGGGTTCTCCGGTATTGGAAAAGGAAAAGATCAGGGGCTTTTTAAAGAGTTATCTAGGTTTAATCTTCATAGCACATGCAAATACAAAATACGAAATTGTATCTGCACTGCAATCCTAAGATATCCAGAAGCCTAGAGAAATGACTGGAATGATAAGGAGGCCTTTGTGGGGGATGAGGGGTTAGACTGGCGAATTATTTCAATTGTTTTTGTCTTTCTTTCTCTATCTCTGATACTTTAAAATCTCTGTGAGGAGCATGGAATACTGGTATGGATAATCAGAGGAAAACCGGTCAGTGTGGTTACGACTTGACTGAGTGGTCATTTAATGCTCACTGTTCACTTCTTTCCTAGCCATGGCAAATTCCAGTTTTGCACAGAAGACTTTCTTTCCTCCTGGGATAATGAGACCCGTGGTCCTACTTGATTCTCACAGCGTTCTGGGAGTGAGGCAGTAATGTGAGGAAACTGTGAAAACAGCAAAGGGCTCAGGCAAGCAGGACATATGGGCACCACGAGGCATCGTGATGGCCACAGTGTCTGTTTGCAAACCACTAGAGCATAAGGAACGAGAAACTGAGCACGCATGTCTGTGTTGCTAAGAATCAGAGCCTACAGGAAATGGAGAATGCGGTATGGCCAGCGCTTAGCTACACACTACAGGATGGCATCAGGGGAGCCCAGGTGTGGACCATGGCATGTGAGCAGCCACCAATCACAGGCTTTCCTTTAGGGAAGATGCCTCAGAGCATGTTACTGGCGTGGGTCCCGTAGCTGCCTCTGGAGCTGATGCCCACTCTGCCTCATTCATTGCAGAGCTGGTGAGGGAGGTACCACAGCAGGAGAATCCAGAGACTGTGCTGAGTTTCATCAATTACCCGTGAACTTCAGTGTAGTACTAGGGACTGGGCTGGGGTAAAGATTCCATTTTTAATCCCTGTTGGAACCCCCCAGGAAGCCTCTCATTTTCATACTATTTGCTTCTTACCATGTTTGATGGTTAGTTTTGATTAATATGTTGAGTAGATTAAAAAAACATCTATGGAATTAGCAAGACACATCTCTCCCTCTCTTTCTCTCTGTTTGTGTGTGTGTGTGTGTGTGTGTGTGTGTGTGTGTGTGTGTGTGTGTGATTGTGTTTCTGGAGAAAATTAGATCCCGAGGCTTTGACTTACTCAATGAATTAGTCCTTTGGGAGATACTTAATATGGCAGCATTATTAGAAGGTCATTAAAGTAGAAGGTGGAGCCAGGTTGCAGGACATGGCTCTGAGAGGTGTCCCTGGGAGCTGTGTCTGCCCTGGGCTCTCCTTGTGTTCTCCTTCACTCTGACCATCTTGTTGGAAAAATTAAAAACCAAAAACCCCACCAGTGATTCTCACTAACTCACACACCCTCAAATACTGTAAGAATGTCCCTGAAGGCACTCTGAACCCAGGCCTCTGAGTCTCCTGTCCATCAAGAAGTGATGGCCATATGCTCCTGCCACTGTGATGTTCTGCCCAGATACATGGGGCTGGGCAGCCATGAATGAACCCTCCAAGGTCATGAACTCAAAAATCCATTATTTCCCTCATGTTGTCTGTCAGGTACACTAGTCACCATGACAAAAAGTGACACACCCTACACACTTCGTTTCTTATAAACTATACACATCCTTCCCCTAAAGACCCCGAACTGACAGATGGGTGTGCCACCAAGTGCAGGTATGCCTTAACATTTGAATGTGAGGCCTGCTGTCCTAGCAGCAACAGACCTGACAATGCAGCTGCCTGAGGGTTGTCAAGGCAGATACAAACATAGCTGACTCAGTCAGAGAGCCTGTGTTTCACTGTGGGTTACTGAGTTGAACTATATACTGCCTCCCCAGCATCCCAGGAACTGGCTATCTAAAGGTCTGTAGAGACAGTGAGAAACACAGGCATATTTAACAAAATAATCTTGGTCCTTCAACTCAAAGAGCTGCCTGCAGGAAAAAGCCCGGAGGGGCAGTTGGTGGGTGCCCAATGGTGGGGTGGGGTGGGATGGGGTAGGAGGCTCAGTCAGATATGGCAGCTGAGGACTGGGAAGGTGGGAGGATGAGACTTGGAGCCCCACAGCCCATCTGTGACATAAGACCTAGGGCCTTTGCCATGAAGGAGCAGGACAAAACTTGACGCTTCAGATAGAAAACACACATAGAAGCTTCTAATGGACTCCATGTTGCTGAACCGAAGCTCTGTGTTATCCCATTGTTCTGCCCCTGGGGCGGAGTTAGAGGCCAAGGTAGCCAGAACTGCTGCTGGGATCACCATGCGTCCCCTCTGGGCAAATGTGGGTTAGGGTCTCTCACAGGAGGGGCTACTCCCACAGGCTCGGCATTCCACTTTCCGACCACTATAGGCTTGTAGCCAGATCACCATGCGAAAATGCTTTCGTCAGTCTAGTTCAGACGTCATAGCCTCCAGCTAACCTATTACATGTACTTTTGGGTTTGTAGAAACTGGTAGCCATTTCAAGCCATTTACTAGAACTGCAAACCCGTTTCTCTCCCTTTTCTGTCCAATATGACAGATATTTACTGAGTGACTGGCCATTTCTGAATGTCATTGTTAAACCAGTTTTTTCTTCATTACTTTGATGTTTCAGGTTCTAAATATGTGTCAGCATACCCTGCACCCCTATGAATCACAGGAACTTGGTAATGAGCCCCTCATTCTCATTCTCAGTACTTACACTGTGATCTAACAATGTGGATAGAGAACCCATGAGCAACAATAAAGGTAAATAAATAAATAAAGGTAAATTCAATGTTGCCAATCTTATAACCACTTTTAAATGCATCTGGTTTTGGTCTCATTTCCTTTTGAGGACACAGCAGTGCTGTTGAAGGCTGTCATGGGACCAGCAATGTGTTTATGAAATAGCAGTGATCTACTGATCGATTTATCTGGGCTGTCTTTGGAAATTAAGAATGCTGTCAAGGCAAGACTGTTGGCTGTCTTCGTTGTCATCACTTTACTAGAGAGGTGTTAAGTTGAGATGATTGGCCCAATGTGGCTTTGTATATAGGCTGGGCAGGCATGAGCTGGATGTTTATCTTCGCAGCCCTTCAATGCATTCACATCTGTTTGTGAGAATAAGCAAACACATGAGCTATGAGTGTGTATTGGCTAGTTTTCCATCACTAGAGTTAAAGGCATGAAATAATTAGTAAGAGAAACATTTCATTTTGGTTCGCCACTCTGGAAGTTCCATTTTAAGATGAGGTGGGACCATCGTTTTGAGCTTCCGGTAAAGCCCCTGATGGCAACCGTGGGAGCCTGTGTCAGAACAAAACATTCATATCAGAAGTCAAAGTTCAGAGAGAGCTAGAACAGCCAGGATCCCACAGCCCCTCGGGACATACTAATTGTGTTCTTGTTGTTATGACGAGGATCCCACAGCCCCTTGGGATATGCTAGTTATGTTCTTGTTGGTAAGACCAAAAGCAACTCAAAGAAGAATTTGTTCTGGCTTGTGGTTTAAGTTAGAGTTTGAGGGGTCACGTTCCACCACAATAGGGAAAGACATGGGATAGGGTGGGGAAGACATGGCAACAGGAACAGGAAACAAGCTACCTCACCTCTGTGTCAGGAAGCAGAGAGTGACCAGGAAGTAAATCTGAGCTATAAAATTTCAAGGTCCCATCCCCATGCCCCACTTTCTCCAGTGCTGTGTCACCGGCTGGGTACCATGGGCTCTGACCCATGAGCCTATGAAGGATATTTCACATTTGAACCACAGCAGGTGGATGCCCTCAACAGTCTAAAGACTGATTACAGTTCCCCTTCCTAAGGAGCCACAGCACCTCCCAAGAGTGCACCCTGGGGACCAGCCTTGACACATAGAGTCATATAAACCACAACAGAGAACACAGGCAGATTACTGACTATTGTCCAGATTGAGCCACACATGTGTGAAAGAGTTCAAAGAAAAGACACGGTCAGTGGCATCAGAAGACTGGGTACCAGGAAAGTCTGGTATTGACGAGAGACTTCTCTCTGTCTTCCACCTTGTACAGGCTCTAGTAGGCACTCGGTGGGCATAGAACTTGTACAGTGTGACTCTGTGTCCTGACTGCTGGGGGATAATCCTTCTGTACGCCATGAATATATATTACTCTCATTGGTTAATAGAAAAACTGACTGGCCAATAGCAAGGCAGGTGGGAAAGCCAAATTGAAAATGCTGGGGAAAAGAAGGGTGGGGACAGCTGCTGGGGACAGGTAAAGCCGCAAGCCACACGGCAACACATAGATTAATAGAAATGCATTGATTTAAATGGAAGAGCTAATTAGTAGTAAGCCTGAGCTATTAGCCAAGCATTTATAATTTATACTCAGCCTCTGAATCAGTTAAGTGGGAGATGGTGGGCAGGAAAGAAACATCTGGCTATACCTGACTCTCAGGAAAGTGTTCCTTGGTGATGATGCAAAATCTCCTGGTGCAAAATATACATGATCTCTTGGCAAATCAAAGAATGCAATTTCAGTATTATAAGGTAGTTCTCTCAGAGATAAATGTTCGGTTGGGGATGTATATATGTTTAAGGACTTGGGTTTTGGGCCCATACATTGTATATCACGGCATGCCTAGGAGACAGTTTGAGAATCCAAGATCTTGGGGAAGCCTAGCCATGAGTGAAGTGACTTCCTCCTCTGGGCTTCAGGAATGATGTGAGACTCTGGAAAATAACTTATACTCAGACTTCTTGGAAAATGCAGAGAACATCCTCCAGAAATGATCAATGAAATCTCTGAACTCGTAATTAAATTTCTCAGAGCAGCAGAGTCACTGCCACACCATCTACATTTGTGACTTTCAGGGCACTGAAACAACCTCAGTCTCTTGAGAATGTTTTATGCTCCAACTAAACTCGGTTTCAAAAATACTCTTTTGCTTTCTATAAAGCAATATATTTTATTTATGGAAAGTTGGAAAAGCATAAAGAAAATGAAAATAGATTTTAATTTAGTAATACTTTAAGTCCTGAGTCAGAGATGTCTGTAGTTAACATTCTGACACATGCTGGTTTTTCTTTGAATGACATATTTTATACAAATATTTGCATTGTATATTTCTATTTTGAAAATGAATTTCCCCTAATATGCTATTTACTCTCCTATCTCATCTTTAATGGGTGTATAATAGTTCACTGTATGACTAAACCACAGTTTATCTGCCCTCCATTAACACTGCAGTAATTCCCAGGTTTTAATAAGTGGCAGTGTTCTCATCACCATTCATGACATTTTCCTTACATCAAGGACATAACCTCCTATTATGCTATTTTCTGGGCCAAGAGATTCATGTATTTAAAGATTTATTTTTGTTATGTGTGTTTGTATTTTGCCTGCATGTATGTATATATATATGCACTGCATGTGTGCAGTCCCCACGGAGGTCAGACGAGAGCATTGGATCCCTTGTAACTGTAGTTACAGATGGTTGTAGGCCACAGAGTGCAGTTCCCACAGAGGTCAGACGAGAGCATTGGATCCCTTGTACCTGGAGTTACAGATGGTTGTTAGCTACAGTGTGGGTGCTGAGAACCTAACCCAAGACCCCCTGCAAGAGTAGCAAGTGTTCTTAATCACCAGCCATCTCTCTAGCCCCAGATTTAGTCTTTAAAGTTTTAATAGGCAGCTTCCGTGTTCGTCTAAGGCTGTGTTAGTTTATAGTCTCAGCAAAAGCGTATGAACTTCTATTTCTGCTCTTGGCACCAGTGAACCCAGTCACTGAGAACTTTGAACTCACTTGTTTGAACGAGTTGGTCAAAACACACTGGTTATTCTCACTCTCTTTGTGTGAGCTGCCTGTTCATCTTTCCCCCCATCTTCCTCTCAGATATTTGTCTTTCTTACTCGTTTGCCAGAATTCCTTCAGGGCACTGGGCTCTGTGGTTCATGTAAAATATATTTTTCTACTTTATCATTTGCATTTTAGGGAAGTTTTTGACACATAAGTTTTTAAGTTTTTTTTTATGGAAAAACCATCTGTTTTCTTTATGCAGGCTGTCTTGCTATGTATGTTTAACACTGGGGCCAGCAAGATGGCTCAGTGGGTGGAACACTTGCTGCCAAGGTTGGTGGTCTATGGCCAGTCTCCAGGGCCCACAGTGTGGAGGAAGAGGACTAATCGGCTGTCCTCGGGTCTCCATGCACTCACTGTGGTACATGTCCATGTATAGCTAGAAGTATTCTCTGTCCCTCTGGTCCCCCTGTACCTGTTTTCCAATGCCCACCTGTTCTCAAATCCACTTATGAAATAACCACTCTGAGGTTTATTATCAGTTAAAATTGTTTGGCCAATGGTTTAGGCCTCTTACTGACCAGCTCTAACTATAAATTCACCCATTTCTAATAGTTTATGTTTTACCATGAGGCTCATGGCTTGCTAGTAATGTTTGAACCTCTTTTGGCAGTCCCTGACTCCGCCTACTCTTTCTCTCTACCTCTGTTCAGATTTCCCACCTGGCTTTACTCTGCTAACCCATTAGCTGAAACAGCTTTATTCATCAACCAATAAACGCAACACAAATGCAGAAGGGCATCCCTGTGCATCATCCATGCACACACATGTACATGTAGATCAATAAATCACCTCCTCAAACCTGTACTTTTAGTTCATATGGTTTTAGTTTTTATATCTGGATCTTTGCTATATATCTGAGAGGCATGACTCTAACTTTAGAATTCTCTCTCTCTCTCTCTCTCTCTCTCTCTCTCTCTCTCTCTCTCTCTCTCTCGGATTAACTATTTATTGCAAATCCATGTAGTGATTATCTGTATTTTCCTTGCTAACTTGGCTATGTTTTACAAAGTGATAAATCTTCAGAGACTGTGTGTCTATTTAGTGAGTGCTTACTTTGGTCTCATGGTTTATTTATCCCTGGGGCTCTTACTACTCCTCATTATTTCTCTTTGCAAATATTCTCAGCCATTTTTTTTCAGTTGAAGTGTGACATTATTTTATTAAGTCTGTGAACTTTCCTCAAGTCATACTGGAGTGCTAACTGGCTTTGAAATGGATGTAGAAGGTAATCTGGGACAGTAAACACACCTCGAGCACTGGCTCTCTCCAGGTTATTGGATAGCTCCTCGAGCTTTTTTGGTTTTGTTTTTTGAAGTTTGGTGTTGTTAAATTTTAGTTTTATTATGTTTTATTTTTCCAGACATGGTTTCTCTGTGTACCTTGGATGACCTAGAACTTACTTTGTATTCCAAGCTGGCCTCAAATTGGCAATGATCTATTTGCCTCTGCCTCCCAAATGCTGGTATTACAGGTGTGTGCCACCAATGTCCGGCTTCCCCCAGGGTTTTTCAAATTTTCTTCAAAGACTCCATATTGTTCTATAGTTTGCTTCATATGGGACTTCCTGTCATTATTTATTGTGTATTTATCCTGGAGGTTTAGATGGATTCTACTGTACATGGAGCAGTACTTGCCTTACAGTTTCCAACTGGTTATATTGGTGGTGATATAAGAATGCTTTAGGGCCAGGCAGTGGTGGGGCACACCTTTAATCCCAACATTGGGGAGGCAGAGGCAGGTGGATCTCTGTGAGTTCGAGATCAGTCTGGTCTACAGAGTGAGTTCCAGGACAGCCAGGACTGTTACACAGAGAAACCTTGTTCCAAAAAGAAAAAAAATGCTTTTGAAGTATGTGTAAAAAGAGTATTGAACTATGTACATATAGTATATATAAATGTCTCTCTGTGTGTGTATATATATGTATAGAGAATATATATATATATATATGTATATATATATATGGAGAGATTTATACTAATTACCCCACTGAGGATTTTTATTCATTTTAAACAATATATATTGATGAGAGACAAAAAAGGAAAGAGTGGGCCCTCCCAAGTGGACACTTCTGTTCTTTAAAGCATAGCACATGTATCAGTAGCAACCCTTGCTTCTGTGACATCCTTAGATCACTTTCCCTTGGGGCTGCAGATAGAATTCTTACAATAGCATGTGCCAAATGAGATAGAAGCCAGCCCTCATGTCCAGGACCTCACCGATGCCCTCATACCACCTCTTGAACTTGAATAGAAGCATGTCAGATTTCCTGGTGGTGACACCAAACAGTAACCTGCCACAGCATGGTGTTCAGTGCCCACCGCTTTTCTTTGTTCTCTTCTGCTTGTCGTACAATAACAGAACACTGGCAAGCTGTGCTGATCTCTATCTGTGTACAGGAGCCATTCTCTCTGACGGTGCAGAATCTACCCCCACAGAGTACAAACACAGGCAAATATTTGGAGCTTTGGCCTTCAGAACTGACTTTCCATTTACACAGCACAGCAGTTTTGTGTGCATGTGTGCAGGGGAATCTGACATTTGAGGAAAATTAAATTCTACAAGGACAAAGGCACTTTTCTTTCTTTTATATTCAAGGACAAGGCTTTGTATCCAATTGGAAAAGAGTGCCCCCCCAAAATAAGATCATCATTAATTTTCATTTGTTATGAGCATATATTAGATTAGCTTGGCTAGTTAAACTAAAAGGGTTGTCACAACTAAGCATTTTCTTTCTTTCATCTTTAGCTGCAAAAATTAATGATTTTTATGCATAAACATATATACAATACATATTGTCCTCTGGGATCTGAGGAGCCTCAGAGAGACATGCCTTTGATAGCTGTGGACATTGTAGCATCAGGCGGTATGAATCATAGCATCTCTGAACAATGGGAATCCACACTTGCCTGAGTGTCTTAGCTCCTCTTCTGTTGCTGTGACAGACACCACAACCAAAGCAATTTACACAAAAGGGGTATATTGGGCTTACAGTGTCAGAAGGTGAGTCTGTGACCATGGCAGCAGGCAGGCAGTCATAGCGTTGGGGCAGTAGCTAAGAACTTCTATCTTGAGACACAGCCAGAAAACAGAGAGAGCTAACTGGGAATGGCACAGACTTTTGAACCTCAAAGCCTGCTCCCAATGACACAGCCCTTAAGGGGACACACATCCTAATCATTTCTAAACATTTCCAAGTGGGGACCAACTATTTAAACATTATGAGCCTATGGGAGCCATTCTCATTTAAATCACCACACTGAGGCCTAGTCTCACTAGATAAAAAATAAAAATCACACTGATAGTATTCTGTGTTTCTGTTTTCTGGAACTTAAGATTCCAATATTATCTTTAGAAATATTTCAGTTTACAGTCGCCGAATTAATTGCGAACATTGGCATTTCCCACTCCACCAGCTTGCCAAAAATACCACGTGCTGGCATTCCATCAATTTCACAACATATACATGTACAGAATCTTTCATGAATAGGTTGATGTAATAAATACATTCTCACCTAATATTGATAATGTAGACCACAGCTGTAGTCTTCCATGACGGTTTTCACACTGTGTCCTTAGGAGGATGGTGCAGAGGACTAAGACACTGGGCCCATCTCAGTCAACCAAGTGCATCACGCCTGCATATTGCATATGTGGAGGTTATCTGTAAAAGTTTTCTTTCACAATATCCCAGACAAAAAGCTGAAAGCCAGACTTGGACTGTTTTGGCGGTGCCGACTTTCCGTGACTTTTGTATCTTTGTGCAGCATTGACATCTCAGCCAATGGCGTTGCTTCCTTCCTCTCTATCACCACCATTCTTAGTCAACCACGTGACCAGCTATGAGTCTCCAGCATTTAGAAAAGTCCATCCTTGGTGCTGACCACCCAAGAGGAGTATGTTTAGGAGTAAAGTCAGTCTCTCTCCCGCGTCTTCTCCCTCCCTTCCTCCCTCCCTCCCTCCCTCCCTCCCTCCCTCCCTCCCTCCCTCCCTCCCTCCCTCCCTTCCTCTCCCTTCCCCTGCCCCCCCCCTATAGTTTCCAGGTAAATAAACTTTTTCTGCACAGTGTTCGTCAGTACCTAAAAACAAGCGAGCGAGGACTTCGCCAGGCTTAAGTAGCATATTGTCTGGCCTGCCCGCAGGTTTATCCCACCTACGGAGGAATGTGTCACCAACAGTCATGATTTCCAAACTTTCACGAGTGCCCAAATCCCATGGGGATCTTTGAAAATACAGGTACCAGATAAGGTGACTCGGGATGGGGCAGGCACCAAACTGATTCATTGCAAACAAGCTCCTTTTAATTACCAAGACGGCTGGTTCGCGCACCACACTTAGAGTCGTTTTTCTGCCTCCCTGCTATTAATATATGGATTTTGGGATTCTTGTTTGTGAAGGACTGGCCTGTGCATTGGGGGGATATTTTACAGTATGCTGGCAACCGTGCCAGTTGCCAGGAACACTACCTCCTACTTGGGACAATTAAAAATGTCTCCAGGTATTTTTACATATCCCTGTGGGCAGAATCGCCCCTGGATGATAACTACCTATGCCGAGTGATCCTGACCATTGGCCAGGTGTGAGCTGATCTGTAGCGTGACTTGTTTGTGTATTTAAATGATCGAAACCCTATTGTCTGAATTGATCTGCCCTTCCCTAGAGTATAGGCCACAAAGGACAGGGGACATTTCCCGTGCATGCCCCTAGCCACAGCACCCAGGAGACTGTTGGGTGGCTCGTGAACCTCTATTGGATATTGAGATTTATTAAATCCATGGCTATGTTATGGCAGTGAATGGCTATATTCGACACTGCGGTAGCATCTTGTGGACTGGAGTATGAAGTCCCATTTGCCCCGTGCCCTGTCTTCACGCTGACTAAACTCCCGTTAGCAAAGACTCCCACTGCTCTGGCGGTTGCCCCGTCAGTAAGTTAATGGTCTGTGAAACTTCAGCGCACCAGGGAATGCCACTCCTCCAGATGAACCCTTCAGCTGGGGAGATAATCTTTCTCCACATCTTCAAAGGTGACATTTTTCTCCTGTAGTGTAAGACAGCAGAGTCCAGTTACCTATAGCAGTTTGGGCTAGAAATCAGCACTATGGGATCAAATGGGTCCTTCATGTAAGCACCCTGCTCCCTCAGGAGAAAACAATGGCTTCCCTTTCGAAGACAGGCTTTGAACAAGCAGGCAGATGTTAAGGAACAGTTTCCAGAAACAACTGGCTAGCCCAGGATTTCTCTTTCACTGAGACCTCATTCAATGTTAGTTTCCCATTCCTGAGTACGCGTGGCCACCCTCTCCTTCCTACCCTCAGGACCCCTAAGTCTTTGCCCACTGTTCTGACTGCAAGGCTGGTGCCAGACATGGATGCACAAATACACATTATCATTTTCACCCCTCTGCCAACAACTCAGCCATTAGGAAAAGGGGCCTTTGTGCTTGTAAGTCATTTCAGGCTTTTGTGCTTTCCTTCAGAATGCGTGTGTAAAATGCCCTTGGGAAGGAGTAGTTCCTTAAGCTTACAAAGCCGCTGACCATTTGTACCCCCAAATTTTAGCGCTCTCCAATGATTAGCTATTGTAGACTTGATTGTTCTTTCCCAGGAGCTGTGTTTAAGGCACAAAGAACATCTCTCAGAAACAGAAGTGCGATTGTTGCACACGCACACACAAAAAGTCCCACAGAGAATAATTGGGGATTAAACCAGAACACTGAACTCCCCCTTTCAGCCTGTATGCTGTGTACCTGGGGCTGCAGATGTTGCTGAAAAGCTCAAAGGGGGACAAGCTTTGTGACCAGCCACCACTTCAGTCCAAACACTGAAGGAAAACTGTGTCTTTAGGTTAGTGCTTGAAGCCCCATGTGTCAAGGGCACCACATAGAAGTCCAGCAGAGTTCAGTAAATAGATAAACACAGTGAGATCCCATGGGGGCCAGCCATTTTCACAAGAGAAGCCTGAACTGGGCCTGAAAGTTGAGATGATCTCCACCCCAGCGCAGGGACCACTGTGCATATGGCCCAGCCCTGCAGCAGCTGGCTCCTCTGGAGCACACAGAGGGGCTACAAGGTTTGCAGCGTGAACTCCATGTAAGACAGCAGTGGGCAGAGCAGCCTGGGGGCTCTGAGGATCCTGTGGACATTTAGAAAGCTACTCCAGGGTCACTGGGGATGATGAATCCGATTCCAAAGGCCCAGGAAGATGAGACAGGAGGCTTGTGACTCGGCAGGCAGCCATGGGAGACCTTCTAAGCCACCCGGGTCCCACCCAGCGCCTGTGACGCAGGGTCAGCCCTTTGTAAATACTGTCTCATTGATAATTTTTGTTATTATTATTTGCTTTCTTCTTTATAGGTCCTCTGATTCTCCCATCAGTCCATGGCATAGTTGGGTTCTGAATTGGGTCTTCCGATATTTCAATTTTTAATTTTTTTATTTCATTATTATTATTACTACTTAGTGTATCAGTTTCTAATTACCTATTCAATGGGTTTTAGGGTTTGGCTAACTGCTTAAGCTATAGTTTACCATCTGTTGAATCCTAGTTTTCGGCTCACTTTGTAACAAGTTTCATCTTTCTGAAAGGAGTGCTGTGGAGATATAAGATCAATTGGATCTATTGTGAGGAGCGCTCACAAAGATTCACTTTGTCAAGCTGCTGTGCAGGGCAAATCTTGTTACATGGTGCTGCGCAGGGCTAAGCTTGCTACATGGTGCTGTGCAGGGCAAATCTTGCTACATGGTGCTGTGCAGGGCTAAGCTTGCTACAATGTGCTGGCTGGTGCTGGGTGCTTTGCCATCTCTGCTTTTTACAGTATTCACCTTGGGGATGCAGCTTCAAAGCTTTGTGGGTGAAATTAACACAGATATTTGATTGAGTTTCTTTGTAACTGATCTTCTAGCTTTTTTAAACTCATGTTTGCTAGAGCTAAATATATCCAGTCCATGTCACAGCTGACATAAACTACCAGATTATTTTAGGCCTCCAAGCCACACAGTTGGCATTCACAGAGATCTTCCCTCCTCATCAATGTGCTTTGAGTCTTGTTCTTTCCTCCTGGTGCTCAGGGCAGCCACAGTGGCACGGTCCCTGCCTTCTCCATCCTCCATTCTGAGTCCTCTTCCCGCGATGCACACTGGATGCTGCTGGCTTTAGCATCACTTGATAGGGAGATCACCAGGGTAGCATGTTTGGGGAGGGTACCAAGAGAGTATCCAGGTTGGCAAGGCAACCAACCTATGGCCCCAAAGTTGGCTTCACGGTTATCTAATGGTTCTAAGCAAGAGGCCCAGTTCTGAGAAGCGGTAAAGGGGTGAACGGTCCTGTTGTTCCCATCATGACCTTCCTTGAACTCTCCTTCATCTCTGTTTGTTTGCACCCTGCTGGTGGAACTTTCATTTTCCACGTGTAGCCAATGGAAGCAACAGCTCTAAAGCACTCCTTACCACTGGGGTGGGCATCTCACTAACACAAAACTCGAAGGCTATCACACAGCCTCTAGCGCATTCTCTCTGTGAGGAGAAGAGTTCAGCTCACCAGGTACCATCAGTGTAGCTAAGCTTGCATGAGTGGCTAAGGTGGCTGGGTCTGTTTAGTGGTGTGTCTCTGAGTGAAGCCACGTTCACCATGGACCTAGGTTCTAAGGCTTGAAGTGCAGGGGTCACTGGAGAATTGGGCAAAATGTAGCTTCCTATGCCGTGTTTTGCATGAGCTGAGAGCCCTCTTCTCTGATGAACTGTTGCATAAAATAAATGCTGTGTGGACCCCAGGCCATTGGTTGTCATCCTTGGCTACTGTTTAGCGTATCTGGGAGGAGCCTTTTAAATCTCCATGCCTGATTCTGCTCACCCCAATGAAATCGGATTTCTAAGGCCAACTCCAGGATACCAGTAGTTTCAGAACTTTTCAGACAACAGTCTAGACTGTGTGGAGGGCTTGTGTTGATGATGTCACTGATGCCTACCACGTTGGGAATCGGCTAAGTATGCTGTGTATGATAATGGGTGTGAACGAAAATGAGGATCTACCTTCAATTCGCCAGCTCCAGAGATTCCTGGGACCACGCCAGAGTTTTAGCAAACGCCCTCAAAGGGTTCTTGCTGTTCTCTTTGGCTCCCCAGATTCTTCTTGGCTGGCCTAGCAGGGCTGTGGGGAGTAAGCCTGTGAATAAAGCTGGAACAGACCTTCCTCCAGAGCTGGGATCTCAAGAGTCAGTATGTGATGTGTGCGGGGGTGGGGTGTAACCAGCTGCCTGGTGATTCTCATGTGCGACCATGGTATGGGACGTCCTTCTGTCTATGTGTTGCTTTTATTGGTTAATGAATAAAGAACTGTCTTGGCCCTTAGCATGGGAAAAGGAAGGTGGAGTCAGAGAGAGATTCCATGGAGCCACCAGAGATAGACTGCTGAAATTTGCTTGTAGGCCACGACCTCGTGGTGATATACGGAATAATGGAGGTGGGTTAAATTAATATGTAAGAGTTAGCCAATAAGAAGCTAGAGCTAATGGGCCAAGCAGTGATTTAAATAATACAGTTTCTGTGTGGTTATTTTGGTTCTGGGTGGCCGGGACAAACAAGCAGCCTCCTGCTACACAACCAGAGAGAAGAACCCAACTGTGAGATCAAAGGAAACTTTAAAAAAAAATAAGACTCAGGGGCCAGTTCTGGGGACAAAGGTGCTTGCTACCAAGCCTGACAGCCTGAGTTCGAACTCTGGGAAGGAAAGAACTGACTTCCTTGACTTGTACACACACACTCACACATGCACATATATACTCACACACACTTACACACATACCATACATACACACACTCACACATACATGCTCACACACAAACATATACACATACACACACACAAACATACACATACACACACACACACACACACACACATGATATGCTCACTCTCCCTCACATACAAATAAATAATTGTAAATTCTGGGGGAGAAGAGATAAATTTGTATTTTATTTTAACATTTAAAAACTGGCTCTAAAAATAATGTCAAAAATATACAAGTGATTTTTTAAAAATATGCATTTAGTAATTTTTTGTGGAAAGAGATGTTTGTAAAATGGATATTTCTCCCCTATCACCTCACACTGGTACTTTTTAGGCTAATGGGCAAAGCAGGGAGATGCCTCAGCTAGGCTTGAAGAACTCAGCTCAAGAGGGAAAAGGAAGGTCACTGAGTCCATTGACAAGGCTGGCTGCTGTAAGGAAACAACACCATTCTAGGGTCCCGGCCCATGTTTAGTGAACTGGGAGCCAGGTCAGGAACCCCTGCTCTGCAGTCATTTGGGTACCTCCCCCACACTGTCTCCTACACATGCCTTGAGGAGGAAGGGTGGGCGTGACCCCATGGAGAGCATACTTCTGTAGTGGATCACAAACCTTCTCAGGCCTCTGACCAGAGCCCCCTCATCTGGTCTCTGGCCTGCATGAATAGGTTCAGAGTCTCCATTAAGCCACGGTTGCCTATGACAACACAGGGCAGTCAAGTGTGGCTGCTGCCCTAGGAATGCTGACCACAACTAGACCTGGTCCCTGAATCAGGTGACAGGGACCACAGGGCTGAAATGGTGTTCTGAAGGTGTGTGCTGTTTTTCCTTCTTTCTGTAGATATTGCCAACGGCACCAGTTCAGGGGGGTACCGCCCACCTCCCAGAACCAAAGAAGTCATCATCAATGGCCAGACTGTGAAACTAAAGTACTGTTTTACCTGCAAGATTTTCCGCCCCCCTCGAGCCTCCCACTGCAGCCTGTGTGATAACTGCGTAGGTGAGTAGGGCCCGGACGCTGCGCCAGCAGCAGTGCTAGGGTGCTAAATGGAGAGGAGCCGCTTTTCATGCGTCTACTAAAGGCTTGGCAGTGGCTGCCGTGCCAATGCATGTGTCTGTCTCCACTGAACACATTCACCATGCCTGCACTCACCACTCTCTTTCACGGTAGGTTGGTTTTGGTTGATTTTCTTTTTTTTTCTTTTAATCTTACCAAGATCTGGACCTTCTTTCCCAGCACATGGGCCTTTGTTCTTCCTGGAGTCGAGATAAGCAGATGCTTAAAATAAAGTTTTGTCAGTCTTGGGTCCCTTCATTGCAGCCAGCCCTGGGTCCCTCCATTGAAGCCCCGGGTCCCTCTGTGCAGCCCTGGGTCCCTTCGTTGCATCCCTGGGTCCCTCTGTTACAGCCCTGGGTCCCTCCATTGCCTGAGAGCTGGCTGCACACATGAAGCATATGCTTTGGGCATCTCCCTCCCCCACTACTCAGAGCTTCTTCTGGGGATGAGGAAGGCCTTGGATCTGAAGGAGGTAGAAACAGCCAACTTCCACATGGGGCTAGAGCTCAGATGGGGATGGGGTGGGCAGAGGGAAGATGTTATCTCGGAGGTCCCTGGTTGTGAATAATCCTGCTACTGACCCTATACCAGCTTCTGCAACTGACTTGGGTCCCAGACCCTAATGTTTGTGGCCAGGCTTCTTGTCCCTTTAGGCTGAGAGCTGGTCAGTGTGGCTATAGGCCATCTTCATCTTAGGCATAGCTCCTAAAGAGAGAGGGTGACAACAAAGACAGGGTAAAGACTGGCCACATTGCGGAAGACTGCAGTTCCCCAGTCCTGTAGCCTGCCTCCACAGAGGTGAAAGTGGAAAGTTGGCGCCCTTGTACCTGGAAGGAGATGGGTACCCTTGGGACAATGTCTCCTTCAGTAACATATTATTGATTCCCAACGCTGTCCTCCAGTCTCAGAATTTGTAGTCTCGATTCTTCCTGAGAAAAATTAAACTTTACAAGGTTTAAACCCACTGCACCAAGATACCTTATTAATCTTCAATTCACTTTATCCTAACTTTAATAATCTGCAGTTTGATACAAGAGCTGTGTTTTCCCTGTCTGCATTTGTCTTGGTTCTTATTAACTTAAATTTCTGTTGGTTTTTGGTCCCCTACAGAGAAGCTTGGAATTTTCCTCTACCCTTCTTACGTAGTTGAGGCTGTGCTTGGGAGCCAGGGCTATGGCATAGTGTGGCCAGGCACCAGATGCCACCAGTGTGACTTAGACAAGCTACTTAAATTGTGCCATGCTTTCCTCATGTTTGTAGTGTGATGGTTGAAAGATGACACAGAGCAGTCGGAATAGTGCCAGGCTATGAGCAAGTGTTAGCTACTGCTGTTGCTGTTGTTCCTGCTGCTGTTACTGTTGTTACTGCTGCTGTTACTGTTGTTGTTGTTGTTGTTACTCTTGTTGTTACTGTTGTTACCGCCGCTGTTACTGTTGTTACTGCTGCTGTTACTGTTGTTCTTGTTGTTACTCTTGTTGTTACTGTTGTTACCGCCGCTGTTACTGTTGTTACTGCTGCTGTTACTGTTGTTACTGCCACTGTTACTGTTGTTGTTGTTACTGTTGTTGTTACTGCTGCTGTTACTCTTGTTGTTACTATTACTGCTACTGTTATAGCTGCATGTTTTTGAGTGACTTTCTCTAGGCAAGTCCTTGATATAACGCTATCCTCTGCTATTAGGACATCAGAACTCTACCCTGTCTTCCATGCAGGGTTCATGGGGGTCTCTATAAGGTCATGTGACTGATTTGGTATGATTTGGTACCCTTTGTAACAATGCCTAACTTGAGGACATTTGGAGCCAGACAGCATGGTGGCTTTGGTGTCATTCAGGGAACAGCCTGCAGGGCTGATGAGCAGCCTTGAGAGCCATTTCTTGGGTTGTCATTTTGACCCTCGGGTCTGTTACAGGATGGAATAGTCTGTCACTTTAGCACTCCTGTTAGTTTTCTTGTTCTCTCCTGTGTGCTTGCGGGGGGGCTGTTTTCCTAAGGTGTATTATGACAAATAAGAAATTGCAATCTACAAACCCAAAGGATCTACTTCCTTATCATTTGTGAAAAGTTCTTATTCATTTCCACACTTCCTCACTTTCACCAGCTTGTCTCAATCCTGTCTTCTGTCTCTGAGCTAGATCCACAATCGTGCTTAAGAAAAAATCCTTTCCCATATCATAGTGAATTATGGTTTGAAAATTCCTGTTGGGGTCTTGCCATTTCCTGAAAATTCATATAGTCATTCCCAGGACGGTCCCACATTGCCCATAGGTGTATGTATCTCTTTGAAAAGACTAATAAATTGGATGCAAGTCCCCTTGCCAAAATTATGTGTGAGCTTTTCCAGCTTGAGGCCTGTCTTCGCCATAGTAAAACCGTTGGAGGTAGAGTGCCCGCTGGTGGACTCTACCCGTTGTGAAAGCTAGAGTCACCAACACACAGCATACAGGAGGCAAGTGTGGCCCTTCTGAGGACTTGGTCACCACAGCAGCCTAGCAACCCACCTGCAAGCTTGTCAGTCTTCCATGACGGAAACAGAGAAGGGAAAGGGAAAAGAGAGGAAGTGGCAAGGTCTGGAATAGAAAAAGAAGCCCAGCCTAAGGGTACAAGCTCATGGGGTGTAAGGTTTGGTCCACAGTCCTGGGGCTAACCTTAACAAAGTCCCTTTGTGGAGGACAGGTGAGGTGACTAACAAGAAGTTGGTTTAAAATAAAGCTGTTAATTGTAATGTACATACGTGTGCGCATGTGCGTGCGCACACACACACACACACACACACACACACACACACACACACACATGCACGACACACACAGAGTCTTATCCAAGCCTACATAGCTTTGGAATTTTCCAGTTAGTTGTGCAACATTGGTCTTTGGCGTGACTGACGAGAGACCACAGAGCAGACCTCTTCATCTGGAAAACAGAATGGAAGACAGAAGTCTCCCACAAAGGAGTGTAATTGCAAGGTTGCTGCTAGTGGATTTTTAGCTAGAAGGTTTTTTTTCTCCCAAAACAGTTCTACTTTTTAAAACAAATAAAAAAGACAGTGTGTGTTGGAAGCCCCAGTTAAAATGCAGGCTCCCCTTCCCTGGTAAGGAGTGCCTTTGGGTCATTCCTTCCTAGACACAGTGGATAATTGCCGTCTTGCATTAGGAGAGTAGGTTGAAAATGCAGATTTCCAGGTTAGCTCAGAAAATTCTTTTTCTTTGTTAAATACATTTTAAATGAGAGCCAATTGCATTCTTCCTGAGGACTGAAGGGGGTGTTTTTTAAAGACTGGACGCTGATGAAACCATAGGAACAGCAGGCAGAACCTACTGACTCAAACCCAGGGCTGTGCTGTGCTCTAGTCACTCAAGAAGTTTTCTCAATATTCCCAACTGTTTTCAACCCTAAAAAACAAGACGAGCCTAATAGAGCTTATAAATTTCGTCTAAGAATTAAGCGGGGTCGTGCCCACTGGAGTACCCTGCTCAGATGTGGCATAGACGACAAAGGGGTCAGTAAGTATCACCACCAACGCTCCCACCCCATGTTAGTAGTGTTGCTCTCAGGTACCTTATTTAAACAAGATTTGGTGCCGAGGGTAGGGGCCCTCAGTCAGTGATGTGTTTGGCCCACAAGTGTGAGGACCTGTGTTCAGATCCCCAGCACCCATGTACAGAGATAGGTTCATGTCTCTAGCCCCAGTGGGGCTCACTGGCCAGCTGATCTAACTGAACTGGTGAACCCCAGGTTCAGTGAGTGAGCTTGTCTCAAAGCATGAGGTAGTGAGTGGTTGTGGAACTGACGTTGACCTTTGAACACATCAATGCATCCATCCACCCACAAATTTCTATACAACACACACACACACAGAGTTCATCCTGGTAGGCATTGGCAGTGCCTTTCTATCCTAATAGGACCCTGATGGTCTTCAGGAATAGACGAGGACATATTAATATCTTCTCTGTTTCTCTCACATGGTTGCTGTTTAGCTGAGGGCCTGTCTTTCTGTCTGTCTCTTTCTCTGAACCTTCCTCCTTTGCTTACTAGTTCCCTGGGTGTCAGCATCAGTCACTCCTGTAAACTGGGATAGAGTACTTGAGACTATCTGTTCATCCAGGCAATCTTGGGTTTTTTTTTTAACATGTGTTTGTGCCGGGGCCATCATGGGGTGCATGTGTGCCGTGGTATATGTGGGGAAATCACAGGACACCCTGCAGGAGTTGGTTCTCTGCCTCCGTCTGTGTCATGGGGATTGAACTCAGATCATCAGGCTTTGCGTCAAACACCTTTACCTACTGAACCATCTGCCGGCCCCACAAAACCTTTTTAAACCAGTATCCCGGGCCTGGATCCACCCTTGTTCGCTTCGGAGCTGTGTTCCCTCGGATCCTTAGGGTGGGGATGATAGGAGGGGCTAAGAAACAAAGCAAAGGCTCATGAGGTCCTCTCAAATTAGAGGTGGACAGCCTACATCCCCAAGCTCTCTCTACCTTGCCCTGACTGGCAACCCAAGTCTGTTCTTGCCTGGGCTGCATCCGTGTTAGAAGAGCCAGCAGCTTTCACCATTGTTACTGCTGCCTTGTTCTCAGAATTGGTTTTTTAATTTTTATATATTTTATGTGTATGGATGTTTTGCCTCAATGCTCACCTGTGTCACCTTGTGTCCCTGGTACCAGCAAAAGCCAGAAGAGAGCATTGTATCCCCCAAAAGCGGAGTTAGAGTTTTGAACCACTGTGTGGGTACTGGTAGTCAATCCTTGTCCTCTGGATGAACAACCAGTGCACTTGGCCACTGAGCCACCTCTCCAGCCCCAGACTTTGGTATTTTTAATACAACCTTAATTTGCAATAATGAGTGTTCCCTTGAAATTAATCACATGCCATGGACAAATTAATAAGGACGTTTTCTAACCATGAAGATGAAGGTTTATGAGGAAGCCTAGCTTTGCCTAGATGAAGGAATCTTAGCTACAAGCTAAGAATGACTTTTTGAAGATGCCTGGGTTCTTGACCCACTGTGTTCTGGGCTAAAGGACCTTCTCTGTACCCACAGTGCCACAACTGCAGGGGCTGAGAGGACAAAGGAGGTAGAGCACAAAGCCCTCGGGCTGTGCCAGGCCATGAGAACACCAGGCAGTGTGAGCCTCCTTCACACAAGGCAAGCCCTGGTCCATTGTTTTCTGTTCCCTTTGTCATTTCTGGCCAGCCTGACAACAGTGCCCAGAAGCCCTCTGTGGGGACTTTGCCTCCTGTTGGTGGTGTTTTAGGTAGGGCTTTCCCACCCTCCTTAAAGTCCTTTTGAAGCCCACCAAGTTCCCTCCCCTTTCTTTTCATGCTGCTCTCCTGGGCCCTTGGCCACACTTTACCGTTTACTCCCTCCTGTCCCACAATGTCCCCTCTTATTGCTCTTGTTGCTTGCTCTGTGGCATTAAGTCAGACTGTGGATGTCCTCGTGTGTGGCGTATACTCTTGCTGTATGCTAACTGCCACCGCCATTAGATCCCAGGTGTCGCTTCACCGTTGTCCCCAAGGTTTAGCCTGGCAGAGACTTGGCTTGGCAGCTGCCTTTAAATACAGGCGAGTGTTCTGCAGGTACTCCTTAGATATTTGGGTCTGGTAAGGGAGTAATAATCCTGACAGAAATCGCTCAAGGGGGATGGAGGGAGATGACATTTGTTTCCTCCTTGGAACCCAAGCACATGGGGCTTTACTTTGTGCCTCCATGTTTCCAGAATATCTCTGCATTTCACCAGCATTTCCTGAACATGTATGTGTCAGGCACTGTGGCTCTCTAGAGTCAGAGAGTAAAAATCTGTCCCCCAGAGACAGTATTTAAAGCAGAGCATCCATAACTGAAGGCAGAAAACATTGTGTCTTCTCATACTCACAGGTCAAAAAGTATCACTGAAAGTCGTCACCAAGTAACACTGCATAAAATATAGGAAGTAAACATTATTTGAAATTTTAAGTATAGTCTGGTATAAACATGACAGTAGTGAAAAATAGCATACCCCTTTTATTTTTATCATTTGGATCAACAGAATATAAGAAAATCAAGGATATTAATAAAAGATGATAAATATGTTGAATTTATTTCTATGGGATGTACTTGTCATCCTCAACTGTTCATAAAGCATGAATAGAAATGAATCACACTAGGCTTCAAAGAAATCTCTAAATTTTTAAAAGCAGAAAATGTGCCAACCACATCATTTGATGACCCAGCCCCCACCAAATCAACCACAGAGATGCAGGTACAAGCAGCCAAACATAAAGTTTTGAAGAAAGCTTTTCGTCCACTCTTGGGTGGCACTCCTCGTTGCTACAATTGTAACATATGTAGAAAGTGACAATGGAAAAACACAAAAGAAAGCTGTACCACTCAGAACTGTAATTTTTAGTAATACAATACTTATTCCTCAAGAATTTCAAGCATGTATACAATGTATTTTGATTTTATTGACTTCCCTTTCTCCCCAGCTTCACATTTTCTTCTTTTCTAATCAGTATTGCACATAGACACACGGGTGTGGGCTCATCCACTATAGCATTTTCAGACTACAAGGGGCCTCACCCCTGGAGAAGACTCCTCCCCCTAGCCCATTACCTCTCATCCCAGGCTGGGGGCTTGTGTGGTGCTCCTGTATCACACATGAAGGCTGACTGACCTGACACTGTGCAGGAACCACAGCTATTGGGGATTCGTGGACTCAACGGTCCTGTGGGCAGTTTCCCCAGCCCCTGGCTCTCACAATCTGTCACACACACACCCTTCCTGAACCTGACGTTCACTATTCCCTGAACCTTGGATAGTGGTTGTGACACAGAAGTCCCGGCTATGCCTGAGCACTCCACAGCCTCTTATTCTCTACACTGTGGTCAGTTGTAACTCTGCATCAACCCACTTCCGCTGCACAGAGATGCCCCTCTCATGCACCTGAGAGCTGCACTGGTCCATGGGGGAGAGAGAGGTGAATTTCGGGGCAGTTTGATACTGTGTCCATTTAGTGAAACAATAGAGTTCATGTGTACGCGCGCGCACACACACACACACACACACATATAGTATTTTTAAAAGGTGTATACCTTGCCAGCCCTGAAATATCTTCTGAGGTATTTGTGGATCCAACTGTGCCCTGTTGGGTTACAGCCATCAATATTTCACAACCCCCACACACTGTTGGTAGACTCAGGCAATACTAGGCTGTGAAGTGGTGGGTACTTCCAAAATGAGCGTTTGTTTACGTGCTTTAATTTGGAAAGCTTAATACGTATCAATATTTTTAAGAAAGAAAGAAAAGCCATGAAAAGAGCTTGGCTGTTGGAATAAGCTGTTTTGTTTTCTAAAAGGTTGAAAGTGTATGAAATGAAAGACTAAATGAAATGGAAAGACTCTGTTTTGAAGAGAGGACGAATGTTTATTTTAAAATCCTATTCCAGACCTGTGGGGATGTAATTATTGTCTTTTCTTGATAAAGATGTGGAACGACTCCATAGAAACGGTTTGTAGTAAAATGAAGCCTCTGCTCTTGGACTGCCAAGCCATGTTGATGTGTGGCCATTTACCTCAGAGGTAGTTCTCTGTGAACTCTTTGTCTATCACACACATGCAATGGAATTTAAGACAATTAGCCCTGTTGTTGATTTCACTACCATCTTGCGGGATGAGCTAGCAAGTTGCATTTAGTTATGGCCTTGCATGGGACTGGCAGGGAAGCAGCAGACGCTGGCTTCTCCTGGAGTCTTTCGGCCCTCTTAAAGGCTGGTGCGCAAGTGTGATTCCTTGTCCTGCTGTCTCCACCTTCAGCCCATGCTCACACTCGTTCTCACTCACTAATTGCCAGAGGGACCCACAAGAGCCCTTGATGCTTAGGCTTGGTTCTTGCCAGGATAGCCTCTTTCAGAGTCCTGCCCTGTTTCCTGAGGGGACAAGGGACAGACTGCCTTCAAAACACACACCGAGGCATGAACACACCTTCCACCATAAACAAATAAACAAACGTAAAAAAAATTTTTTAATATGCCTTACCGTCATTCTTTTTTTCCCTTCCTTCCTTTTCCCTTTCCACCCCAACACAGATGAACAGCATACAGCTTCTTGAGGGTGGGTGCTGGTCCCGGTGCCTCCCTCAGTGTCCCCGGAGTGGGCAGAACTGGGTGTCAGTGACTTGGATTAAACCTTCATTTCAAGAGAGGGGAAATGAAGACCAGTACAGGACGTAGCTGCCCTCTGTCCTTTCAGGATAAATGGAGTCATCCTAGCCAGTGGCAGTGGCAGCGCTGTGGAGGCATCCCCTGGTCCCAGATGCTCTTGTCCCCTTCCCTTTATGCTACTCAGAAATACTGGAAAATACTGGCTGGGGTGGCTCACACCTTTAATCCCAGCACTCGAGAGGCAGAGGCAGAAAGATCTCTGTGAGTTAAAGGACAGCCTGGTCTACAGAGCAAGTTCCAGGACAGTCAAGGCTAAATAGAGAAACCCTGTCTCAAAAGAAAGATGAGGGAGAGAGAGAGAGAGAGAGAGAGAGAGAGAGAGGGGGGGGGGGGGAGTCTTCGAAAAAAAGGAGATTCACACTATTGGGAAACTAAAACCTTGCTGCAGGTAGTATCATCACAACTGAGAGCCATACTTGTTCCCAAGCCCCACACACTGTAAGTTGGCAGAGTTACTATAGGATTAGAACGTATTCTTGACTCTTAGCAGTTAAACTCACAACAGCATATAGCAGAGCGGTGTGCCATTTGTCATATGACAGAAGGAGCCACTTTTCCTTATGCTTGAAAAACTACTTCCTACCCTACCTGGTTTATGGGTTTATTTTTCGCTAAGGGATTGAAACCTGATGCATGTTCCCCATCTGTAGTCATGCTAGCGACTTGCAGCAGGATTAAAAACCACTAGTGTGCGTGGTGCTGGATCACAGTACTAAGAGGGGCGGTGAGTGCCTGCATGTTAGATCTTAATACTTTAATTCACATGTGTTCAGAACATTTATAGGTCACATCGCAGTGTCGGAGGGCTGGACACCATGGCTTTAAAGAGAGGCAGAGCTTGCATATTTTCACCGCATCACAGCTGATGTCCTGGGTCTGTTGAATATAGCTTTCCATCCAGAACTTAGTCTGGAGCAGCTTAACACGGATGTGAGGACCCGGAAGCAGGGAGATGAACCTTGCCATGCTAGAGTGGAGTGTGATCCCTGCTAGTGCCTGTGACGTCAGCCGCACAAAGGGAGAAAAGAACCAAGGGCAAAAAGTGGATGGGAAATAGTGGGAGAGGAGGAGGGGAGTGAAAGCAGACAAGGCAGTTGGAGGTGAGAGGTGACGATAATGTGAATTCAGACACCTAGAGAGCAGAGACCTGAGGAAAACCCGGAACAATAGCACCAGGAAGAGGAACCCTTGTGGGTAGCTGGGATATGGCCCTCTCCACGTGAGGTGGAGGCTCTCCCGGAGCTGGTGAGGATGTGCTGTGCCTGAGGGGACACCCAGAGCTATTGTCTCCCCATCACCAACATGGTAGCCTTGTCCTTTGCTCGGCTGTGTGGTTTACACAATCCTAGCATCATAAAGAGCATCACTAGGTATCCAGTGCCTGAGGCAGGCCTTATAATTCTCTTAAATAAAAACTGTCCTAGGTGTGACAGCAGAAGACCTCACCTTCATCTCTCTCCAAAGCAGCATCTTCCCCTTTTCTGGGCCCAATGAAGGGAACATAGGCAGACATGTATGAAGCTCAGAAATAGAGCCTCTGGAGAAAGCAAGTCCTTCACAAACACCCAGGGTAGCATCAGAGCGCAGAGGCTGGACTCTGAGCTAGTGCTTCAGCGAGTATGAATAGAAAGAAGAACCCTAGGTGCCATGGCACCATTGTGAAACCCCAGAGAAGAATCTAGATGGGCTTGAGGTCTCTTCTCCATGGCGACAAAGAGCATGCCAGCATGCTACTTGGAAGTGTTTCCCATGCCCGAGACTGGATCCTCATGGGGCTTTACAGAGACAGCTGCGGACACTCCCACAGATCCTTCCTTACCTGGCATCACTGTGGTTCTGGCAGTGGCCTCACCCACCCTTGCCCCATAGAGAGACAGGCTGAATGAACCTCGCGTGGGACCAGAGTGAGGATTCGGGGCCTTGAGTGGGAGCAAACCGCCCCCATGAAGTTTTAATGAGCTGTGTCTCTGAAGGTCTTGTTTTAAGTGGCTGTCACCCTGAGTCTCTGGGCAGCTCGTGGAGTCAGCAATGTAGGAAGGAGCTGAACAGCAAATGAGAAGAGGCAGAGCTGAGCTTGCCCACACTAGAAAGGTAGAGACACACACACAGGCAGCTCTAATCTTAGACCAAAGAGCTCAAATTTTGTTGGGATACCAAGAGAAGAGCTGTCCCTTTGGGGATGTCTATACTCAGAATGTCAGTTTGTTCCTTTACAACAAGAGACTATGATAAAGAGAGAGAGAGAGAGAGAGAGAGAGAGAGAGAGAGAGAGAGAGAGAGAGAGAGAGAGAGAGAGACCAGCGTTCTTCTCCCTCATGCAGAGCCGGTGCTCCCTCTGTCCAAGGCCTAGCTATCTGGACAGGCATCGCATAATCAGAACACCAGTTAAAGTCGTCCATGGAACCAGAATTGCTGACTACAGGGCATTCTAGATGTGTCTGTCATAGTTCTCGTGTAAGACTTGGACTCACGTGCACATGCTCTGTTAAAACATGCTGTCTTTTACATTTCTGTTTAGGAGTATGTGTGTGCCTGCATGTCTGTTAGCGCATCCCATGCATGCAGACCCCCCTGGAGGCCACAAGAGGGCGTTAGAGCGCCTGAAACTGGACCTTCAGGATGTTGTGAGACGCCCAATTAGTCCTCTGCAGGAGCAGCATCTCTTGTGGATGCTCCAAAATGGCTTCCTTAGAGGACGCTAATGATTTAACGTGACACGATTCCATTAAATTTTATCTTGTATGGTGTCTTCTGTGGCCAGTGCATTCATTTGTTTGTTTGTTCATTGAAGTTATTTCAGACCAGAGAACAAGACTGCCCATCTATTAGGGGAAAATGTTTTGAAAGTATGCATGGCACCAACGGGAATGTCTAAACCACACAATGGAGCTTTGGTTTATCCTACCTGGGGTTAATGTCCATGCGTAGTCCAGAGATGCTGTTTGTCATGCAAGGCTTGTGAGTGCAGCTGGGTCTAAGCCAATAGAGGGGTGACCTCTGGCCAAGTGCTCGCCCGCTTTCTCTGGAATTGTCCAAATGCAGTCAGCTTTAAAAATACTTTTCTTCAACACCCAGAAAAAGCCACAGTAATTACTCCGCCGAGGTCTGTTTCTGCTGGCCAGACTCTCCTCCCTCCTCCTCCCCTCTTTCCTCCCCTCCTTCTCCTGCTGCTGCTTTCTGGGACTTGCTCTGTCCTTTTTATTTATGTAGTCTGTGGCTGTATGTCTCTTTGGTATGTGTATTTCAGCTGTATGCTCAAATCTGTCTTCCAAGCTCCAGACTTGGTAGATGTAACTGATACCAGACCATTCTGCTTGGGCAGACACAGGCACCCCACATCAGTCTTCCTGGGTAACAGCACTGAGTGTCAGTGTTGTTCATGCCTAAGGGAGCCCCAGTGGGTACCACCCTGGCCCATCCCCAGATCTTAGGCATTCGCTTACCAGTTAGACCCTAACTGCATATCTCTCTCTCTCTCTCTCTCTCTCTCTCTCTCTCTCTCTCTCTCTCTCTCTCTCTCACACACACACACACACACACACACACAAACACACACACACACAAACACACACACACACACACACAAACACACACACACACACACACACACACACACACACTATCCTGTCCCAGCAGCCACAGGTTATCCACACAGGAGTCTCCTAGAAAACCCCTAACCCCAATTCCTGCTACCCACACACTCAGCCTCTGCCTGACACTAGGGCAACCATCCTCAACAGAATCTGAACACTAGTGTAAAGGAACCAGAACACTCCACCTATCCGAAGGCCCATGAGCCCTATGACCATCCCACAAGCCCACATCCCACAATGCCCCAGCTGGGTAAGCATCACGTTTCAATGCCTTCTGGCTTCGGCTCTCAGCCTCTGGCTCCTCTCTCTACTTCGCATTCTGGTAAGCATACCTCAGAGAAGCCTCCCATCCCCCACTCCTCTAGCCTCTTTCCATACTCTTCCTCGGCATTAAAGACCTGTGCTGTCATGGCAGATGTATGTGTGGGCTTATTTGGAGATGTCTCTGCCCTGTCTGCAGATAAGCTCCAAGGGGGCAGTTCTTTCTCTCTCGTGGGGCTTCCCCAGCTGTAACACTTACGGACAACACTGGTCCGGGAGGGAAACAAACTCAAGATTCCTCTTAGGAATCCATCATCACCTCTGTTCTTGTCTTCTCTTTGGAGGATGAGGAATCATTTTTAATCTCTCTTGTTCTTCTGGCTCTATGATGAGTTCAGTGCTCATAAAAAAGACAAGGTTTTCTTCACCTGATCTAAAGTAGATGAAATCCGTGGCTCTCCCCTCATACCTCTCAGAAGGGCATTGTGTTTCAGGACTAGAAAAGGGGCTCACTGGGCAAGGTACTTGCCACATACCTGTAATCTTCCAGTAGCTTAGGGAATGAGAACCGTGGGGCTCACCAGCCTACCAGCTTCGTGTGGCAAATTGACCAGAGAGAAACCCTCTCTTGGGGGTAAAAAGATGGGGAGCAACTGAAAAAGACCCACAATTGACTTCTGACCTCCAAATATATGAACACAGACACACAACATGTATGCGCACGCACACATGTACACACATATACATGCATGCACATACACGCACACACTCCTTTGCAGACCCTCAAGGTATGTATGTTTTTAAATGTTGAATCTGCCATCAAGTAAACTTCTCACAGACTTGCGCCTGTCGCAGAGCAACTTAGCATCCTTGTGTTTCCTCGGCAAAGAGTTTCGGGCCTTTCCTGCACCCTAGAGCCGTAGCCTTCATCCCTGTGTTTTCCTCTAACTCACAGTAAGAAACATGTTTTTCAGTGAGCACCCGGTGAGCCCCAGTTCAAAGGCAAAGTCTTGAGAAGTAGTCCTTACTCTGTGGGATGCCTGGGGCGGCCTTTCATGTTCTTTTATGGAGATGGTCTCGACCCACTAACCTACTGACCTCTTCCACTAGTTGACTCTGACCTTTGGTTAAAAGAACCCAAGGTTAAAGGGCAAGCAAAACCACTTCCCTTCTAAGTAACCGGCTGAGCTATGCCAGGAGAGCCACAACACTTAGCCACCTACAGCTGGACTGTTAAGGCTGTGCTGCTGAGACCCTAAGGATGTCACATTAGCCTGCCGTATAGGAAAACCACTCTGTGAAAGGTGCCTGCTGGCCTGTGCGCCTACAGTAACACAACTTTTAAATTAGTTGTTGAAATAAGTTGCTTTAGCTCCTATGATCTACACTTCTAGGTCTGGCATTCCTTTCCCTGCTATCCAGGAGCAGGGTTTCAGGAAATGGTGGGTCGCTCTGGAGGGAGCAGGTTGGTGCAGGCTGGTAGTTTCCATCAGATTCTCAAAGCATTGGGAAATGAAAAGCCGGTTAAGAGCCACAGCCCTAGAGTTTAACACCGTTTCCAGCCCTTTAAAAGCAGAGCGGAGGAGAGGCAAGGCAGCTTGGTGTGTCGCTGATCCTTCCTCTGTGGTTTTCCTGACCCCTTCCGACATCCTATCCTTCTTCCATCTCTTGTTCCCAGCATGCCTTTGTCCGGTTGGCCTCACCCGGGCTATAACAATGTCAGCAGCCTGAAGTCGCCCCACGCCCAGGACCAGGGACTCTGTGATTGGCAGCATTGGGTGGACTGCAGTGAATTCAGGCTGAGCAGGGAGGGCTTTTCCTGCCTCCGGTTGCCCTGTGGATCTGTTGCAGGCTGCCCTTAGGTTTAACTCCTGCTCTCAGAGTCCTCCCTAGGCTTTGGTCTTACAAGTCCTCCAGGAACGCTTCAGAAACGCCAGCTGGACCTCTCTGTATTCATCAGCCCCAGCTCAGAAACTCTCATTTCCAGACCATTAAACCATGACTGGTTTCAGAAGTGTATCATTTGTCCACTCACACAGTCCAAGGTGGAAGGCATGCCCTGCTGGAAACATCTCAAAGTTCTGAACTGCTTTTATATAAACTGTCCCATGAGTCCATTCCAGAGAGGGCCCCATAGAACGTGCAGACCACGAGAGAGAGCCTTCTGTCTGTTCTGCTGGGAGCCTTGGTTTAGAGAATTGTTTAAGCTCTCCCGCCTAGACCACAGTGACTCAGGGGAGTGTTTGCCAGCTTGACATGATCAACAGAAAACAAAAACAGCCCCCTGTGTTGAGAGTCTAAGAAGCCTACGCAGACCCAAGTCTGCTGCCATGACTACCTTACATGCACTTTGGAGTTCCTGGCTGCTTTCAGAGCCACCAATTAGTTCTGGCCTAACCTGGGTCCCCCAGAGCCTCTTTATTTATAGTTTCTCTGTCGAGGCCCGCCAGCACTTCCCCATTTTCTTAGAGCAGTCACAGTTGACTTCAGTTCTTAAAATGGAATCGTGGTATGCGAGCTGGAAAGAGCTTTGGGTGACATTACTCAACAGGCAAAGAGCCAGGACCGAAATTCAGGACACTGACTTAGGGACCCGTGTCCTTTCAACAGAACACCACTGTTTGATAACAGCCCAGACCACACACATCCAGGGTCGTTACGACAAACATGTCCTGCCTAGCTGCAGATTGGTCGGATGCTGGGAGTCGTCGCTGTTGTTATAAGCCAGTTTAGAAAACAGAGACACAAGGCGGAAAGTTTGTGTACCACAGATGCAGGTGCAGCTGCTGCGGTTCTGAGAGGAAGAGAAAGGGAGAGTTGGGGGGGGAGTCTTCCTTCGGAATCCCGGCCTGCAGAACTTTCAGCAACACAGACACATGGGGTGCACCCAAGGGGAACAGAGCTGGGCACCTTTACTGAGAACCACCCAGGGAACACAGGCCTAGAAGCTGAAATCTCATTTGTATTGGAAAGTCCTCCTGGCAACAGTGTTGTGGACACACTGAAGGGGGCTGAAGGGAAGAGGGGACAGTGGTTCATAAAAGAAGGGATAAAGACGCATGGGCTGTGGTGACCTTCAGAAACAGGAATGAAAAGCTAGAAAAGACTGGGAATGCACACTACTGTTCCTGTTGACTGCCCGGGTATGAGGACTAATCGGGCATAGAGAACAGAAATGAGTAAGTGCCCTCCAGTGGGCACCTGGGTGTGCATTGCACTGCAGGCTACAAGACAGGTTCATGAGGACAGAAAGAGCAAAGCGGGGGTGAGGGTAGGGAATAGCACTTAGCCCCTGCCAGATGGGACAGATCTGGGCAGTGAGGTAATCATCAACCAGCTTAAGTCCATCCTTGGGGTATTGACCTGTATTTCAATAGGGAGGACTAGAGCCAGGGCTAGAGGTCTGCAGAGTTTAAAAGACATGGCCAACTGGGAACTGGTTGATCTGTAGTATCTTAGGTCTGGTTCTGCCGTGTAGCTCTATAGAAGTCATTATCTCTCAAGGGGACATGCAATGATTGTCCCTGTTTGAAGCGAGGTGATCTGTGGGGTTCTGATGTCCCTGAGGTCTAAGGTGATTTAGGTCAAGGACAATGATCTGTGAGGTTCTGATGTCCCTGAGATCTAAGGTGATTTAGGTCAAGGACAATGACTAGGGACTTTCGAGTGCCTTTTGCAGGGGTTGTGAGGAGCAGGGCGTTTTGAAAGCGGATAGTAAGATAGCTCCTTACTGAGGCTCTGCTCCTCAGCCTTGAACGGGATGAATCAGGCAAGCTCTCGCAGAGTTTAGACAGGTGATCCTTGAGTGGAGTGATCTGCATGCTCGTAGGTAGAGTCTGACCCTCGATTTTAAAACAGAGATAGTAGGCTTTTGTTGTGTTTGTAGCTATCAACTAAGGAGTCGGGAGATAGCAAAAATGACTTCTAAGTAGCTGGGACAGCATGACTTGCATCCAAATGCTGCCCCCTCCAGTACCTGCCTGCCTCTTCTCTTTGAGGCATAAATTTATTACCAATGGAAATCTGGAGTTAGAAACAGATGACAAACCTAGACAATTTGCGGAGACAAATAGACATGATTTGACATGATAGATGACTGGAGGGACCGTCCTTGTCCATCACTCAAACTCCTTTAAAACACAGCAAAAGCCAGTGAGCTGGCCTGGGCCTGTGAGACCACAGGGATGGGGAGGAGAGGGACATGTTAAAATGGGCCACACAGCTACCCAAGGTGATGCTGACCATGAGACCACAGGGATAGGGAGGAGAGGGACACGTTAGAATGGACCACACAGCTACCCAAGGTGATGCTGAACCGTGAGACCACAGGGATAGGGAGGAGAGGGACACGTCAGAGTGGACCACACAGCTACCCAAGGTGATGCTGACTGTACCGTAAAGGCACCAAATCTGCATTTCCTAGTCGCTTTTATGTTGAAAAGTTTTACTTGGTTTTTTTTGTTTGCTTTAAGAAGTAAATTTGAAAGCCAAAGAATCTTAATTTGTAAGACACTGGAGAGATACCAAGATGTTAAAAACCCATACAGGCATAAGACATGGTATCTTTGGGTTTAAATTTTCCACCCCAAACATACCTCTGAATTTATCCACCTTTCTAAGTAAATCCCCATCAGAAGCACTGTAAACCTACATGGTTAACACATGTGATTTTGGTTTTCCAGAAAATTAGATAGAACTCATTTGGGGAAAGGAGGCTGAGAAGAAAAGATATGGGAAGAAATTTCCTAGCTGGTGCCTGCTTGGCCCTACAGACCCAGCTATTGTCTCCACTGAACAGCTCTGTCTGTATTAAGAGCTTCATTTCCTCACTGTTCCCCTGACTGAGATTAAGGCTCCCCCTTCTGGGGCTGAAAGGCTTCTCATTCAAGGGTGGAAACTTCTAGACATGGACTGGTGTTTACCACTGAAAGAAGCACACTGCCCCAGTTCAGCACTATGCCACACAACCGCATTCCTGTGGGTTTCTGGGCCTGGAGCCCACATAACCCTTGAAAAGGCGCAGCCAACCAGGTGCTCCAGAAGAGGCAGGCCAGCCACTCGGCACACAGACCAGCAGAGAGCTGGCATTAGAGGCGGCAGCCCCAGAAAGAAGATCAGACTTTGGTTCACCACCTGCTCCCAGGGCCATGTCTTCACCTGTAGAATGGAACAGTGGCATTGGTCCATTGCACCATGTGGTGATTAAATAGTAAGAATGGGGCAGGAGAGACGGTTCAGTTGGGAAAATCCTTGCCTTGTAAGTTGGGTCCCTGGCAGATGTGTAAAAATGGTGGAGGTGAGATGGTGCATGTTTGTAACCCCGGGGCTGGGCTTGTAGAGACAGAAGAATTCCCAGGACTTGCTGGCTAGCCAGTCTCACCTAATTAGTGAGATCCAGACCACTGAGAGACCCTGCCTTCAAAGAAGGTGGACGGAGCTGGGTGGTGGTGGCGCACGCCTTTAATCCCAGCACTTGGGAGGCAGAGGCAGGCAGATCTCTGTGAGTTCGAGGTCAGCCTGGTTTACAAGAGCTAGTTCCAGGACACAGGGCAGGCTCTAAAGTTACAGAGAAACCCTAGCTGGAAAAAACAAACAAAAAAAAACCAACCAAACAAAAAAAGGTGGACGGCAGACAGCAGCAGACAGCATTCCTGGATGACACCCAAGGGTGTTCTCCAACCCCCACATGCATGCAAGCATGCACACACACACACATGCACATATACACATAAGCATATACACACACACACTAAAATAAAATAAAATAAAATAAAATAAAATAAATAGCACTATTCATACTGAGTGCTTTGTACAGTGCCTGGATCCTGGCAAGGTGGGAGCAAAGGCCGTATAAAAGTCAGAAGAGTCTCAAAGGGACGGGGGCAAGCATGCTCTTCCCAAGCCTTCCCAGCCTCGAGTGCAATGGGAAGCCACTGAAACTCTCAGTGATGGAGACCCTGAGTCACTAAGCTCCATTTCCAGCCGTTCCTGTAGGGTTGCTTTAGGGGAGCTGTGTAACCCATAAGGCCAGGTAATGATGCGTGTCCCTGTCTCTCAGCATCTGACCTAAAGCACAAACAAAAGATACCTTACCTGGGGAAATCCTTCTGACTGTGGAGGTGAAAGGGCCTGAGGCTTACAGGAAAGCAATTTTCCACTTCGAATCTTTAAAAACATTTAACTTAATTTGGATGCAATTAAACATTTGGATTAGAAGTTTTTAATCTCCGCTGTGGTTCCCAAGCTCTCTGGTGCCACAGAATTCTCAAGTCACTTTATGGGACTAAGACTGCTCATTCCTGTGACTAGGGGAGGAGAATTCTACCTGAGTGGTGGCATGAATGCATTTAATCCCAGCATTCAGGGAGGCAGAGGCAGAGGGATCTCTGTGAGTTCAAGACCAGCCTGATCTACATAAGCACATTTCAGGCTAGCCTAGGCTGATCAATGAGACCTTGTCTCTAAAAAGAAGGGGGGCAAGTATCCAGGCTACTCACTTTTCTCAGAGCTCCCTGGGCTGTGATATGGCGAACAGGAGAGACGGCAGAGGTCTGTTGTCCAATGATAGGAAGCAGTGTTTCTAACTGGAACTATGTATGTGGCCGGAAGCTTCCTGTAATCATTAATAAATTAAGGCTCCAGTGTAGGAGCCTATGTCCTTTTCCCGAGTGATGTCTCCCTGTGACACCATCGGGAGCTTGCTTGGGAGCTGAGGCTGGCGGCTTGGTACCCAGCATCCTCTGGGTCTCACTAGGGAAGAGCTTTTAAACAGAGCCAGCTTTCCGCATTCATTCATCTCTAACAGTTGATTCATGACACCAGCTGGCCACCTTGCTTGCTCAGTGGATTATCACCCCCGACTTCTCCGGGCATGGCCATATACTGAGGCCCCTTGTATTTCCCTGTGGTTGACACACCCACCATCTTCCCCTTCCACCTTGCTCAAGGCCATCAGTTGCCCACCAGGACATTCCTAAGCCTGCTACAGGCACTGAAAGTCATTTAATGCATATCTATTACAAGTCTCTGGAGTTATAGAGATGATTATATAAGTCCCTACCCTGCCCTCGGGAATCATGGAGGATTAGGAGGGCGGGGTGAGAAGCAAGCCCTCAGACCGCTGCAGGACCACAGAATGCCACCAGAGGAGTGGTCAGGATGCCCTGGCCAGCTAACTCACCGTTTTACAGAATATTCTCGAGTTTCTAACCACACCACCTGTGGAAGTCCTGGTGGTATCCAGGTATATTCAGTGCTCTAGGAAATACCTATTAAATTGGAGCCTAGTCAATATTTTGACTATTGAGAACAAATAAAAACCAACATGGTTTCAAATAAAAGTAGGGCAGAGCCCACGGGACCTGCTCAAGGTTTGGACGTGGTTGGAGACAGAAGGATGAGGTCAGCGGTAGTGTATGGGTTTCAGAGTTGGGTAGCGGGCTGGATAGTAGTCTAGAGAGGCTCATATTTGGTAAAGAGTTACAGGAAGCATCCTGGGAGAAGGCATAGCTGAGACACCAGCCAGGTCAAGCAGCTATCTGTTGCTGAAGGTGGGAAGCAGCTTTCTGGTCACTGTTGAGCCTTCAGATGGAAGAGTTGCCCATGCACGGGGTCCATAGTGAAGATGAAGGAGCACGCCAACCCCCTCTAGCTCATGGGCAGGGAAAGGGAAGAAGGGGTGCCGTGAGCACACACTGGGGTAACAGAGTAGATAGAAGCTCCGGGCCCCTTTATGGGCTCTTGATACCATGCTTTCCAGGTCCACAGAGGGGCCTGGGAGCTTCAGATCCAGCAGCCATCGTGAACTCAGCATCTGCAGAAGACGTGAGAAACAGTCCATGGCAAACAGCTCGGTGCGCCTAAAGTTCCAGTCACACTTGTCAGTCAAGGCAATTTCCAGCAAGACACATCTCTAAGGGAAATGGCTTCCAGGCCAGGCTTTGGGGGAGCCAGGTTCCAAGTCCCACCCTGAAAGCGCTGGCTTCCCAGAGGCCTCCTGGAACCCACAAGACGCATTGGGTCATCCTTGGCCGGCTGTCTTTCTACTGTTAAGAGAGCCCACATCTTGGCTTGGCAGATTTAAAGATTTCTGAGCTAAAATTAAAAGGCCAACCCTGTGGAAATGGGCCCATGGCATAAAACCTTGTCCTCTGGAGGCTTCTTTCTAGATGCGAATGGCTCCTCTTCCCTTCCCATGTGGCTTTTGCCCAGAGCCATTTCCCTGCAGCTTAGAGGTTTCCTCTCTACACAGGCCCTGCAGAGCCGGGTGCACTACTGAAGGCAGATACTGGCCCCACGTGTGTTTATGTGCTCCTGGCTTCTGCTCTCACTCCCGTTTTCTAAACTCAGCTGTCAAGCAGAAAAGGTGTTACTGGAAATAATAGCTTTATAGTCTTGGGGAACATCTGGCCGGTTCAGATATGTTTTTTCCCCCTTTTGCGGTCTTCATCTTGCAGACCTGCCATTGTATAGATCGCAGACTGATGACTTGGAGAGATGGTGTTTGCTTGTTTAATTTCTGAGTACCTTGTTTTTAGGATCACAGAAAGATTGAAAGGAAAACCCAGGGGTTCCCATGTACCCGCCATCCCTAGGCACAGCCTTCCGTCATCCCCATGCCTACCAGAGTAAGCATGTGTGTTAGGACTGACGCCCCTGTGTTGACACCCTGTCAGAGTTCATGGCTCATTCGAGATTAGAGGCCCTGCAGTCTTGGACAAATAGCCAATGATATAATCGATATCTATTATCACCCAGCAGGTTTTCATGGCCCTGAAGATTTCCCACACTCTGCCTGACTTGCTCGCCTTCCCTTAGCTAGAGTGAGGTAGATTTTATGAAGGTGTTAGCTGACAGCGTGTGATAGTGAGGAACTCCCAGGGCCACACCAATGTAATCACTTTCCTTAAGTATCTCTATCTTATGGGCCATTGGCTCTGTCACCAGGCCACTGAGCTCTGAAATTTGTCTTGCTACTCCCTCTTCAAAGTGACTGCTTTTGCTCATGCTGCTAGCAGACCAGCGTCCCCCGCATTTCCTAGGCTGCCAACCTCACCCCGGTGTCCTTGTGCCTTTTCAGCCAGTGGCACAGAGGGGGCTGGATCCACGACTAGTGGCCCATGGAACTTACCATCTTGGCCACCTCTGTTACGTTTTATTTATAAAGTCACACTTGGCACCTTCCCTTTCTGTTTTGTGAAGCCCATACATAGGATAAAATATGGAAATTAAGTAGGCAGGAGGCTGAGCAAAGAGCCCAAATCAGGGGCTCAGTTGAGAGATGAACATCCCCCAGCTCGCATCAGGCAGTCTGACGTGAGTGGGTTCTTAGGATGACACGGTATAGTTGGTCTGCATAGAAGATCAGCTAACGAATAGGAGATCACACTTTGCTGTCTCTGACAGAGGAAGAACAGATCGAAATGCATTGCAGTGTGAAGTTCCCAAAAGGAGAAGCCATTGGCTTGTGCTTAGGCACAGGGGAGTAATGGCATCCAGCGCCCAAACCTAGCTTGCTGCCATCATGAAGGGCCACAGGCAGCATACATGCCAGGAGATGAAGGATGTCTGAAGGCCCGGCCTCAGGGCTAATCACTTTGATGCTGGCCTGGCTGCCCCTGCACACAGTCTCCCATCTCTTCGTGCCTTGTTTTGTATGTCTTCGAGAAAGAATAGAGACATCACTTTCCTGATAGGAATAAATTGGTGTCTGTGATAAGTTTATGTCAAGTGTTTCTAACCGAGATGGGAGAACAAAGGATTGTCCCTCTGTCCTGCCCTAGACCCATTATAGCTCTCTCTGGAACCACTCGCTGTATCAGGAGGCCACCCACTGACGTACCCAGCCCCAACCCAGCCAAGTCCTTGTCACCGGATGATGTTGGCACCATTTAAGGGAAAATTGTTCTGTGAACACAAAGAGTTGAGTTTTTACTTCTGAGTCTGAGAATGTGTGCTACTGTTTCTTTAAGTAACCATTTGAGGGGAATTCACAGCTGCTGTTTTCAAACACCTGCGGTCTGTTGGAAGCATGATTATGTTCCTGAAATGTATCAATGTTAATAAGTACCTCTCTGAGCAGTCTATTTGGAAATAACATAATATGATATTGTTTTTGCTATATTATTGGAGCATTGTGGGAGGGAGGGGCTCCCTCATATAAGCAGATATTTTATTAATTAAATTCCACTTTTCTTTTCTCTGCCTCTCATTTCAGAACGGTTTGACCACCACTGTCCCTGGGTAGGCAACTGTGTGGGGAAAAGAAACTACAGATTTTTTTATATGTTTATTTTATCCCTGTCTTTTCTGACAGTCTTTATATTTGCATTCGTTATCGCCCACGTCATTCTTCGTAAGTATGCTGCCAAAATCAGATTCCGTATGTAACCATTTGCCCGACTCGAGCTTTTCTGAGTTGATCTTGATTTATAATTTTTGATCATTTCTGGCTTTCTCTTCAATCTCTTTCCCCATCCCCCTCCTCATTTCCAGCCTGCCCACTCCGATTTTCACTTTGCCCGTCTCTCCTCAGCCCTCCCTCTTTCCTCAACCCCATCCTCAAATGGCAGTCTCCAGGTGACCCCTGGACCACCTAGACTAACAGGACTTTCCCCTTGGCATGCATGCCCTCTCCAACCTCAGGGATGTCTGCTGGGGATCCCCCGTAAGGTTCACCCCTCCATTTTGCTCAAGGAACTACAAGCATGATGACAACCATTGAATACTGAGTCTATTTCCCTTATCTACTGACCCATGGTTTGAATATATACATCCCCAGACGAAGAATATGGCTGGGGACATATACTGGATTTTTCATATGCACTCATTGAGATACTCAATTCTCTTCAAGAATATGAACAAACAACCTCTAACATAGAAAGTGAGGTTTGAGTGTAAATGATTTTAATATATTTGCATAAGAAATCAGCATTTTTTTCCCATTGCCATTCTGAACCTTCGTACTGCGTTTCTTTTGTCTCTTAGTCACTCACTTTCCCACAATGGGAAATGATGAGAAAGGAGCTAATTGGCTTTGAACCACAAACCTAAGCCTTTAAACTTTATTGGCGTGTCACTGCCCACATAAGCGAGCAGCTCTGCCTTTCACCCGGTCCTGAAGCATACACGCCCATTAGCAAGCACAAGCCTAGCTCTGGTGTGCCTCTGAAGTTTCTAAGCAGAAAGGCATCACTTTCCTCTCCTGCCAGCATGGATCTCATGAATGGAGCAGGATTAGGCCCCTTTCCCACTTGTTCTGTTCCAGGGGCTTCCTCCCTGTGGGACTGGGGAAGAAGAATAGAGAAGGGCTTCCATTGGTCCCTGCTCCCTTTGGTCTCCACGGCTCCCTGCTCCCATTGGTTTCCATAAGCGTCAGTCAAGGGTGGCCGCTCCATCAGCTACCCTAAGGCTGACAGTGCTCTATACTGCATCGTCCTTGGTTACGATTCTTTTTTGTCCCAGTACGCACAAATCAGGAATACATGCCTGAGAGTCTTGAGTTAGTGAGTTCATGAAAAATGACTAGTCCCCACCAGAGTCCTCTCCCACCTTGGCGCTGGTGCCAACGTGTCTTTGCAGAGACCCTTTTGCTTGGGGTTTTCTGAATCCCAAAATGGCAGAAGTGGAGCCAGGAGCCAGTCTGTGGATTCACGCACAAGAGCAGTGAAGAGAAAGCCGAGAGTGTTAGGCGTTAGGCGCTGTTCTGAAGGAAGCAGTCATTCACACGGACAGGGAGAACACACGCGTGACGCTCAGAAGTAGTGGTTTAGCCATATATATATATATATATATATATATAAATTTATAAACTTTCTTATAAAAGAAAGAGCCCTTGCAAATAAATGAAAAACACCACACACCCAAATTTAACCAGACCCTAAGTCTGTACAGCCCCGCGAATTTCTTCATGTTCAAATCAACATGGCGTAAAATCCACGGTCCTTCCAGAAATTTCTAAATGTTTTCATTTCACACCATCGGATTATATTCCTAGCTTCCGTCCTGCATCCTAGAGCTTTAGGGTTCATTTTCGCTTGCTCAGTTGTCCGTATAAATGCCAGGAAAACGTGTGCACGCACAGTACAATCACACTGTCCTTCATGCTCAGAGCCCTCACAAGCTCTCTCGGTCATACCTGTTCACCTGTCTTCATGCACCCACATGCGCTCTCTCTCTCTCTCTCTCTCTCTCTCTCTCTCTCTCTCTCTCTCTCTCTCTCTCTCTCTCACACACACACACACACACACACACACACACACACACAGAAGTCTGCTGCCTTCCCAGGTTTAGAATAGCGCTCATCCCCATTCACCAATGTATAAGTTTCATTTACCCTGGTTCCTACACTGTGGGGTCTATTTTAGTCTCCTTTTGTTCTGAGGCTGCCTTTGCTAGTGGCCTGCAACTTGTCATTCACCGACTGCACCCGGCTGGATGTGAGGAGAGGGAAGAAGCTTTAAACACCTGTCTTCCCATATTAGTAATCAATGCAGTCCCTCTTGAGCCGCCCTCCCCACCACCTAGCCATCCTTGTGCCTGCACGGTGAGCAGTAGGCCCACAGGGAGGGAGTTCCTGGAGGAGAAATATGAAGTGGAACAAAGCTCCCTCTTTACCTTCACATAGTGGGACATGGGTTGACAGTCACACAGAAAGACCTAGGACACTGCCCCTCACTCATCCCAGCCCACAGCTGGTTAATCGGCATCAAGAAGCAACGGTCGCCACACTAGCTTAACAATTCGCATTCTGTGGCCCAGGCTTGTGTCACTTGAAGCACAGTGGCTTCAGTCAGAAGGGCCCAGAATCATCCCCAAGATAGCATTGACAAGACTTCCGCCTCAGACGTTGGGCTGAAGAGATTTTTCAGTGATAAAGGGCGCTTGCTGTGCTTCCAAAGGACTCCGGTTGGTTCCTAGCACCCACACTGAGCATCAGTGTATAACTCTAGCTCCAAAGGATCCAACTCCCTCTTCTAACCTCCACAGGCATCCACACATGTACCATACACACACACACACACACACACACACACACACGAATAAAAATAAATCTTTAACATTGGTTTAAAATGTGATGGTAATCTATAAAACAGAATTCCTGTCCTCATCAGATAAAGCTGAACTCAAACCCCTCAGTGTTTTCTTGCAGGACTCGATCACAGGACAAGGAAACACCTTCACCCAAAAGAGTCAGGGAATGAACCTTAGCTTTGTTTACTCTGTGTACAAGAAGGAAGACTGTGGGTAGCCAAGTCCCTAAGACCTCTGCTGCCAAATGTTAACAGCTGTGGGCAAAACAGAAGGGATTATGTAGGATTCTGTTTTCCTGTTAAAATGAGGAAAACAAAAGAGCAATCAAAGCTATAATTTATGGAAAAATATACAGACATACATCTGCTTTCATTGAGAAAAAAAATGTCCTGCAGATGTTGGTTCTAATTATGAATCTGCCATCTTCTTGAATGGCTTCAATGAAATCACGATCTCCCGATCAATAAGCTGAGCTTCCTAACACCAAAGATGATCGTTTAATTGATGTCTAGACACCTATTATTCTTATATAGATGAGAACATTGAGCACAGGCAGGCATGAATGTCTGGATACTAAATGTTGGCTTCATTCCCACAGGTTCACAGCAAACGGGATTCCTCAATGCCCTTAAGGACAGTCCAGCGAGATATCCTTTCTGGTGGCTCTGTGGGGACCTTACTTGTGGATTCAGTATTTCACCAACCCCTACACTCTTACCTCTTAATTGCCCTGGCTTTGGCTTTTCTTCTCATAAATCTCCTTCTTATTCATTCTATAAGGCATTGGGAGCCTCATGATAAATGGTATCTGAACATGGCGTCTCCAGACACTCGTGCAGCCCTGTCTAAACTGAAGAGCTCTTTAGCTAGATAGCTATAGACAAAGTCTTGTTGGCCGCTCCCTGCCCTGGAAGCCAGCTGTGATTGGTGCTCCATCAGGTGAGGCTGAGGAGAAGCAGAGCTGTGAGCTCGCCTAAGTTCACTGTGATTGGCAGGTGCTGCTCGCCGGAGAGGGGTGTCTGTTTGGAGCAGGAGGCAGCGGCTGAGGCTCCTGGGCCACTTGAGAGACTTGATGGGGTATCTTGCAGCACTCTCCCGCAAGTGCAGTGACCTATACTGTCTCTAGACATAGAACTCTTTTCCACAAACTTGAAAGGTCAGACTCAAGCCATTTAGACGAGCAGGGACCACTTTCCACCCTATACATACTCCCAAGCAGTGTGTATATCTAAGTACCATGGTATTTTGAATCTTTTTTTAAGATTTTATTTATTTATGATGTCCATGGTGTTTGCTTGCATGTTTGCCCACAGGCCAGAAGAGGGCATCAGATCTCAGTATAGATGGTTGTGAGCCACCATGTGGTAGCTGGGAATTGAACTCAGGACCTCTGGATGAGCAGCCAGTGCTCTTAACCTCTGAGCCATCTCTCTAGCCCAGTATTTTGAATCTTAAAAGAAAAAGTGTCTGCTCACTAAATGCTAAATAGGCTTCTGCTGGTTTGCTGTGGCATCAAAATGGACCTGCTGACCGGGCTCCTCAGGACCCTTTCCCCTTCTGGGTAAATTGCATTTGAACTCTTCATTTTTCTCTTGAGTGATTTCTCAGAGGTGGTAGAGGACACTACCGCATATGTAAACATACTTTCTATAAAGTAAAGGCACCCATGCCGTTGAGCCCTGGGCTGTGGACAAATGCGGTAGTGGGGATATTTAGATAGATCTGTAAACTGTGTGTGTGTGTGTGTGTGTGTGTGTGTGTGTGTGTGTGTGTGTGTGTGTGTGTGTGGTTACCAGGGCATCTTCAGTCGCCAGCTGATAACTCATTAGTGAGTTCTGTATGGTGGAAGAAGACTGGAGCCATACAGATAATGAGCAAAGGGGGGGGGGCGAAGAATAAATTCCACGTGTCCTATCTCCTATTAGTGATCCAGGAAACTGGAGTTAGCAAGAAGAAAGGATGGTTCAATCCAGTGCTCACCTGAGCTACTAAGAACAGGTTCAAGGAGAAATGGCATCCTTTGTTCTACTCCCCAACGCCACCAAAGCGGGCAGTCATAGAGGCAATGTCTGTAGGGATCTTAAGTGAATGAAGCTCACCTGTGTCTTTCACAGCATCAGCCCTGCCTTATGGCATTGGTCCTCACCTTTCCTAACGCTGTGACCCTTTAATACAGTTCCTCATGCTGTAGTGACCCCCAATTATAAAATTATTTCCTTGCTACTTCATAACTATAATTTTGCTACTGTTATGAATCACAACGTAAATATGTGAGATGAAGGACATCTGATGTGCGACCCCCAAAGGGGTCATGACCCATAGGTTGAGAACTGCTGTCTTACAAACCCCAGCCCTAAGTCTGGACACCAGCACACAGTGGGTGAATCTGACCTGTAATACTGCCTGCTTACAGAGCTTTGACTGACGGCAGCGCTGCCTGTAGTTCCCCCTTTCTAGATCTGCAGGCTTCAGAACAGGGCTCTGTTACAAAATGCTTGGCCAAACAGCTCAGGCTTATTACTAGCTAGCCCTTACTTCTAAATTAACCCATTTCTACTCATCTATGTTTTGCCACATGCCTCCTGGCTTTACCTGTGCTCTAATACACCTTGCTCCTCCAGCGGCTGGCTGGCATCTCCCCTGACTCTGCCCTTCTCTTTCCCTGTACCTGTCTTCAGTGTGCCTTTCCTGCCTACCTATATTCTGCCTTGCTATAGGCCAAAACAGATTTTATTATCAGCCAATGAGAGCAGCATATATTCACGGTGTACAGAAGGATTATCCCACAGCAATTCATAGACTGTGCTCTGGTAGGGCAAGGCACAGCATGATGGGAAAAGCATCGCAGTGGGATTCATGGCCCGAGGATGGTGAGAACAAGGAGGGAAACAGTGGTGATTCTGAGGAGGTGTTTTTACATTTCCCATCTCTGTGACAAAGTAGCTCCTCGTGGTGAAGTTCACTGAGAAAGGAGTTTGTGATCGAGTCTCACCTTGGCTGAACAGGAAACAAAACCAGGACCAGAAGCAGAGCCCTGTCCTTCAAGCCTGTCCCCAGTGGCCTATGCCTTCCATTTAAGCCTCAGGTTCCCCAAGTTCTCAAACCTCCCCAAAGAGTGTCACCAACTGGAAATCAAGCTGTAAGGGACATTTCACATTCAAAGCACAGGAGAAGATTGTGCCAGGGTGCTGTGGACACAGAGGGTTGCAAGAGACAAGGGAGATACTAACATTGGGTAGATTGAAGAGAAATGGTGAGTTCTGGGTTGTTTATAAAGAGAATCTCAGATATCGATTTCTCCCTCCATCTATCTATCTATCTATCTATCTATCTATCTATCTATCTATCTATCTATCTATCTACCTATCTATCTATCATCTATCTATCTATCATCTATCTATCTATCTCTTTACACACACACACACATGTCACCCCACTGTAACGTCAGGGTCCTCTTTTGTTACCTGCAGGTCCAACAGAAGGAGGGAAACCTGTAGAAACTCACAGAAAATACCACCGGTCAGGCCTACCAGGGAACCACGTGGTAACACTCCTCCCAGACTCCCATTGTGCGCAAAGGCAGAAAGCCTCAGGAGCAAGTGCAGGGAGACCAGGATGCTCTGGGAATCCTTGAGGAAGCCCCCAAAGAGGGGACCCTGTCATTCACAGTCATGTCAATGTAACATGGCATTAATGTTCCATTAAAGGGATTACAGTCCTTTTTAATCATGGCTTATTATTCAGCGCTCCCAAAATGAAAAGGATTTCCTGTGGTTGGTAAAGTAAATGGCAATTGATTCGGCTTTCCCCTAGAAAGCCTCTTTGTCTCCAATTTGCATTCATTGCGATGCTTACCCACCTGGGAGGCACCCACAGACTAATGAGCATTGGTCTATTTTAATAGAATTTACTAGAAGGTTGTCAGAAAGGGGGGGCACCATGTGGCAGAATGGGAAAATACTGAAGGCAGCATAGGCTTTTGATAGCCCATCCATGCTGACAGGAGTTAATGTCCAAAGACTACAAGAAAATAGAGACGGATAGTCTAGTGCTGCCTATGGCTGCCCCTGTGCCAGTAAGTCCAGTGACATCCCTGGTGGTACCTAAGCAAGAACCACATTCTCCCCACCACCCCTGCCCAGCCAATGGAGCAAACGGGGCCTGAAGCTTAAGGCCCCAGTTACGTTGCATGACATCACAATGTTGAGTTGATTAATGTTGAAGTTCTAAAATAATTTCAAAAGAAATATGACAGGAAGAAAGTGAAGGTTTCCCTGGCCCTCCCTTGTATGGGACTCCTTGTCCGTTTTCATATGTCCGTCCAGAAAGTCTTCATGACATTGGAATACACACTTGTGTGTGGCTAAAGGGTTGCTTGTGTCTTACAAGGACACTGCTCTTTGCGTTGTTCCTTGATTTTGTTTCGAAACATTACCTGGAGATAAATCTACCTCATTCTCTTTTAACTACTTTCTAACCCCAGAGTCTGTATAGCCGGGTGTTCTTTGGGTGAGCATTTGCACTTCTTCCTTTATCTTCTGTTCCAGTGGTGAGGTTGTAGAGCCCAGTGCAGGGGCACATACCTATAATCCCAACAGTCGGGAAGTTGAGGTTAAGGATGCTCGATGACCATAGCAGGCTGCATACAGAGGAGGGAGGAGACTGGAACTGGTGTCCAGTGGGGAAATTGACAGTAACATGGTTTTTGCCTAAAGGGTCCACAAAAGCATCTCGGGAATGCCTCAGAATCAAGCGTCTGTTCCCCTACTACTAACTGTGAATTTTACCCCATCCTTGTGCTGTGAGCCATGTGGGGACACGTCCTATCCCATTACAGTCCCTTGCTCTGATGACTAGGAACGCCTCCCCATGCCCTCAGCCCATGGTGGTCTCCCATTGTTCTTGTGCACCTTGTCACCTAAATGACCTTTAGGGTCCATCTGTCAGAGTCTGTTTCTTTTTTTTTTTTTTTTTTTTTTTTTGGTTTTTCGAGACAGGGTTTCTCTGTAGCTTTGGAGCCTGTCCTGGAACTAGCTCTTGTAGACAAGGCTGGCCTACGAACTCACAAAGATCCACTTGCCTCTGCCTCCTGAGTGCTGGGATTAAAGGCATGCGCCACCACTGCCCAGCCCTCAGAGTCTGTTTCTTAAAGGCTCTAGTTGGGAGTTTGGTTGAGCTCCTGGTCACTTCCGCTGTAAATCTGGAACCTCCACACGCAGCAAAAAAGGCTTGAGATCAGGGCTGTGGTCAGATGAACCTGTGACAGAGAACTGTCACTTCCCCTTCTTGCGGGGTCAGTCATTCATGCAAACTGCCACCGTCACGGGTGCTGTTCTGCCTCTAGGTAGAGTTATCCATCTGATGGGTGACGAAGGAGCCATTCCTGCCAGGGGCACGTGCTTCAGGATAGTCTGCCAGGCAGATACAGCCGCGGGCCACCTCCACGGTCTCTTCAGGATAGTCTGCCAGGCAGATACAGCCGCGGGCCACCTCCACGGTCTCTTGCATCTAAAATGGGAGACACCCCTGCACAGTCTCTCCAATGAAAACTATGGGGTTCATACTTGAAGCCCCACCAAGAGGTGGCCCAGAGCCTTGGAAATGACAGAAAAGACAGGCCCCATGCAGAGCCCCTAAATGTGATCCCTTCCTGGCCCTTCAGAAAACCTGGTTAGTAAGGAAACCCAGAAGCACACATTCACACTCAACCACAAAATAACAGCCAGGTTCATCTCAGTCTCACCATCATGAGCACGGAGCCTGCAAACCTTGTGCTACTGCCTCCGCTTGGGGTCTTAGGAAGGAATATGTGTTTCCCAGAAGTCCACGGACGCGGCTCGATTCTGCTCCACTGTGGCTTGTTATCTGAGCCCTTAAAAGTGACTTGGTCTCTGGGCTTCTGCTTCCTGCCTGGAATAAAGGGATTAGAAAAAGTCAGGGCAGCTTGACTCAGGGATGACTCCGGGCTTCTGTGTCTCCATGGTGCAGAGCACTTCAGGGGAGTTTTCTTTTAAATTACTGAGATTATAAGAAAAATCGTTTTTCTGGGCCTCTTTGTGAGGAAAGATCAGATGCTGAAGACAGAGCTCGATGGTCTCCCACTGTTTATGATTATCCCCGGCCTGAAGCATCCTTAGCCACTTTCCCTGGCTCTTACCCAAGTTTCTGTGTTACTTCTCCCCTCGTTCATCTCCCCCCTTCCCTCCCCCCTCCCCCCTCCTCCTCCGCAAGCAGAGCCCGGTCCCTGGAACACGGAGCTGATGCCCGCCCAGCCTACTCTCTGAGTTCACGGGGAGGGCTCTGCAGGGCGTCTGTAGGCCAGCACTTTGAACATCACACTTAGTGCAGACTCTTAGAGTTTAAGGGAATCCACAGCTAGCCTCTGGCCCAAAAGGAGCTGCCTGTTTTATTGGCCGCTGGGTTAGACAGACAGAGGCTGGCAGTGGAAATGATTCTCACCCGAAGCCATCCCTGATTCAGTCAGCAAACAGCCAACATCTTATTAAATTGACTCTCAGTGGAATTTGTTTCTTCTCATTTTTATTTTTAAAAAAATGGGCCAAGACGTTTTGCAACTTTGAAGAGAATAGCACTTCCTGATCTTGTTACTGGACATATATTTTGACCGTCAAGCTGCTGGGCTAGTTGTTGGAATGCCTGTGCCTGAACCTGAGCTCAGGTATGAGGAGAAGTTTTCCTTCAGTTTCCACAGATGCCCGGGCTCTTGCAAACAGGGTCCTTATCTCCCTGAACTGGAATGAGGTCAGCCAAGGACCACTGACCTTCAGCGAGAATTGGGAAAAGAAGCAGCTGAAGATTCTTGTACTGGCTGGGCATTCAACCCTCAGCTGTGCTATCATTGTTCTTAGGGTCTCTTGTAACCAAGGCTGGCCTCCCACCCTGTAACCAAGGATTACCTTGAACTTCTGATCCCCCTGCATCCACCTCTGGATGTACAGAACTGTCATAGGCATGTGCCTCCATGCCTGGTTTTCTGCAATTCCAGAGATTGAATGAAGGGCATTGTGCAGGCTAGGCAAGCACTCTACCCCCGAGCTACTCCCCCAGCTCGGCTCTGTTTCTCTAGCAAATTGCTTCCTTGCTTCCAGCCTTGGTATCCTCATTTGTTAAATGGGTGTGGTATATGTCAGTGAACTACGCTCAGGACTGAGTCAGTTCCTGTCTCCAGTGATGCAGCCATTGTTCCACAAAAGCTTGCCTGTACCTCAAGATACATAGTCTTAGGCAGCATTATCAGCTGCGTGGGAGAGCCAAAGTACCTCGCTTTGTCCCTTGGCAACATGTCATTTTGTGACAGCTCAAAGCTCACAGAAGCACTGTGTTCTATCAACCAGTGAAGAAATGGCTTCTGACGCATGGAACAGAGTCAAATAAAAGTTACATTTTTCTAGGCTAGGGAGATGGCAAAATGCTCGCCATGGTAGCTTGAGAACCTGAGTTCAATCCCAGAATCCATGCATAGAGGCTGGCACAGTGTTGTGTACTTGTAATCCTGGTACGGTGGAGACAGAGACAGGCAGATTCCTAAGGCTCGATGAGCACCCAGCCTAGCCTGCTTAGCAAGTTTCAGGCCTGTGAGAAACCCTGACTCAAAAGAAATTTTAGAGGTGAATGGCACAGAATAACTCCCAAAGTTGGACTCTGACTTCTAAAGGCACATTGGTGTACACATAGAAACACACACATACACAGAAATGCAGAGAAATACACATCTATAAACACAGAGAAACTATGCACACAAACACACATAAGCACATACACTACCACCATTTTTGTCGTTTCTGTAAATGCCTTCGGTTCCTCGCCCACCAATCACACTGCCTCCTAATGGAAGCAGTTAGTAATGCAGGTCCCACTGCAAATGGGGTACCCAGGCACCCACAGCCCATTCACCTGCTTCAACTCTGTCCTACTTTCATGTGGCAGTTTTTGTGGTTCATGTTTGAGCCTTCCTTCTATGTTGCTTTCCCCATCATTCTGTCTGGGCTGTACACGGCTGGTGATGGACAGGTGTCTCTGAGATTGATGCTGGGCTCCCATCTTTATTCTCTTTTCTCCCCCAGGCCGCATCTTTCCCCCAGCTACAGTGTCACTTCATCTCAAAGTCTCTGATCTTGTCCCTTAGCTGCATAGAGATCTAACTAGTGCCACTGCCTCTGGCTCAGGCTCCTTCCCTCGACTTAGCCTCCTCTCTGGTCCCCTAATCTTGCTTTCCTGAACTCCACCTCTGCTTTGTAGCCAGGGTGGGACATGAAGTTTTCCTGAGTCATCTCCTAGCCCTGATAGGTAGGAAAAGAAATGACATGTGGATGCCCTGGCCACTGGGATACATGAGCCATTGTTCCACACACACATAAAGCTCCACCACAGCCGTTTCCTGGAGGAAGCAGAGGGCTTCTGTGGCCCTGGCGAGGACTTTCTTCCTTCTGTTTCTCTTGTCCTTTAGACCCTCCCCCAACACCTGTTTCTCTAAAAGTGGATGTTGTGACTTCCTATGTTAGTGACTGTCTGTTCTCCTTTTCCCATTTGACGTGAGACTCATGTCCCAAACAACGGCATCCATCATCACACGAAGGCACCGGGTAATATATTCAGCTCTGTTCTCGGAGGTGAATTATTTTCAACCCGGAGACATCAATGGTGACACAGCACAGCCTGATCTATGTCCCTCCATCCGTGATTACATAAGGAAAGCACAAGGTTTCTTTACTTTCCCCAGTCCGTAATTCATTGCTAGGAGGAAGCAAGATGTATATTTAAACCCCAGATCTGCCTCAAAATGAATTGGTTTTTCCTGAGAAACATCTGTATCTTGTAAATAGACTCTTATAAACATCTGTGGGATGGGAAAATTCTCTCATCCTTTCAAATCGCTGCCTTCTTGGTTGATCAATGCCAGCTGGTGATGAAGGCCATACTGTTCCTTCCTTGGAGGTGACACATCACGTTGAGCGCCTGGCTTTCGCGCACTGTCCTCTCCCAGCCCCTAGCACAATGTCCTGGGCCAGGGATTAGCTGTGGAGCTGGGCAGGGGTCTCTAAGAAGGAGCGCCCCAGCCCAATTCCACACTTAAGACTCACCCCCCAGTTCATAGGCGTTAGCGCTTCTGACCTGCTTCATCAGTGGCACGAGACCAGACCGCCCACAGAAGCAGGAGCTTCTAAATCTCAGAAGCCATCCTATGTGTTGGTGGGTGGGTGAGGTGTTTACTGGAAAGAAAGTCCTCAGCATTTAGAAGCTAAAACCAGAGGGACAGTTAATATTTAGTCCTTTCATTGAAGGTCTGACCTACTGTTCGCTTCCATCCATCCTAGGTTGCAAGTCAGAGATGGTGAAGGTCAAAGGGGAAATTGCCCACTCTGAAGAGGGGAGTGATCCCCAGAGAGTGAGCGGCCACTCCAGAGCTGTGGCTGCCCCTGGGGGAGGAGGTGGCAGAAAGTCTGAGGATGGCCACTGGCCTGAAGGAGGGAGGTTCTGGTTAGAGACTGGGACAGGACAGGAGACTAGAACTGAGCCCAGAACCCACCTGTGGGGTTTCAGCCCCTTCACCTCCTGCCACCCCTCCTGTCTGGGAGACACGGGGATCCTTCGCCTTCTGTCGGTGTCCTTGACTCGCCCACTGTGCTGGAGGCTGTGGTGTGCTTCTTCTCCGTCTGGTCCATCGTTGGCCTCTCGGGCTTCCACACGTACTTGATCAGCTCCAACCAGACAACAAATGAAGACGTAAGTTCCTGACCGTAGCACATGGGTGTCTGCATGGTGTCTGCGTGGTGTCTGCGTGGTGTCTGCGTGGTGTCTGCATGGTGTCTGCATGGTATCTGCATGGTGTCTGCATGGTGTCTGCATGGTGTCTGCATGGTATCTGCATGGTGTCTGCATGGTATCTGCATGGTGTCTGCGTGGTGTCTGCATGGTGTCTGCATGGTATCTGCATGGTGTCTGCATGGTGTCTGCGTGGTGTCTGCGTGGTGTCTGCGTGGTGTCTGCATGGTGTCTGTATGGTGTCTGCATGGTATCTGCATGGTATCTGCATGGTGTCTGCATGGTGTCTGCATGCCTTGGAGGAGGGAGGGGAAGGGAGAGATCAGGGTCACCTTTTCCCCTACGTCCCATCCAGCTGTGAGAACCTTGGGGACAGAGGAGGATGTGGAAGCCCTGTCAGGGTCCTACATGAATGTGTGGGGTATCCCTGCATCCTCCTACATTCTACCATGATGCCAGGCCTGGCCTAAGACAAGCCAAGTGACACCCAGTTCTGACCTGGAGAAGCCTCTTCAAATCCTCTTCAACCATTTTGGAGGCAGCTTGTCACGCTTCCCCAACCAAAGACACACCATGGCAGGCTGGCATCTTGGGGTCCAATGGCTTCTGGAGGAAATTGTCCTGACCCAACGTTGAACTTTGAGTCCTGGAGTGTCTTCCTACGCATAATGCAGGGGGAGGAGGGGGATGGGAAACATGTTGGAAACCCCTCCCAGCAAGTATCGTTCGCACCTGCTCTCCACACCGAGATTTCGTCTGTCTATGCATGTTAAATGTTTCCTAGCAGATCCAATTTCCTTAAACGAAAGCTGAGGAAAATAAATGATAAATAAATGAGATAAGGAACTGCTAAAACAGCGCATTCAACTTGGTAACTGTGACTCCTGGAATCTGCAAGACGAACAGTTTTAACAAGAGGCTGCATTCCCAATCTCAAGTGGCAGTTAAGGAACCCGAGTTAATTTGTTTCGGTTAGCATTCACTTAATTACAACTTAGGGATAGGAAGGCCGGGCTCAATGGATAAGAACCTTTGCTCTGCAATCACGAGGGCCTGAATCTGATACCCCAGTACCCACACAGCCACACACGCCTATAAACCCAGCACTGGGGCAGGGGTGGGGAAACACAGAGACAAGCAGTACCTGTGAGCTCACAGGCCAGCCCGCCTAGCTGAAGCCATAGGCTTCAGGTTCAGTAAGAGCCTCTGTCGAAGGCAACAGCATCACTGGAGAGCATCAGGAAAACACAGCACATATGCCACACACACCTATAACACACAACACACAATAAACAAATAAATAAGACAGGGGGCAAGATATGAATATGAAAGCCAGAGTCTCCACTGGTTTCTATTAGAACTTGTAGTAGCGCAGTATAATCTTAAAGGAACGTTTTTGCCCCAGAGATTGCTACTTTCTCCCTAAACTAAGCTACTGTCTGAGGATATTTCTAAGTTTTCTATAAATGCTTGTTTTCCACAGAAAAAAAAAAGTGCCTCTGTTTCTCCCAGTAAAGACTGTTTGCGGTGCTAGCGGTGCCACCAGCGTCGGGCATGTGCTGGGCAGATGTTCTCCCACTGAGCTATAGCCCTTATTTGCACCTCTCAAAGGCATCCCTGGGTCCAGTTGGCCAAATCCTAGACATTGTGTTACTGATGCTCCTTCTCTTTCAGATCAAAGGCTCTTGGTCCAATAAAAGAGGTAAAGAAAACTACAACCCCTACAGCTATGGGAACATCTTCACAAACTGCTGTGTCGCCCTGTGCGGGCCCATCTCCCCCAGGTAAGAGTCAGAGAGCAGTGCATTCAGTACAGGTCTGGGGAAAGCTGCCTGGCCCCACCTGCTGGAGCTGGTCATACCCACCGATGACCCCAGTTCCACTGTCTTTGGTGTGCCGCTTAGACGCACCCAGTGACACAGAAGCCTGGCTTCGTTTGGTCATACTTCGCTTCTTTTTGGTCGTGAACTGATTTGTGTCCTATTGGGAAGACATTTTATATTTCAGACTAGGAACCAGAAGCATGTGACCTTGCTCATTACTGGCTGCCACTGAGCTTCTGGGATGACCTGGGACCAGTGATTAGCACGATTAAGGAGCCAGAGCTGTGTGTAAGAAGCAACTAGAAACTCTATAGGGATAAATGCTAGAAACCATATAGGGATAAGGGCTAAAACTGAGGGGCAGGCAGGGTGCTCACCTAGTCCCAAGGGAGAGCTTGAGAAAAAGAATAGACGGTGTTGTCAGGGTGACTGTGTGTGTGTGTGTGTGTGTGTGTGTGTGTGTGTGTGTGTGCGCACGCACACATTTCCCTCCTATGTGCTTTGAATGTATCAGCTTTGAAACACGCATTCCATGCCTATGAGGTGGATACCATTGTCTTCTGTTTTATCATAAGTAAACTGAGGCACAGAATCTAAACAACATTGCCCAAGACTGCACAGCCTGCAAATGCTGGCCAATCAGACCATCTTACCTTTGAACCAGTGTGTGCCTTCGCGGGTCAGAATTGTACAAGTTTAAAATACAGCCAGCATCTGGTTGTTTGTGAGTGACACAAGAGTAGAATACTTCTTAAGAAGCCAAACTTTCATCTACTGAAGCACGGTTAATAAAAACTCAGAACGAGAAATTGGGGTTCAGCCTGAAGGTCAGAAAAGAAAAACAACCAGCCACTGGTTCTTACCTCTACCTCAGTCTGAAATGGCGATCCTGCTTCCAAGAATCTCAGAATGAGACTGTGTGAGAGCTGTCTCCTCCCGTTTTATATTCCTCTCTAGGGCTGGAATTAAAGGCGTGTACCACTCGGTTTCTATGCTAAACCAGTGTGGCTGCTGAGATGAAAGGTGCGTGTTAGCATTGCCTGGTCTGTACGGCTGACCAGTGGGGCTGTTTTACTCTCTGATCTTCATGCAAGTTTTATTTATTAAAACAAATGAAATGCCACTACAATCTACAAACATCCATGGCAGGTATCTGACTGAGCTTCTAATTGACTCATGCTTCCTCTGCCTGGTCTCCAAAGTGGATAGCCCCCAAGGCATTTCCCTTTGTACGAGTAGATCTCACAGGCTTGAGTTTATGAGACATACTCTCCTTGCCACTGCCAGTCTCAGCAAACCCTCACTAGAGAGTGAGTGTAACTGGGGGAGGGGTGGACAGCCCTGACATGTGACCAAGGCCATTCAACCAACCACAGAGTCAGATAGCTGTGTTCACAGCATGGGGGGGGGGGAGCACTGGATGACTAGAAATGGGGCCTCTCCCAGCTCTGGCCCAGAACGTTAGGAGTGCAGTAAGTCTCTCTCCTCCTGAATTAGGGGACTCTGGGGGAACCCCATCTACTCTTTTTTGTTTTGTTTTTCAAGATAGTGTTTCTTTGTGTAACAGGCCTGGTTGTCCTGGAACTCGCTTTGTAGTCCAGGCTGTCCTCAAACTCAGATATCCACGTGTATCTGCCTCCCCAGTGCTGGGATTAAAGATATGCACCACTGCCGCCCAGTCCCCCATTTACTCTTCGGAGACTTCTCTTAAGGAGCAAACAGACAAAGCAGGAAAAGCCCAGGATTACCTGGAGATGAGGATAGGGCCTTTCTCATAGGCACCAGTCCCTCAGGAAGAGCTTCAGATGCCCCTGGACTGCCTTCTCGGGATCCTTTGGTCAGGAAATGTAGGGCCCGGGTCTACCCTTGTTCCTGGGGTGCATCTTGAGGACAGTTTCTGGTCAGCTAACTAAAGCATTCTGTTTGTTCCTGTGTTCCCTCTGCCCCTCCTGGTGATTAGCTATAGGGCATTGACTCCATCTTTGGCATGGTAATTTCCCACCTGCCTGGGCGGAAATTCTTGTGCAGCAGCTAGGTATATAAGGATTTCCCCAAGGTTAAATAAATGGCATTCAGCTGATCTCCTTTCGAATGACCCAGGTCTCTTTGTGTGTTCTTTCAATCTCCAGGCCCTTGCCTGACTCGCAGACGGTACAGTGGCGCGCAAACTGTACCGAGGGTGTAACACAGAACCGGGTGTTACAAGGAAAAACCTTGGTGAGCCATGAATCACTCACCACCTTAGATTGTCTTTCTGCCAGTGTGATGTTGAGTCCTAGGGTAGGCCATAGAGAGGGCTTGGAGGAATGTAAGAGCAAAGACCCAAACTGTGGTTCCCTTAGCCAGAATCCATGCTAGAGTCCAGAAAAGGCGCTGAAACTCCCTGCATCCCATCCACATCTCGTCCTAAACCTGGTCCTGGATTTGCATGTCGCTCTGTGCATATATTCATAGATCCAAACTTGTAATGACCAAAATGACCTCCCTGACAAATGGATTGACTTGGTGTTTGTACTGGCTGGTTTTATGTCAGCTTGACACAAGCTAGAGTCATTAGAGAGGAAGGGACCTCTAATTCCTCCACAAGGTCTGGCTGTAGGCAAACCTGCAGGACATTTTCTTAATTGGTGATTGGTGCGGGAGGGTCCAGACCATTTTGTGTGGTGTCAACCCTGGCCAAATGGTCCTGGGTTCTCTAAGAAAGCAGGCTGAGTAAGCCATGGGGAGCAAGGCAGTAAGCAGCACCCCTCCATGGTCTCTGCAGCAGCTCCTACCTCTGGGTTCCTGCCCTGCTTGAGTTCCTGTCCTGTCCTCTTTTGACGATGAACAGTGATGTGGAAGTGTGAACCAAACCCTTCCCTCTACAAGCTTCTTTGGTCATTGTGTTGATTACAGCAATAGCAGCCCTAAGACAACTGGGTACTGGGGGTCTATTGCTGTGGTCTAACCTGGCCATGTTGTTTGGGGGAAGATTGTGAAAGGGCTTTGGAATTTTATGCAAGAAAAGCCATTGAGCTCAACGCTTGATGAGTTCTTCTGTAGGAGCCTGGAAGATAAGAATGCTGAGGGTAATGCAGACAATAGAGGCCGGGCTTCTGAAGTTTCGGAAGGAAGGTTAAAGACTCTTTCAGGGCCATGTGTTATTTTGAATTAAGGTCCTGTGGTTCTGGGTAGCTGGGGCTGAGGAGTCAGCTGTGGTGAGCAAGATCGAAGGGCTGGGACACTTGATGCTGGTCAGCCGGAGAGGAGAAGTTAGTAGTGATTAAGAAGAGAACAGCGTAACTGAGGTGAAATCTTCTTGGAAGTGTTTCAATGCACAAAAGCTGTGCTCCAGAGATGGTCAAGGTTGTACCCTTGCATGGCAGCCAAACTTGGTATCTCAGAGTCACCCAGGCCGTACTGATTTTGAAGGCATAAAAGGAGTCATGGAGAGCAGATGAGGCTTGGCACCGTGAGAGGCCAGGAGAGGTCACTGGTTAAAGTGCAGCCTCAGGAGCAGTAGAAGGCCCAGGATTGAAAGGGTCTTGCAGAGAAGCTGAAGCTTGGCACCATGAGGAGAACCTATGGTAGGCTGTTGGTGAAAGTGCAGCCCAGTTGCAGCAGAGAACCCAGCATTTTGAAGATGCCGGTACCACAGGAGGACCAAGAACAGCAGCAGTGGTGGAGTGGAGCCAGCTGGAGCCTGGAAGACAAACTGAGTATGCTGCAGACATACTCAGACAGACAGAGCTGTGAAGTGGCCCCTAGCCCCTTGGAGGAGCCCAGAAGGACCACGAGTGAATCCCAGACTCTAGACATTGAATTATTTATACTGGTGGAGTTTGGTTTTGCTCTGTTCACATTGTGACTTGCCCTGGGTCTTCCCTCTTGAAGTGAGAAAGTATTTAATTTTTGATTTTTACAGAAGCCCACAGCTGAAAGATTTTGAACTTTCACAAGAGATTTTAAATTTTTAAGGAGATTAGATATTTTAGAGACTGAAATTTTAATGTGTTTGAATTTGTAAGAAATGTGGAACGTTTTAAAGTTATATCTTATATCGTGATATTAATATTAATGTGCCGTCTTGGGGGGTTTGTGTAGGATGAGTATGTAGACCTGGTCAGCCTTACAGACCAGGCAGTGGTAACACACACCTTTAATCCCAGTAGCCACACTAGTTGCCGTAGAAACTGGGCGGTGCTGGCCTTTAATCCCAGTGGTGCACGCCTTTAATCCCAGCTCTAAAGAGGACTGTAAAATGTTTGGAGACAGCTCTCAGGCACAGTCTCAGTCTGAGATTCCTGGAGACAGAATTGCCATTTTGGACTGAGGTAGAGGTAAGAGCCAGTGGCTGGCTGTTTTGCTTTTCTGACCTTCAGTTGTACCCCAATTTCTCTTTCTGGGTTTTCACTAATAGTGCTCCACCTGGTTAGAGGTTAGCTTCAATTTCTGAGGTTGGCATACTGAGCTGTGTTTCATTTTACTTGTGGGGACCAAGGATGCTAGGCTGGAGTGACCTCTACCCTTTTACACCCCCACTCCATTGAATCAACTTGACAGAGTCTGAGGAATCCATAGGGAAAGGCTGGGTGTTAATGGACACCCCAGGGTTGACCCCAGGCCAATGAAGATGATGATGTTCATCTCTGCCCTTCCCTCCTGCCTTTTCTGGCCTTTTCTTCCCTCAGCTCTGTGTCCTCACATAGCAGGGCCTTTTCTGTCAGGCCAGCTAGGTCAGCAGTGCCATACACCTCGGACGTAGCTTGAGTTGCCTTTCTCAAGAAGTGGGGTAGTCTGTGATGAAGAGGTAGTCTGTGATGAAGGGGTAGTCTGTGATGAAGGGGTGGTCTGTGATGAAGGGGTAGTCTATCTGTGATGAAGGTGTAGTCTGTGATGAAGGGGTGGTCTGTGATGAAGGGGTAGTCTATCTGTGATGAAGGTGTAGTCTGTGATGAAGGGGTAGTCTGTGGTGAAGGGGTAGTCTGTGATGAAGGGTAGCCTGTGATGAAGGTGTAGTCTGTGATGAAGGAGTAGTCTAGTTAGTCAAGAGAAATCAAAACTGATCATGTGCAGGAGGGGCCTAGGGAAAAGTGCGAGACAGAGAAAACGGGTAGGGTGCCTTAGAGTTTCTATTGCTGTGAAGAGATGCCATGATCATTGCAACTCTTATAAAGGAAAACATTAACAGAGTGGCTTAGAGTCTCAGACATTTAGTCCATTATCATCATGGTGTGACATAGCAGAGTGTGGGCAGACATGGTCCTACATCTTGATTGGCAGGCAACAGGATGCAAACTAAGATACGAGGCATAGCTTGAGCATATATGAGGCCTCAAAGCCACCTCCACAGTGACATATTCCTCCAACAAGCCATACCTACTCCAACAAAGCCACACCTCCTAATAGTGCCACTCCCTATGAGCTTAAGGATGCAATTACATTCAAGCTACCACATACGATATGAGGGGCCTGTCTTAATGGGTTTCTATTGCTGTGACACCATAGCCAAAAACAGCTCAAAGAGGAAAGGGTTTATTTTATCTTGCAGCTTATAGTCATCCAGGGTTCATCTAACAACCTCCCATTGCAACTTCCCTGATATAGGCAGAGCTATTCTCCAAGTGGTCAGATATACCTATTACTACAGACCTAACCTATTGTCATGAACCCTGTTCAGGACTTGGAGCTCCTTTCAAGGATTCTCTGAAGCTAAATTGTCTGGTACTGCCTGTATAGTACTTCCTGGGGTGCTGTAACTAAGTGTCATGAGAGGAGGGGCTGGAAATAACATGTTGTCAGAGGTTTCTGTCCTGCCCGGTTCCCACAGTCATTAAGTCCTAAAGAAATCACACAGAGGTCTACATTAGTTATAAAACTGATTGGCCCATTAGCTCAGGCTTCTTATTAACTCTTATAACTTATATTAGCCCATTATTCTTGTCTATGCTAGCCACATGGCTCGGTACCTTATTCAGCGAAGTAGTCACATCTTACTTCTTCTGTGGCAGAGTCAGGATGCAGAGAAATGGGCTTCCTCCTTCCCAGAATTCTCCTATTCTCATTGACCCACCTCTACTTCCTGTCTGGTTGTCCCACCTATACCTCCTGCCTAGCTACTGGTCAATCAGTGTTTACTTAAAATATAATTGACTAAATATTAACAGTTGTCCCACACTGAGATGTAGTTCTCACAGTCTGAGATCAGAAGTCTAAAATAAAGGCATCACCAGTCGAGCCGTGTGTCCTCTAAGTAGGAAGTGTTTATCCTTGTTCTGCCCAGCCTCTGCTGGTGACCAGCCATCCTCAGTCTTAGCTTCTACGTTCTAGTCTGTGCGTCCATGTTTTGTGGCCTCTTTCCTGTGTCTGTTTCTCCACATGGCACTACCATCTATCTTCTCTCCTTAAGGACACCAGTCCTAGTGGGCTGAGACCCTCCTTAGTTAGGAATTCATTTCTCATGGTTACCTTTGCAAGGTAACCATAGGTTACAAATAGGGTCATTCACAGGTGCGGGGATTGGCACAATTCATTCCCCAGTGCTCCTCTTCAAGCCAATGCCAGTGGACAGAGGCGTGGGAGAGAATGTGGCTTTGGTGGGGATGTTTGAAAATGAATACAGAGAGCGCAAAGCAGAGTGCATGCAGGTGTGGTTTGCTCTGGTCTCCCACAGTACGGTGTGGGCTCTCAGAAGGTATTTCTGAATTGGTGTGATAAAATGATGTAGCCTTGAAACTAGAGAAGAAAGTTGAGAACAATTGTGGCAGTGGGAGGTAACAAAGAGGAAGCTGTTGGGGGCTGTAGCAGGTGACAAACATTTAGAGTGATAAGGGGAGCAACCAATGCCACAGGCCTCTTTAAAAGTAGAAATGACAGGGAAGGATACAATTCAGTGTTAGAGCATGTGTCTAGCATACACAGGTTCAAATCTCAGTACCCTAAAGGAAAAAGTGACAGAATTTGGTAACTGATTTCATGTGGAGGATGCTTATGGAAAATTCCAAGATGCCTAGGTGGGTTCATTACAGAGCCTGTTTAAATCTCTTTTCCTATTTCAGGAATAACATACCCTGATAAAAAACAATTTAATGGCAGAAGGTCTTATTTTGGCTCACAGGTCAAGGGTACTTCAGGACAGCAAAGTCAAGACCCAGAGGAGCTTGATACAGCTGGTCACATTGTATCCACAGGAAACAGAACAACAATGCTTATGCATACCTCACTTTCTCCTTTGTAGCCGTAGCTGAATATTTTTCAGCTGGTCCCCCTGGACTGGGTTCTTTCCCATTCATGGGTCCCTGCAGCTGCTTATGGAATAGCACTCTAAGGTTTAATATTAATCACAATTGTTTGGCCAATGGCTCAGGCATATTACTGACTAGCTCTCACAACTAAATTAACCCATTTCTATTCATCTGCATCTTGCCATTAGGCTGTGGCTTACCAGTGATGCTCTGGCATGTTACTCCTTCAGCAGCTACATAGCATCTCCATGACTCTGCCTTTCCTTTCTCTGAATCTTTGTTTGGATTTCCTGCCTAGCTGGCCATTGGCTGAAGTAGCTTCATTCATCAACCAATAAAAGCAGTGCATATTTGCAGCATCCAGAGGGACGTCCGTCCCACATCAGTGTACAGTCCAGGACCCCAGGCTAGGGAATGGTACCTCCCACGGTGTGAGGATTGTTCACAATCAAGATAATCTCCCACAGACATGCCCATATATAGTGGTATACTATTTGTGATTTAATAAATAAAAGTTGCCTGAAGATAAGGGGGCAAAGCAGCCACACTAGTTTGCCATAGAGGCCAGGTGGTGGTGGTGCACACCTTTAATCCCAGCAGCCACACTAGTTTGCCATAGAGGCCAGGCGGTGGTGGTGCACATCTTTAGTCCCAGCACTAGAGAAGCATATAAGATGTGAGAAAACGGGTCTTAGGCTTAGTCTGAGGATTCATGGAGACAGGATATTGCCTTTTGGTCTGATCTCTCTGGTGGTTGGCTGCTTTGCTTTTCTGATCTTCAGCTTTAACCCCTATATCTGTCTCTGGGTTTTTATTATTTGTGCTATACCCATGGGCTCATCTCCCAGGTGATTCTAGATCTCATCAAATTGACACTTGAAATTATCCACTGTAGAGGGACCCCAAGCCTAGACATTTAAATAACATTATTATCTTTGAGCTTTTCCTCAGCCTCTCCTTCCTGTGTTTGTTCTTCTGCAGCCTCATCGACAGAAGAGGGTACATCCAGCCTGACACACCGCAGCCAGCAGCACCATCCAATGGGATCACCATGTATGGGGCCACGCAATCGCAGAGTGACATGGTAGGAACTGCCTACATCAGGGCCACTGTTCCCTGCGAAGCCCTCTCTTCTGCTGGCATGCCCTCTAACCTAATAACACATGCCTGAAAAGCAAATGTTAGTAGGAGGGGCATTTGGAACATCCATATGACTGGTATGCTAGCATGGGAGAAGTAAATGACCAAGTCGGACAGTATTCAGGGGGGGACCGTGCCAGCCAGTGTGACTAGCTCGTTACTTAACACACACACACACACACACACACACACACACACACACACACACACACACACAGTATCTGTGCTCCAGTAGTATATGGCACATTGAAGGAAGCCCCTGCCACACAATCAGAGATCATGTAAAGGACAGCATCTGCCTTCCCCCTAGGGCTGGACCTGCTTTGCAGTCTTCATTTCCTGTGCTGTGCATTCCCACGGTGTGATGTTACTATACTAATGTACCCTGCTTCTCTAAGTAGGCAGACCAATGTGTCTCCATACTTCCACCCTGAATCTTAGCCCGGTTTGCAGCCGCTTTGTACAATTTCAGGCCCAGGGCTCCATTAGTAACAGTGAAAACCAAACTCCCTGCACGCCTCTCCTGAGCATGCATGCGCCATGCCCAAATCACCGTAAGGCAGGAGGTGGGGAGAGAGCAGGAAATGCCTTACTGTGGACATCTGCAGCCACTGCACATTGACCGTGACCCTCGGAGCCTGAATTTCCTGAGGTATTTAGAAGCCAGTGGCCTCTCCATTTGCCTAAAGAAGCTTCCAGCTTCCGCAGAACTGAAGTTGAAGCCCCCACCCACCCTGCTGCTTGTCATTTGTGCAGCTGAGTCTCCTACACGGAGTTTCCGTGTCATACAGAGGAGCTGGCTGGGGATAGACTTGGAGAACCCTCGCTGCTGAGCAGAGAGAGCTTGGTGGCAGCTGTCTCCAAGCCCTGGAGCTAGGAAATCATCCCATTCCCTGGTCACCCAGGACTCAAGCCCCCTGCAGGAGGAGTTCATTGTTTGCTGCCGGTGGCACCTTGGTTGAGTTGTGTTGCTTCACCAGCTAATAGTCTCCTCTGAAAGCAATGTGGACACAACACAGTCTCTGGCACTCTTCCCCATGAACACCCACGCATGCCCACACAAGGAACCCTGCAGGCCTCTTACCACATTTCTCAGGGAATCAAGAACGGAGAGAGTAGGATATGTGCTCACAAAAGGGAGGATATTGAATTTATTAGGCAGCAGATGTCCAAGATACTTAACGACCTCATTTAATCCTAAACCAACAGTGGAAAATTATCACTCAATTTTTTTTAGCTGTAAAAGGAGTATAGCAGAATTTCCACCAGTGTCTAGTGATTGCTTCTCTGACTGGCATACATACTATATGCATGCAAACTCTCACCCATTCATCCAGCACCTTCCCAAGGTTCTTGCTGTGTGCTGAGTGCTAGACTCCTGGGATAAAAGGCTTATAGTGCTTAGCCCCCCATATTCAAGGTCCTGGGAGTCAGCACAACATGCAAGCAAGTCCATGAAGGCAGTGTTAGCAACCTTCCTCAGATGGCAGTGTTCTTATGGAGACCGGTAGCCTTGCATTAGTCTCCATGAGATCCCCTAGCAATGACCCCAGATTGCTCTGCACAGCCCTTAGATTCAGAAGCTAAACAAGGGCATCGTGCAGGGGCTATCAGCCACTCTGGACTCTGTAATAGGGCATGGATTAGTTGCTTTTACATGGCGTTGATCAAAATACCTGTGAGAACAACGTAAGGGAAGAAATACTTCTTCGGGCTCACGATGCAGCTGATGGTTCAGCTGACAGCTGCTTGGCCTCTTGTGCTCGGGCAAGACGTGATGGTGGCAGGAGCATGCGCAGAGTGTGATCTTCACTTCAGGGAGAACAGAAAGCAGAGTGGGGGAGGGGAGAGAGCAAGAACAGATAGGAAGAGGATGCCTTCTTTGGATAAACACCCAGGTGACCTACTTTCTCCTAAAGGATCCAGAACCTCCCACCACTGGCCATACCTTGTGAGCCTGTGAGAGACATTTCACAATCAACCCATAATAATACAGAACTGTGTGGTCATTCCATGGTCCTGGACACTTGGGCCTGCCGTAGGAGTGGTGCAGAGGCTTCTCTTCCACATGGGGGTACTGTAGAGTCAGCAGGCTTCAGAAGTCCAGGTGCTAACCATTACATGGTGGAACTGAAGCCAGCCTGTAGATACCTTGAAGAGGGACAGAGAGGTGGAAGGAGGGAGAACTGGCCGCAGAGACCAAATAGCCACCACTTACCCCATAAGTGAGTTTGACAAGTTCCATAGCCTTTCCTGGACTCCATTCTTAAAGTGAGAACATTGATGCTGTCATCTGGTAGGGCTTCTGTGAAGATAAAGTAGGAGAATGGATAGCATTTAAATCTTGCCTGACACAGGGTGGGTACAATGTAAGCCTTCGCTCTTATTATTCCCTCCCTGGCGTTCATCGGTAGCAAGATCGGGAGCAGTTGTAGTCAGACAGGAGAGTCCATGGCTGACGAGTGTAAGAGCTACCAGTTATTCGGAGCTCGTGCTGCCTCTCTGGTCCTCAGCATTGCTCCTTTGCAAGATAGGAGCCAGGACTTCCTGTGTCTAAAGTCCCTTCCGGCTCTGACCAATTATGGGTCCAATCTTTGAGCCTCACAATCCCAACACATAGGTTAGCCCCACCTGGAAGAGGGTGGGCCATGGTTCTCAGTTCTTCCTCCTCCAACCCATCACGCCCCACAATTCCCAAACTGAGTGCAGTCCAGTCTACCTGCCACCAACCCCCCCCCCCCCGCCCAGAGATTTGCACTGTGCGTTCCTCTTCTCATTTGTCTTGTGTTTCTTATGTATTTCCGGGGATACACAATTATCTTCTTAGGCTGCTTGATTCGCTTTGCTGGTATTCGGCTGAGGCGCGAGAGATGTGGTCTGTGGATTCTTTCTCCTGTAAAACTCTCTCAGTGTTGGTGTCAGAATGATAACTGCCCTTATAGAATGACTTCAGAAATGTGTCCTCTAGTCTTTCGCTGAATATGCTGTGAAAATGGATGCTGTCTTATCTTTGCCGATGCGGAAGAACTCCCCAGCGAGGCCTCTAGCTTTGAGTTTTCCTTCCTCTGTGCTTAGGAGTCTGTTCCGATTTCTGTTTCTTGGCCGATGTCAGCTGCAGGTGTCCCTGTGGAGATGTGTGCGTCTCAGGCATTGCTGTCAATCCCTACCTGTCTTACATCAGTACCACTCTATTCTGAAAACAGATGCTAAAATGTTAAATAGAAAGTTCCAGTAACTGGTCAATGTGGGAGGAAAGAGACATAGACGGAGACTTCAGTGCAATTATAAAAGCACACGGTGGAGGCCCGGCCAGATGGCTCACTGGGTAAAATCACTTTCCATCCAAGGATACAAGCCTGATGACCCGTGTTGGGCCCCCAGAACACACATAAAGCTACAAGGAGAAAACCACATCTGCCAAGTTTTCCTCTGACCTCCACACGTATGCTGTGTTCTGTACACACATACCCGCACGCAATAATAAAATAATAACCTTGAAATCATTTTAAAAGCTCATGGAATAATTCTCTGAGGGGCAAGTTGGGATATTTTTTGGAGTACTTGTTTTAATCTTTGTGTATATGTGAGGATGTGTGTTATGTGTGTTCACACATGTGAGAACAGGTGCACTCATGCCACAGGGCATATAGAAGTCAGAAGACAGCTTCAGTTCTTGATCCCTGACTTCCGCCTCGCTTGAGGCAGTGTATTCCAGGCCAGCTGGCCCGTGATCTCCTGGTGACTCTCCTGCCTCCGACTCCCATCTTGCTCCTGCGTGTGGATACGCACCACCATGCCCAGCTTTATGTGGTCCTGAGGGTCCAAACTTAGGTCCTTGCACTTAGGTAGGAAGTGCTTTACCCATGGAGCTATTTTCCCAGCCCTAATTTTGGTATTTATTTTATTTAAAAAATACATGTAACTCTCCCAGCTGAGAGAGTGGTACCTCCAGCCAAAGAACTCAACCAGGGGTCACGGATCTTTTGCTGTTTGCTTTGCTCTTTCTCTCTTTGAGTAGCATCAGGGCCAAATATACACACCCAGCAGTCCCCTGGAGGAGACACGTATGGTAAAATTAGTGATGGTATTTAAGAGTAACAGCACAATTACTTCTTTGGGGCTATTAAAACATTCCTCTCGTGACTTCTAGACTGCCTATAACGGACATCCCTACTACACACCATCTCTCTCTCTCTCTCTCTCTCTCTCTCTCTCTCTCTCTCTCACACACACACACACACACACACACACACACACACACACAAAGCCAGCACAACAAGACCAGCAAGGTCTGACCAGCATTTCCCAACAGCTCCCAAGCCGTCTGGTGTCTTCTAATGCAGCCGGAGATAGCAGGCATCTCTCCTCTGTTCCTTGGAAACAGAAGCAGCTGGCCCAGCTGTTTGCCAAGAAATCCATCACTTTCCTTTTTATGGATTTATTTTACAGAGTTAGCACTCACAATCAATTTGAAAAATCTTGTATCCTAATCCTCAATATGAAACAAACATGCGAATCCATTAATAGTCAGAGTCATAAAGTGAACTTCAAGCCAGTTTGAAGCAAAGCCAAGTTGCTTGGGTACAGACCCGCACTGCATCTAGTGATGCTCTCTGAGGATCTGCTCTCCTAATAACTTTTTAAGTGCTGTTATTTGTGAGGGCTGTCTCGTTCCGTTTTCACTACAGCTTAGAAGACATCCCCAGGGGTGGGGGTTTGGATGAGAGCGTTCTCCATGGGAGCATTCATCTGAACACTTGGTCCCCAGTTAGTGGAACTGTTTGGAGAGGACTAAGAGGTGTGGCCTTGCTGGACTGTGTCACTGGGAGTGGGCTTAGAGGTTTCAAACAGCTTCCACCATTCCCAGTGGTACCCTTTCCCCTCTCTTACTCCAGCCACTGTGCCCACCTACTGCCTCTGTCCTACTTGGGACAGTCCTCTTTAATACAAGAGAAAAACACCCAGCCTCCAGAGCTTGTGGCAGATAGGAGTTGTCATCCTACAGATACCGGAATGGGGAGAGCCAAGGACTCCTAGCACTGACAGAGAGAAAACAAGTCAGTATCGTCCTTGCTTCAGGACCCCGTCCAGGGACGACACTAACTCAGCCCATTCTGTCTTGCCACCTGCTGTCATTGTTCCATCCTGCAGTCTTCTTATCAGCCATCTGTCTTCTTTTTTTTTTTAATGAGGTGGTAAAAACCGTAATCAAAAGCATCTTAAGAAGAAAGGGTTTATTTGGCTTATGTATCCTGAGTTACCAGCCATCAAGGGAAACCCAAGAAGGAACTTTGGGCAGGAACTGAAGCAGAAGCCAGGGAGGAATGCCACTGCCTGGCTTGCTCAGCCTGCTTTCTTACACAACTCAGGACTACCTGCCCACAGGTGGCCCCACCCACAGTAGGCTGGGCCCTCCTACATAATCACTAATCAAGAAAATGCCCTATGGACTTGCCTACAGACCAACCTGAGGGAGGCACTCTCTCAATTGAAGTTCCCTCTTCCCATACGACCCTGGCTATGCCCAGTTGACGGAAGAGTAACCAGCACACCCTCCCAGTGCCCAGAACACACCTTCATGGCTTCCAGGGTCCCGTGCCATAAGTTCCAGGCCGATCAGACTAAGGCCAGTGGACACAGCTGTGTGCCAAGACAGGCACTGAGCTCAGCGGTCACCCGCTCACCTCATTCCATCCATGACCACTCACACATGCGTTAGCCATTTCCATAGCATAGCAGCTGTGACTTGCCATGGGCTGCACCAAGTGCATGGATCACTCCTATGACCTCCACGATGACCCCAGGAGATTGGCACTAACATTGGATCCATTTTTCAGATAAAGAAATTGGGTGTGCAGAGCTTAGGGAAGTCTGCCTAATGAAAACACAGTTTGACCTGAGTCCCTACTTTGAACTCCATGCTATGCTGTGCGCTGGTGAAGAAACGTGGAAAATTGGAGTGTGTATGAGTTTCTCCCAGAGTCTTTCAGTCCCCACAGTCTGTCGCCCTCATGTTCCCTCCCCCGTGGAAGCCTACTATGGGGAGAGATTTATCATCATCATTCATGTTCTAAGGAGAATAAAGTCAGATTTCAGGGATGTATGAATTTCAAGAATTTGATATTTGACTTAGATTTCAAGAGCATTTCAGACTAGGTATGGTGGCTCAGGCCTCTAATTTCATCACTTGACAGACGGAGGCAGGAGGATTAGAAGTTCAAGGTCATCCTCAACTACGTGGCAAGCCAGCTAGCTTGAGCTACATGAGATCATGTCTCACCTGGAAGGACCAGACGGACAGACCATGAATAAGAGAACTCGCTGGGCAGGCATGAGGACCTGAGCTCAGATCTTAACTATGTTAAGAGTCAGGCATGACACTCACACACGCCTGTCACCATGGCACTGTGTGTGGAAACAGGATTGCCAAGGCTTGCTGGCCAGCAACCTACTTCCGGTTTCAATGGCAGACCCTGTCTCAAACGAGACAGGTGTGACAGAGCAGGACACCCAGCACCGTCCTCTGGCTTCAGCACTGGCATGTACACCCACATCCCAACACAAGCACTTACACACACATGTGAACCTACACACCTACACCTACACAAAAGTTCCCATTTTAATAATAGTAATAGAACAACAGTAATAATAAGTGTGTGTGTTTTAATGCCATTGGTTCAATACTTCAACCCCGGTGTCTACAATAGTCTCTAATAATTGTTATCAGTAGTGGCGGCTAAGGGAGAGAGAAGGAACGAGGTTGAGACTAATTACTGTGTCAATAATTACTGTGTGCCACTTGACTCGATCCTTTGCATTTATTTACATCTCATTTCATCTTCTCGAAGGTGAGGTGTTAATGAGACCAAGTGAGAGCATGCTAATTGTCCTATTGAGGAGACAAATTCCTCGATATTAAGTGTGTGGCACAGCTAACCGGGGACTGCGCTGAGGTTTCATCCTTAGCAATACTGACCCCATAAAAAGCGCTCTTCTTAACCCTCTACCCCAGGGCTTCTACATGGAGGTGTTTTCATGATGTTGAGGTAGTCACACCCCACAAGCTTACCCTGCGGAACACGATTCATCTGTCACAGTCCCAAAGCCAGCCTATGCCTGTGTGTGATCCATCTATAGCCTCTTCTGATGTGATCAATATGCCCGTCTGTGAGGGTTAACAAACATCACCTGACTGCATCTGGGGTTTCCTAGGGAGCAAGTTTCCAAGTGTGTGGTTCTGTAGGGATTGTTTAGCCTCTGGGCACACTTCTGAGGGTTGTGTTAGTTAAGTTCATTGAAGAAGACCCATGCTAAAGTGAGCAACACCATTCTCCGGGCTTGGTCCTAGACTGCATGGGAAGGCAGTTCTCTCTCTCTCTTCTCTCTCTCTCTCTCTCTCTCTCTCTCTCTCTCTCTCTCTCTCTCTCTCTCTCTCTCTCTCTCTCTCTCTCTCTCCTTCCTGATGGTGGGCACGTTCTGTGACCCTGACTGTACTGCCTACCCTGGCATCAAGGTCCATCCCACTGAAAGACCTAATAAAACCTTCCTTCAGTTGCCTTTATCAAGTAATTTGTCTTAACAGAAAACTAATAAACTCACATGCTGGCAGTCTCTACTCTGGCAAGTGGCAGTATTAGTAAATGCAATTAGCCACCCCTCCCTGCGTGCCCCCCAATCCAAACTATTTGCAACTCTTCAGGCTGGTGTAACAGCTTCCTGTATGGACTCAAACCAGATGAACCACCAGGCTGGTCCAAAGTGACCACTAGGATGCTGCTTGGGGTATGTCTTTAGTAACTTTTTCTGCATTAGTCATCTTCTTTTTCTTCTAGGGATTCTGATTATATACGTTAGAGCATTCAGTATCAGGCCGGAGGATAGGTCCCCATGACCCTGAGTATGGTTCTGCAAATTCTTTCAGTTTCTTGGCCTGGGTCACGTCTTCTGATCTTTCTTGATGTCCAGAACTTTTTCTTCTAGCATCTCCAGTCCACTGCCAAGCTCCTCTGGGGAATTCAGTTATTGTGATTTTATTTCCATAATTTCCCTTCGGTCCTGTCACAGTTTCCCATTTATTCGTGTGTTTGCTAATACTTAATTGAACAATGGACATTCCGGGTGGCCTAGTGTCTACTTTAGACTTTATGAACTTCTTTTGAAGAATGACCATTCCCATTTTAGCCCATCGTTGAATTGCTGGTTAATCACTTTGAATTTTTATGGGCTTGTGTCATGTTTGGTTAGTGTAGGACTGTGAAAATCCATGGGGCTTCTCAGGCTCCTCCCACTGCTGTCTGCTGTAAAGAACTGGTCAGACTTTACTCTTCAGCTTTGCTAGCATGGTATTGTCTTACCTTAGAACACAGCTCTTTTGGTCTTCGTTGTTGTATTGTTTTGAGACAGGGTTTCTCTATGTAACAGCCCTGCCTATCCTGGAACTGGCTCTGTAGACCAGGCTGGCCTCAAGCTCACAGAGATCCACCTGCTTCTGCCTCCCGAGTGCTGAGATTAAAGGTGTGCGCCACCATGCCTGGATAGGAGACAGTTCTTGTTCTTCTCAAGCTTCACCTTGTTGGTGTCTTAGCTGAATGCCAGCCACAGTGATGGAGGGCATTGATGAGACCAATCAGCCCTGTCTGTCTCAACTGCAGCATCCCTATTCAACTCTTGACGTTGTTGTAGCTACTGACTTACAGGTCCTGATAGAGATCCCAGCCCTGTTCTAAGAGTTATGGCCGACTCCCTATATCCCCTCCCTGCCCAGCATCCTCCAATGTCCTAACCCTCAGATCCAGCCACTGGTATCCCCATACCTGATCTCTGTGTTTCTACCCAGCAGGGCTGCCATGCTAGGCCTTGGGGAATTTCTTTGGCCGTAGAGCTTTCCCTGTGAGTTACTCTTCCTGGGAATCTACCGCCGCTCATCCTCTACTGTCACCACTTGCCACCATCTGCATCTGTCTTTCTGGCCATTCTTGTAGAGAGAGTATATGCCTGTCACTCATCACTCCCTCCTGAGGGTGGAAGTCTTGTCTCTGAGTAGATGACCTGAGACAGCAGATGCTCCCACATGCCCAGATGCCTTCACTACCTACTCTCCCAGTGACATACGAGACGATCTCTGCATTGGCTACTCTTCTACTGCTGTGATAAAATGCCACGACCAAAGGCAACTTCTAGAAGGCAGAGTTTATTCGAGGTTACAGATACGGAGGAAGGGTCCATTATGGTAGGAGAGGCACAGCAGCAGGAAGCCAGAGCAAAGAGCCAAACGGAAGTGGAGAGAGGTCATAGACTCTCAAAGTCTGTGCCCAGGGACGTACTTCCTGCAAGAAAGCTCCACCCCCTAAAGGTTCCACAACCTTCCCAAACCTGACCACCAGCTAGGGACCAAGTGTTCTAGGGGACATTTTATGTCCAAATTGCCACATTCACTGTGACCAAAACCCATCTCCAGTGCCTGTAACCTTAAAGTATCCAAGGAAGGGAAGTGATGAAGAGAATGGAATCTTAAACTGGAGCTGCAGGAGTCTCCATGCAGAGCCTGAAGTCACGGATTGTGGGGGAGACGCTCAAGCAACTTTAAGAGCTTATTGCTTGTTCGCTCTTCCCCGAATCTGCACTTCAGGAGGACTCTGGAAGGTGCGCTGGTCTTCTGACTGTAAATGTGTGCCCTTAAGGCCCAGGACAGGGCTTTAAGCCTAGCAGAGGTCAACCCTGTCCAGCTTGAGTCCTCTGACAGAGTTGAAGCGAAAGCTACGAGGAATCTAAGCCATTGTATATGTGAATCTAGACTGCCTAGAAAGTTCTTAGCATTTCAAAAATTCAGACTTTCCTCGAAATACTGGGTTTATTTCAGACTAGAATAGAGTGTGTCCCAAGTTTTACCCAAAAGTCTATAGAAATTGAGAGTAAATGATCTTGCTGATGGTTTGCTTTTTTTAAGGTTTTCTCTTTGTTTTACATTTATTTATTTACGTAGTGTGTGGGTGCGCGCGCATGCATGTGTGTGTGTGCGCATGCGTGTGTGTGTGCGTGTGCATGTGTGTGTGTGTGCATATCCACACATGCATCCAGTGCTGTGTTTGTAGAGGTCCAAGGACATCTATGGGAGTCAGCTCACTCCTTCTATCATGTGGGGTCTGAGCAGGAGCTCAGGTCTTCGGGCTTGGCAGCAGACACCTCTGCCCACTGAGCCAGCTCGCCAGCCCTCTGTCTTCACATTAAAGCACTAAATTCTCATCTAGTGTGATTTGCATTAGATCACATGTAACGTAATCTAATGACATCGGAACATCTGAAACCATAAATAATTTCTTCACCATGTAAACGTGGACACTGCCTTTGGCCTGTGACTCAGAGCAAAAGTCACAACATTCCAGACACAGCACAGTCAATTTCTACTCTGTCCCCCTTCAGTATCTGGCCAATTTTTAATATAAAAAAAGTCCAGTAATTTCATATGCTATAACCAGTGTTTGATTAATGCAGCCCTTTTTAAAGGATTATTCTGAAAATGAACATATTCGTTTCTTTCCATGTGCTCTTCATGCAGATGAACTGTCAGCATCATAAATCGGGGCACTTTTTCCTCTTAAAAATTACATAACCTGTAGATAAATTCAAATATACCTTAGATGCAAAGCCACCAGACTCAGAGAGAAACACGCAAGCAGTCATAGCGCCCTCTACTGCTGGAAGGTCAAAAGGCCTCAAATGAAAAGCTAGAAAAGCAGAGGGACAGGAAGTGGCTCAAGGAGAGCCTGCATTTGTGCGCGGGGAGGGTGGGAGGGAGAGAGAGAGAAAGGGAGAGAAGAGGGGAGAGAGGAAAGGGAGGAGAATAGATGAGAAAAAACAAGAAGAAATGCAAGGGGAAGAATCTATCAAAGAAAAACATGGAGGGACAATAAGTAGAATATGTAGAGACAGAGAGTAAGAAAATTAAATACAAATATCAACAAAGGTGGGGGCGGCAGGATGACTTAACAGTTAAAGCCACCTGCAGCCAAGCCTAAGGACCTGAGTTTGAGTTTGAGCCCCAATACCCACAGGGTGAAAGGAGAGCATCTGATCAGCTCCTAAACATTATCCCTGTCCCCCCACACACACCACAAAAAATAAATAAATAGATAAATGAAACTTTAAAGAAACTTTTTTAATCAACAAGAGGAAATAGAAATTAGAAGCAAAAGTTAATCCAAACCTATAATATTCTCAAATTCATTCACAACCATGACAGTTCATCCAACCATCATCCTTAGAATTTGGACAGTATGATAAATAGAGAAAAATTCTTACCTGAAAAAAAATGTAGTGTGTGTGTGTGTGTGTGTGTGTGTGTGTGTGTGTGTATGTATGTGCATGGGCGCGCGCACGCTATACAGTACAATTACATTTTTGCATAGTCTTCATTCATTTTATTCAGGTTCTCAAAGGAGATGTTCACGCAGACACTATTTATAGTATGGAAATTATAAGCTGCAGTGTGCAGAGCCTTCCTGTGATCACTGGTTAGAATCCGATGAGGCCCCACCCTGTCCCTTGTTCAGTCAATAAAACAGGGATATAAGCTGTACTCTGCTGGCAGGGTTGAGTCCTGTGTGCCCCCTGAATGAGTCAGATGGTTTTTAGAGACACAGGGCAGCAGGATTTCAGCCCTGAGGCGCATTGCCCCAACCCTATGCTTACTGGAACCATACAAAGCAAGGGGGAGTTACACAGGCTAAGGAGATCTGTGAACACAGACTGCGATCAGGGAGTATTCACAACTATGCCTACCCATCCTTTTAGATGTTTAAACAATGTGTGGGCACTGGAGAGATGGCTCGGTGGTTAAGAGCACTGACTGCTCTTCCAGAGGTCCCATGTTCAAGTCCCAGCACTCACATGGCAGCTCACAACTGTCTGTGACCTCAAGACTGACATCCTCACACAGATACACATGCAGACAAAACCCCAATGCACATAAAGGTGTTGTTTTTAATGTTTAAAGTAGACACTTGGAGAGGGCCGGGCGATGGTGGCGCACGCCTTTAATCCCAGCACTCGGGAGGCAGAGGCAGGCGGATCTCTGTGAGTTCGAGACCAGCCTGGTCTACAGAGTTAGTTCCAGGACAGGCTCCAAAGCCACAGAGAAACCCTGTCTCGAAAAACCAAAAAAAAAAAAAATAAAAATAAAGTAGACACTTGGAGAGATGGCAGCGTGACTTTCCGCAGATGTGCACACTTGTCCATGCCCGTGTGTGTGCAGATGTGTGTAGGATACGGCGGGAGTGGGGTGGGGGTGGATGTGGATTCCAGAGGTCAGCCTCAGGTGGTGTTCTGCCAGCGCTGCCTCCTTGTTTCACTGGACTGGAACTCATCAAGTAGTCTGGGCTGCAGTCAGTCCTGAGAATCCACCGTCTCTGTCTTCCTAGCATTGGGATTGCAGGTATATGCGGCCTTGCCTGGCTCCTTCCTCCCTTTCTTTCGTCCTTTCTTTTAACATGGGTTTTGGAAATCATACTCGGGTCCTAGGGTTCGCACAGCAAACATTTTACCAGCTGAGACTCTCCACAGACCAGATGCCACCAGGTGTCGCTATTAAGCATTTCAACAGAGTTCCAGCCAGTGCAGTGGCCCTTTTTTTTTTTTTTGGCAAGCCGAGTCTACCTGGTTAAAAAAAAAGTGAATCCCAGGAGAGGTCACAGTATGGGACTGCACCGCTCCAGAGAGCTTCGGTGACAAAAAGAAAACATATATGCAGAGAATGTGACCTCAGAAGGAAGCAGTGCCAACACGGGGCCAGCCTCACCTTTCTTGGCTTCATGGTGCCCTACCTCCAGGCCACAGCTGTTGTTTAAGCCAGCGAAGTGACGTTTGTATCTTCACATCCTCACCTCCTTGTTTCTTTGAGATTCCATTGGCTGGGATGAAACAAAACTCCCCACCCCCATTGCTATATCATCCCCCAGAACCCCCCTTGAATTTGGCTCCAGCCCTGAAGCCAGGGGCTTTCAACTTCTGCAGCCCTCAGCCTTCCCATCTAGGCTTAGACGGAGGGAACTTGAGAAAGGTGTGCTCCAGGAAGGGTGCGTGAGCAACAGGGGATGAAATAGACATTTGCAATCTCAGGCAGTTGCTCTTGCTGCCCCCATTAAGGTTGCTTTGTACGTGTTCCTGTGGGCTGCTTCTGGGTTGCCAGTGATGAATGGCACATCTGGCTGTGCCAATTGGTAGTAACAGGGCTATTAGTGTGTGGTTCTAATCAGGGACTACTGAGCCACATAAAGCCAATATTTACCAAGCTCCATATGTAGTTGTTGTTGGTTTGCAGTCAAAGGACCCAGCCTCAACACTGGATCCATCTAGTTGTGAGGTCTTGAGCAAGCCCCACAGCCCCTGCGTGCCCTAGTCCTTCCTATTTAAAGAGAGGAAGTATGCTTGTTCCCCAGCTAGTAGTTTGATCCGAGCTCCACACTCATTGCTTCTCCTTGCTGTTGGGAAGCTTCCTTCTGACTCTACTATGAGGAGCCGGGCAGGATGGAGTTTAGGATTCCCATGTTCTGTGCAGTGGCTTCTGGCTTCTCAAGTGTCTACACACTTCAAAGCCAAGGTGGGCAGAGCAACTGGGATCCCCGTCTCACAAACCAGAAATGTGTCTCACTGCTCTGTGACGTCAGCCACCTGTAATCCCAGCTCATGGGGGGCAGATAAGGGTAGCTGGAGTAAGCCTGCCAGCTAGACTAATAAAATTGGTACATCCCGGGTTCAAGAGGGAAACTCTGCCTCAGTACATATGCTATGGGGAAAGGTACCTGATTTCAACACCCCCTCCCCCACATGCACGGGTGTGCACATACAAACACATGCACATATATGTATACACTTGCATATGTATACACCACATACAAATACATACACAAAAACAAAAGTTCTCAACCTACAAGAAGCAGTGATCTCTACTGCTGAGGGTGGGAAAATCTTGTAACTTTTCCGGGATTATTTTTAAATGGCATCCTGTAAGTTTGGAGTGAAGGCCATGGGTATCATAGCTGATAGCTGACACTGCACCCTGGAGGCCCATCAGTGAGTCCCGCTCATCAGAGCACTGTATTCGGCCCCTCAGATTTGTATGTGTCATTTCTCTGGATGCCGGCTCCTTGCCTCTCTCTGCCTTACTGACCAGTCACTAACGGTTTCTCTTCTCCCACACTCTCCCGCCCCTATGTCACCCTCTCCCTTCCCTGCCTCTCTCTACCTTCTCTTTGCTGGCTCCCGCTGCTCTCCAGTGCGACCAAGACCAGTGCATTCAGAGCACCAAATTCGTTTTGCAGGCCGCAGCCACTCCTCTGCTTCAGAGCGAGCCGAGCCTCACCAGCGAAGAGCTGCACATGCCTGGGAAGCCAGGCTTGGGCACCCCGTGTGCTAGCCTGACTCTGGGTCAGCCCACGCCACCCTCCTCCATGCCCAACCTTGCCACCGAGGCCACGCTCTCAGACATTATGCCCCTGAAGGACGAGCACGGGGGCCACCAGTTTCTGACCCCGGATGAGGCACCGTCACCGCCAAGGATGCTGGGGGCAGGCAGTCCCCTGACACATAGCCGCACCATGCATATGCTGGGCCTGGCCAGCCAGGACTCTCTGCACGAAGACTCCGTGCGGGGCTTAGTAAAACTCAGCTCCGTGTGACCTGCATGGCCAGCCGCGGGACCACAGGTGACAACAAACGGAAAGAAAACAATGGACCTAGCCAAGTGGACATTTTGTTTGGAATCTGCCAGATGGGCCGGGGAAGAGAGGCTCCTCTAGAGGAGGAGCCTGGAATGAACGAGGCTGCGTGGATGCAGCGCCCTCTGTCGGCTGCTCTTAGAACAAACACGAGGAAGGTTTTCGACACTGGCGGCCAGACTGAAATTGCACTTAATGTAACGCTACTAATTGAAATTGACAGGCCTTTCCATTTGTTCGTTAAAACAAAACAAAACTCCTAACGGGAAAGGCCGACCAGACCTGGGTTTGCATGCCACACTCGTGCTACAGTGGTGGTATACCAGAAGACACGCTGCTTTCTCTGTTTTCCTTCCTTTCCTTCTTTTTAATCTTGTGAAACTTTCCAGAGCGACAGACTGAGCACAAAGGGCGATGCCTTCCTGCGCGGACTTAGCTGCAGAGGGTTACTGGGGCCCGTCCTGCCAGGGACAGACATTTAACCTCTGCCAGCGCTTAGATGGGGTGTTGTATTGTGCCACCGTTTGGGAGTCCTCGCCTCCTGTGTGAAGAACCTCCTGTGGACAGCCAATAAAATGACTCCTCTGCTATTTTTTTGATCTGTATACAATTGTCCTTAACAGCTTATATACAAACAGTCATTTGTTTGTTTGTTTGTTTGTTTGTTTACATTATCTTTGGTAAGGAATAATTCAGCACAGCCAAAATTCAGATTTTAGGATTGTGGGATTACCGGGTGACTCCTGGGTGGGAGCTGAGCTTGCCAATAGTCCCCAACCCTTGACACCCTCCCCTTCAGGGTCTGTTTATAAAACAGGTTTATCAGGGTTTGCTCTACACTTAAAGCCACCCACACGGCTATTACATGTAGTAGGTGAAGGGAAGGGTACTCAGGAGAAGGGTTGTTGTCTGGCTGTCTTCTCAGTCTGTGTGATGCTGGGGTGTTGCAGAACCTCATAGACACTTCACAGCCCTTGTGAAGCAACACTGGCGCCATACTGGACTTGAGGTTACGTAGTAGCTCGTGCTCTAAGCTGAACACACAGGAGGGTGACTCTAAAATGGCTGCTTCGCTCATCTGTCCTCCAGAAGGGAGCAACATCCTAGGGAGCCAGACTGATCTGAAAGCGGCTGCAAGGAGCTCACCACCACTCTCTCCAGCCTTCTTTTCCAGCACCACATCCCATGCCCAATTCACAGAACCTTGCGGCCATCTCAGAGCAAGGTACATTTCTCACTAATGCAAAAAAGGAGAGAGAGTTTTACTCAGGATTAAACCAGTTCCATCCAGGTCTCGTGGTCACAGCTGAAAATGGCTGCCTATGTCTTCTTGGGTCATCTTTGAGCGGCCTTTACTATCACACCCCATGGCGGTAGAGAAATGGGAGGTGAATTGTATGTAGCCGGTTTTCATTGTGTAGTTTTCCAGAGCCCCTAATTGTCTGGAATTTAGACAGAGCTTTTCTGCGACAACCCCGCACACAGTCAAAGGTTTCCGTCTGCAAACAAAGAGACTCCACACAAGAGCCCCCCTACACCTTCTCAACCACCACTGCCTCTTCCCTGCCCCTGGAGAGGGTTAGGGTGATGAGAAAGGAGATCCTGGCTCAGACTCATCCTGACCCTGGGATCAAATGTGGCTGGTCTTTTCCCAGATTCTAGGGGTGGAGACCAGCCATTCCTGGCACCCCAATATAGTTGTTGCCAATTTCCTGTAACCAACCCCTCTTCCAACAGCTCCATTTTAAAAATTCCAATGCAATGATAGCGTGACAGATAAGTCACCTAATACAGTGGGCTCTCTGTCTCTTCCTCTTCATCTATGGATTCAGTCAACCACGAATTAAAACTACTTGGGGGCGGGTGTCCATCCTGACTGGTGTAGATGTCTCTCCTTGTTATAGCTCCTAAATACGATTCCATAGCACCACACTGTGAGATTCTCAATTCAACTGCACCGGAGATGATTCAGTTTCTACAGAAAGGTGTGTGCATGTTCTATATGCAAACACTGTGCAATTTTACATAAGAGACCTGAGCATCCATAGACTGGGGGTTGCCATGGGACCCAATCCCATAAGAAAACTGAAAAGTGAATATGCTTATCAGTTACCCTGTTCTAACCCCATCCTCTATACATATGTGGCGCCATTTATCAAACAGAGGTTTGGGGAACTTGGAGAAGATGAATCCAGACCAGGCTCAAAGGAGAGGTTAGCACTAATGAGACAGCGTGCTAACACAAACGAGGTTGTAAAACCGACAAAACGTCCACAGCCTTTTCCTCTGTTGCTTGGGAATATGGAAAATTCATGACTCTGGCTCAGGGGGACCCACTTCAGTAACGGGGGGAGTGGTCTGCATTTCCCATTAACTGGGTCCATCTAGTGTGGCTGAGTAGACCTTGGCATTTCTAAATGCTTCTAGAGAGGTAGCAATCGATTGAATGCTAGCTAGAAAAAAAATAAAATGAATATTTCACTATGCTGTCAGGCTTGGGCCATTAACACACATGGGGGTGAGGGTGGGGGTAAAATTGTGTTTGTTTTCCATTCTCCCAGGAATGCTCCAGAGACCATGGGCCTCTCAAGCACTTGAAGGTTGGATTTAGCCAGACCACCCTGGTCTAGACCTGCTTCTGAGTGGACAGGATGACAGGCCGCTCTGTGCCGGGAGCAATCAGCATAGTGTTATGCTGCGCCCGCGTGAAAAATGTTTGTTCCGGCTTTGGTTATGATTCTTCAGCTCTATGCTACATCCTACCCCACGCCAGCAAAGTGCCAGATGCCTGTTCCCACCCAGCAAGCCTCTCAGGATGACCCTCACCTCCAAGTCTGTTAAGTCTTTGCCTGTGTCACCCATGGTCTTTGATGGGTTCAGACAAGGTCTAAGGACATTCAAGGGTGCAGCATGTAACTGCAAAAGAAGATGCAAACCCCGTTCTGCAAGCCATGTTCCACCACCATCTGCGTGGGTGAGCCTTAGTGTGCGTCTCACCGTGGGCCTGGACCCTCTCTAGACCAACAGCAAGAAATGAATGTATCCAAGTTGCCATAGGTGTCCTGGGTGCAGGACTGGGTGGCATCTCCAGGAATCGCTGGGATGGAACCTTTCAGAGGCTTCAGGGGCCTCTCCAACCCAGACTTACGCATGTTCCAGTTCAGAGCCAAACCTCCTCACCATCCTCTTGGGCCTGGAACACCTGCTCCCCAGCGCTGGCTTCAGGTTGGAGCTCACTCGCAGGTGTCAGGGGTCTACCTGGATATGATGCCGGACCTTTCCCAAGTGAGCTCCTCTACATCCGTCCACACCAGAACGCTCTTCAGCGCATTGAGTTCTTCAAGTAAGAAGAGCACAAAGAGAAATAATGTTGGATATATTCTCTAGTTAATACCTCAAAATCATTCTGAAACTGAGCCTAAATTAAATCGATGTTTATGTTTCTGCATTAAGTGCTTTGGTTGTGAAAACCTACCACGTTCTTATCTAAAAGGAAGAGAACTATGAATAAATTCTAATTACCCATGGTCTCCTTCACCTGTCCTGGAGGTCTGTCTATACGACACCATCTGCTGTTTTCCATGTTAGCTCGTATAAGGCTCTTGATCATTTCCTCAAATCTAGCTCTCCCTCCCCCATTTTCCTGCTCTTCCTCTCCTTTTCATTTTTGTTTTGTTTTGTTTTGTTTTGTTTTGTTTTTCAAGACAGGGTTTCTCTGTGGCTTTGGAGCCTGTGTCCTGGAACTAGCTCTGTAGACCAGGCTGGTCTCAAACTCACAGAGATCCGCCTGCCTCTGCCTCCCGAGTGCTGGGATTAAAGGCGTGCGCCACCATCGCCCGGCCTTCCTCTCCTTTTCCTATCTGCTCCCTAACCCTTGTTCTCTACACAAGCCCTTCCCTTTCTCAAATGCTTCCCCCTCTCCACTCCCCTTCTGTTCCCTCTTTCCTGTCTCTCCTATTTCTCCCTCCTCTTAAGTTTTCACTGAAATAGTAAATAATGTGTTGTTTTCTCTCAAATACCCAGCACATGCAATAGCTGGCAAATCCTCTATCACCATGGGATGTGGCTCTGATGATGCGGCCCCATGAATTTCCAAAAATAACTGCTTGGCGCATTAATCCAGCCATTAAAAATAACTGAGCGAAGGAAGACTGGGATTGGAAGACACCTGCATCTCCCGGGTTACTGCCAAGCTTTTTCACCATCAGCTGATGAAGTCTTAAACTCATTCATATGACAGAGGAATGAATTACAAGCTCATAGTTTTTCTGGATATTTTAAGCCTTGGAGAGAATAAAGGAGTCCTCATGACAGAGGACATGTCAGGTAGACATGCCTTGAAATTCTAGATAAATGGGTAAATTCTAGATATATAAGCTATCTTACTTAGGCTCCAGAAGAAAGAATAGAAGGCTTAAGTCTTGCTCACCATTTTTCAGAACACCATGAACATATATTTCATGATAGTCAAATTTTTGCCATAGGAAAAAAAAACAGTAAAGAACTTAAAACTCTTAGTAGACTCAAAGTCCTGACCCTGCCCATAGCCTGAGGTCACCTTGCTGTCCATAGCCTGAGGTCGCCTTGCTGCCCATAGCCTGAGGTCGCCTTGCTGTCCATAGCCTGAGGTCGCCTTGCTGCCCATAGCCTGAGGTCGCCTTGCTGTCCATAGCCTGAGGTCACCTTGCTGTCCATAGCCTTTCATATTTTCAGAGAGTTGTGTGCTTGTTAAGAGCCTGCCATGAGCTAATCAGTATATTGAGAACTGATCTTATACCTGAAATGAATTTTTAAAACTGTCAATTTGGGACTGAAGAGATGGCTCAGCAGTTAAGAGCACTGGCTGCTCTTCCTCACCCAGGTTCAATTCCCAGCACCCACATGGAAGTTCACAACTGTCTGTAACTCCAGTTCCAGGGGATCTGACACCTTCACACCAATGAACATAAATTAAAGTTAAATTATATTTAAAACCCTGCCAATTACATAAAATAGAAACTTTAATCGTTATCAGAGAGATTGTCTAGACCAAAAAGGAGTAGGAAGAAAAGGATCAACAAACATGCTCTGCGTGTGGGGTGTGTATGTGTGTGTGTGTGTGTGTGTGTGTGTGTGTGTGTGTGTAGCCATCTAATAAGAAAGTGGCTTGCCTAAAGCCTTGAGTCTCAGCTTTTTCATGTAGAGGCAATTGGAGAGCAATGCAGAAGTCCAGCCCCACCCCCAACCACTCACAAATGTTCACTCCTCTGCATCTGCCCAAATATGTGTGTGTGTGTGCATACATGCATACATACATATATACATATATATGCCCAAATAGTAGTGACTTAGAAAATGAGCTTTCCTCTTGGTCCTGCAAAATAAGTACAGAGATGGCAATGAAGAATCAGTGTGATGTCATCAGTCCAGGTACAGACCTCCTCCTGATCCCCTTCTGCCTTTCTCAAAAGCTTTCATGGTCATAAGATAGGCTGTTTGGTTCCAGCATCAAAGCCACATTCCAGGAAGAAAAGCTAAGGGAAGGAGCCGGCTGCCAGAGAGAGCACTCCCAGAGGCCCCTGCTTTCTCCAAGATTGATGCGAACTCACGTGACCACTCCCGGCTAAACAAGAAACCGGGGCATAGGTTTTCACTGAGCACATTGCTACCCCAAGTCTTGGGATATATATACATCGGTGGGTTCTCATAAGCCACCAGGAGGCACCAGGAGTGATCTACCAGTCACTGGGATGTTAAAATACTCCACAGCAGGGAACCAGGAAGTAGGTAGGTAGTCCACCAGGCTGGGACAAGGCCATGAAGTCATTGCAAGTCCAGAATGCTCTCAAGGGAGATTCAGGCATTGATCAAAAAGGAGGGGGATTGAGAGTTACGGGTCTTGCACAAACTTGCCACCTCCTTGACACAGAGACAGTGGCAGTAAACAGGGAGCACCCCCTCGGCTGTGTGGAACTTTAAGGATTTGTGGGTTTTCACTCTAAGAAATAAAGGAAGGGGGTCTCACTGAGTAATCTGCTTGTGTAAACAATAACCGATTATAACCAAGTCACCTCCTACAAGCCTGTTTGTGATTCTTGGCTCATCCCAGCCCCTGCAGAAGACACACGAAAATCTTGCCCAACGTTCCTCCAAAACCATCTCCAGTTTTCCCACCTAAGTATCCTTACTTGGTCAGGACATCTGCTTAATGGTCCAGACTCTAATCTTCCTGCCGGATAGCATACACAACACTGGAAGGGTTAGAATAGGAAGCATTGGCTGTCTATGTGAAAATGAACTGGGTTGTAATTTTTTTTGTTTTGTTTTGTTTTGTTTTTCAAGACAGTGTTTCTTTGTAGCTTTGGAGCCTGTCCTGGAACTAGCTCTTATAGACCAGGCTTGCCTCGAACTCACAGAGATCCGCCTGCCTCTGCCTCCTGAGTGCTGGGATTAAAGGCGTGCGCCACCGCCTGGCTTGTAATATATTTTCTAACTAATCTCTAAAACAAACTTTTAAAAAATGCTGATCTAATATGCCCACCCTACCTCCTATTACAAAAAGGACCCCTGGGAACCTGTGGATCCACCTATAAAGAAAGAAGACTTTTTTGGCTCATGGTTTCCAAAGCTTGGCTGTGGTCACCTGGCTCCATTGCTTTCAGACCTTTGGTAAAGCAGAGCACAACAGCACAGAGCCTCCAGTGGGGCAGAGTCGCCTACCTCAAGGTGAGCAAGCAGCACGAAGAAAGAGGAGGCATCAGGGTCCCTTATTCTTAAGGGGTACAGCCCCATGACGTAGCTTCCCTCCACGGCACCACACCTCTCCCATGTTCTACCACCTCCCAATTCCACCAGGCCGATGAACAAGTCCTTAGCATGTGTCCTTTAGGGATCATTTCAATTCCAAACCACAACAAAGAGAAGGACTTTGGAACCCGAAGAGATAACATTAGGGCACAGAGCCAAGATCAGCAACTACCCAACCTTCCTCAAGAAAAGCAGTTTCTACCTTTTAATGAATATCCCCTCCATGGCACATGGATCTCTTTTTTTAATTTTTATTTTATGTGTATGGGTGTTTGCCTGCATGTATGTCTCTGTATCGTGTGTGTGTGTGTGTGTGTGTGTGTGTGTGTGTGTGTGTGTGTGTGTCACTCTCTGAGGCCAGAAGAAGACGTTGGGTCCCCTGAAACTGAAGGTACAGATGAGCGTGAGTTGTCACGTGAGTGATCGGAGCCAAATCAAGATCATCAAGTACTCTTAACCACTAAACCACAACTAAAAGAAAACTTTACTAGAAAACAAAAATTGGCATATAAAAGTCAGAATTCTCCATAATGAGATCACTCACATGTGGTATTCCCATCTAACTGCTACCGGAAGTTTCCAAATGTGTATCCGTATCTCTATTTCCCTCATCCTAGCATAGACACAGTTCATGGCTGGTACCAGTCCACTTGAGACACTTTAGTTCCTCTGCCCACTCAAAGATCACCCTCACCAAACAGGGGTCTGGCCTCTACTCTTGGCTCTGGGAGGAAATCTGTAAGCCTGGAAAGTTCTGTCTGATAAGACTATCTTACCTATGGGCATTGAGTCATTTGGTATCCGCTCCTCTCAGGAGGAAACAGAGGTCAACCAAGAGATGCTCACCACGTCTACAGAACAGACCACCAATCAAAACCCTGGACTAGAGAATAGGTGAGATCCCCACTTCGCGGTAATCACCAGTGTCCCTGGTATAGATGAGTACAGCCTCGCGGGGAGAAGTCAGAAAGATCGGGGGCTGTTCTCTCCAGAACCTGTCCCACCCACCCCTACCTCTGTTGGCTTAATTGGATCCTTCCACTTCCATGAATCTGTGCGTTGAGGAGCTTTCCTGAGCTCTGCAAGTCTTCTAGAAAGAGCTCAAACCTAAGGATGGTCCTGGGAGCCCTGATCTCAGCTGGTAAATTACCATGAGAACACAGCATGAGACGCACAACAGAACCCACTTTAAGAATTTATTGACAGAGAGAAGACAGGTGCACAGACCGGAGAAAGTTGGTGCAGGGAGAGAGTGTGGAGCTGGCAGGTCCAGCTTTTAAAGACTGCCCGGCACATGTGCACAGGGGCTTACCCGTAGCTGTGCCAGTCGTAGATCACATGACCAAGCTGCACGTAGATCACGTGGGGCTTGCGGGCCCTGGGTGGCTATGTAAGTTGCCTGAACGCTTGATAGCACATGGACGACCTGGGACCCGCAAGTGCCAGCGCTTGGAGTGGCTAGACATTTTGCCGAAGTGCTCGGTGATGGAAATGATAACATTTTGTCCAAGCAAATAGTGGCTACTGGGCTGTGCTCTGAGAGACCTTAGAATTGCTCCCCCAAACCTTTGCTCTCCCTCTAAGAGGGCCTCTAAGCCAGTGTTCTCAACCTGTGGGTCGTGACCCCTTCAAGGATCATACATTCCTTTCACAGGTGTCACATCTCCTGTATATGAGATATTTACATTCTGATTCATAACAATATCAAAATTACAGTAGCAACAAGAGTAATGTTATGGTTGGGGTCAGCACAACATGAGAAACTGTGTTAAAGGGTGGCAGCATCAGGAAGGCTGAGAACCAGGGCTCTGAGCTGTGGTGCAGACACACTGGGCCTTTCTGTACCACGCTTCTATTACCTGGGGGTGCTGGGAGCTGTAGACATTCCGATTCTCGTGCTTTTTAAAAACTGGTGTTTAGAGTGGGGCCAGGAATATCAGGGGTTAAAGTGCTTGCTGGGCAAGCGTGAAGACATGGATTTAGATCCGCAGCACCCATGTATGATTCAAATCTACATATGGGGAGGGGGCTGAGACAGGCAGGCAGATCCCTAGGGTTCAGTGGCCAGTCAGTGTAGACAAAACTGGGGCACCAGTTCCAGGTTCAGTGAGAGAGACCCTGTCTCAAAGCATAAGGTGGAGAAATGATTGAGGAAAACATCTAGGGTTAACCTCTGACTTCCATATATACGTGCACAGGCCAGCACACATATATACTGCCCCTCCGAGAGAGAGAAAGAGAGAGAGAGAGAGAGAGAGAGAGAGAGAGAGAGAGAGAGAGAGAACTTTCTAGTTAACCTAATTTTGCCCAGCAAGAAACTGAGCAATAAGTAGGAAGACGGAGAGGAGCTGGCAAGAGATACCTTTGTAAACACAAGGTCTTGAAGACCCAGACAAGAATGTTAGATCAAAAAGAAAACAAAAGCAAGCGTGTTGAATATAATTTGGTTTGCTTTTAATGCTGTTAAATTTGGTGTATGTAAAAATATAGGAGATTAGGAGGCATCAAAGAGGTTTGCATGCTACTAATTTTCCAGAGAAAATAATGGAAGTCTTTAGGGGGGGGGGAAACAACTTATTTTTAAAAAGAAATGTGAGGATGTGTTCCTAGTTCTGACATTTTAAGAGTTATCGCCCTTCTTAAAGGCCCTGTCTCTGAATATAGTCACACATGGGGTGGTGTTTCAACCTACAAATGCCAGGGGACACAACTCAGTCCCACAGAAAACCATTGCATTCTTGTACAAACACTTGACAGCGCCACCTAGGGGCCAATGAGTTCTGGCGCCCCCTGAGGCCCAGGTACCCAGATTTACCAGTAGGAAAAGATATGACTTCCTGATTATCTTTCAGAATTTTCCAGGGTTGCCTTTGTTCTTTCTGGCTTCCAGAAAAAAATATGAGCTTGCCAACTGAAAAGTCTTTGGCATTGAGAAATCTGGCCAAGTGTTAAGAATGTGGGTGTTGAAGCCAGGTGGTGGTGGTAGCACATGCCTTTAATCCCAGCACTTGGGAAGCAGAGGCAGTTGGATCTCTGAATTCAAGGCCAGACTGGTCTACAAAGTGGGTTCCAGAACAGCCAGGGCTACACAGAGAAACCCTGTCTTAAAAGAAAAAAAAAAGGGGGAAAGGAAAGAAGAAGAAAAAAAAAACAAGAAGAAGGAGGAGGAGAAGGTGGTGGAGAAAGAGAAGGTGGGTGTTGAACACGCACAGCCCTGAATGCAAGGCTCTTTCGAGTACATATAATCTTCATGACCTTACATGGGGCAGCCTCACCTTTTCCATCTTTAAACTGGCATCACCAGCTCAAGGCAAGACAGAGATGAGGCCAATTGTATAATGCTCTGCTCCTCAAAGGTCCCCCAAATATTAGGCATGTGTGGGCTGATAGTTATCCCACTAGACTAAGATGAACACTAGGGGAGAGCTCAAACCATCTCTCACCCAGCCAAGTCCTTAGTTGAACCTCTGCCTTTTCTGTTAGTTCCCAAAGCACACATGTGCACACAGTAGCTTGTGATTCTTCTGTTGTCGACATCCAGGAAGTTAGAGGCAGTCAGAAGCACTCTGCTCCACCAGGGCCTGTGTGGGCGTCCAGCAGAACCGACCTAACTGGTCAGGTCTGCTAGCCCTGTCCTTAGGGCAGGAACAGAAAGGCTGTTGAATTCTGCTCCTGTTGCTATACATACATACATACATACATATATACATATATATATATATATATATATATATATATATATATATATATATATATATATATATAGCTGTTATTACCCCTTCCCTTCTGTGGGTGGCACCTGCCACCTCCTCCTCCTCCCCTTCCTCCTCCTCTCTTCTTCTTTTGTTTTTTTTTAGATTCTCATATACTATGTTTTAATTATATCCAATATCATCCTCCAGCTCTTCTGAGACCCTCTCCACCTTCATACCCACCCAACTTCATCTCTTCTCTGCCCTCTCTTAAAAATACATAAAAGTGTGTGTGTGTGAGTGTGTGTGTGTGTGTGTGTGTGTGTGTGAGAGAGAGAGAGAGAGAGAGAGAGAGAGAGAGAGAGAGAGAGAGAGAGAGAGAGAGAGAGAGAGTTTAGTCTGATTGACTTACTGCATGCCCTGGTGTGCAGTCAGTACAGAAAATGCCACTCAACTGCCGAAAACTGCCTTTCCCTCACTCAGCCACAATCAAATGCCA